>NC_141695.1:404026995-404564495 GCF_964263255.1 Lissotriton vulgaris
ATTCTTCAAGAGTCGCGCGGCTGCATTTTGTACAACCTGCAATACTTTAACAGTGGCTACATCAGCACCCAAATATAGTATGTTGCCATAGTCCAGGCGAGATGTTATCAATGCCTGGACAACCGTTCTACGGGAAGGAATGGGAAGCATCCATAAGATCTTTTGTAGCCACCTGAGAGTAGAAAAACAGGTTGCTGCGACCTTAGTGGCCTGCTGCTTCATTGTTAACTTGTCGTCAATTTGAACGCCCAAGTTACGTACAGCATGTGTGGGTACAGGAAGTGCACCCATCTCATTTGGCCAATGCTGAGGGCCCCAGAGGTTCTTATTTTTCCCCAGAATGACCACCTCTGTCTTCTCCCCATTCAGTTTGAGACAGTTCCTCTGCATCCAGTCCGCCACAAGAATGAGGCCCGACTTTAGTGCAGAGGGTTTATTCTCGTCTCGCCCTGATAGGGAGAAGCCGATCTGGGTGTCATCAGCGTAAGAGAACAGGGTCAGCCCTGCCTGCTCTGCGATGTTAGCCAAGGGTTTTACATAAAGATTGAATAATAGGGGGCTGAGTATGGACCCCTGGGGGACACCCCGCGCTGAGGAATAGACCGCTGATGCCGCCTTAGGGGAGAAAACTTGAAAGGTTCGCTCGCCAAGAAAGGAGGCCACCCAGGCTAAGGCCCTACCAGTCACGCCGAGTGACCGCAGAGAGTCAAGAAGGATGGAATGTGACACGGTGTCGAAAGCTGCGCTCAAATCCAACAGGATGAGCGCCATAGTTTCACCCTGGTCGACACCGTGTCGGAGACTCTGTCACCCCAAGAAGGGCTGTCTCGGTCGAGTGGCAGGACCGAAAACCCGACTGGGAGGAATGTAAGAAACCAGAACTTTCCACCAGTTCAGTGAGCTGGGTATTAATGTGTCTCTCTAACACTTTAGAGAAGATGGGTAGCAGGGATATTGGACGAAAGTTGGCAAGATTTGAGATATCAGCACCAGACTTTTTTAACAAGGGCACTACCATAGCGTGTTTCCATGGCTGGGGTACATATGCCTCAGTAAGTGAGGCGTTTAATAATTTAACAAAAATCTGATGGGTGGAGGGATGTAATTGTTTGAGTATTTTAGCCGGAAGTGCATCGCACGGAGAGCCAGAGCGCACACTATTTAGACAAGAAGAAAAGGAACTATTGTCTAATGGCTGCCATACAGAGAGTTTGGCAACGTTGTCAACATTAGCAGATGACTGCACAGCGCCAGATGCAAAAGGTGTTACCATCTGTGGCGGGGTAAAAAGATCATAGATCAAATCGACTTTTTTAACAAAAAAGTAAGCTAAGGATTGGCATTGAACCTTGTCAAGCGCGGGAGGCGTAGGAATAGAGTCCGCTCTTGTCAGTTTTTTTTACAACTGAAAAGAGCACCTTAGGGCAGTTTTGTGCATCTGAAACTATTTTTTTAGTATAGTCTGATCTGGCTGTTTTGCAGCTGTTATGATAGCCCTTCAGAGCTTCTCTGTAAGCTACTTTGCGTGTAGGAGAATAATTGCGCCTCCATTTCCTTTCTAAAATCTTACATTGAGTGCGAAGGCACTTAAGCTTGTCGGAAAACCAAGGTGCAGGTGGATGATGAGGCATAGTTTTGTTATATGTCAAGGGAAGCGTGGAATCAACAGCATTATTTAACCACTGACCAACTGCACAATTTAGTGCAGAGATAGATAGGTCGGTGTTAGGAAGTGTCCTTAATAATTGTTTATTAAGTTCTGGCATGTTAATTTTCCCCCAACTGCGTGTCCGTTTATCTATTTCCTTTCCGATCTGTAATGCTGTCCTGGTAATATCCAATGAAAAAGGAACAGCAAAGTGGTCAGACCATTCTATTGGGCATGCTTTCTGAGAGCAGTCCAACTGTAGATTTGACAGGATGGGATCTAATAAGTGACCAGCAAGATGTGTAGGGGCAGAGTTCAAGAGTTGAATGTTAAAAACCTCGAGAGTAGAAATAAGCTGTTTAGTGGACGTACTGTCGGAATCTTCGAGATGGATATTTAGGTCCCCTAGAATCGAAAAGTTGGCTGCTCTAAGCAGCAAGGGGGCCAGGAAATCTGGCAAAGAAGAACCCCAGGGATTAGCATTCCCAGGAGGGCGATAGATTAATAGACCTGTCATTGTGAACTGAGGGTTATTAGTTAGCCTAAAAAGGGCTGCCTCGCAACCTTTGAAATGAATGTCTTCAAATTTACAGGTGCACTTAGATTTGAAGATCATGGCTATCCCCCCCCCCCTTTGCCTAGAACTCTGTCCTTTCTTACAATGACGTAATTAGGGGGAATTGCAGCAGCAATGTCGGGGCCAGAGCTGTCATGCAACCAGGTTTCTGTAAGAAACACAGCATCCGGTTGTTCATCAGTGATGAAGTCACAGATGCTATATTTGTGTTGTGGGAGAGATCTACAATTAATACTCCAAAAATGTAAAGAGGAATGTGAAGAGACAGTATTGGACTTAACAGGCCTGCTGCGTCTGACATAGCGCTTAAGCGATCTGCAGCTCGCTGGTATTCCGAGAGCGAAACCGCATTGGTGACATTTGTATTTGGGGAAGGGCAATGTACATACAGAGCAGGTCTTGCTAGCAAAGCGGCGCCATGAGTGTAATTCCGCAGCAGAATAGGAAAGAACCATAATGCAATACAGTAGATCAGAAACAACTTACTCACAGATGATGTATAGAGTACTTGCCAGAGCCCAGAGCCCGTCGGAGCGCAGACGGGCTGACTCAGACGAGACTCCGGCGCTAGGGATGGCGCTTCCGCAAACGCGACCGCTAGCGCGATAGGGTGGTATCCTTTTATATGTACCACTAGAGCGCCATCACCACTCTGGGCACACTCAAGATGGCCGCCGTGGGAAGATTTCCCTAACCCCAATTTAGCTCAAAAACGGCAGCTAAAAGCCTCAAATGGTGGCGAAATTGTGTGCAGGTGGCCTAGGAGTATGCTGTCTGCAAACACAGAGTGAAAAAGTACAATTTTAAAATCACAAGAAAAACGAGTAAAATAACTCTAAAACAGCTGACAATACAGCATTAATGTTGTCCATTCACACATAGCATTTCCTGTTGGTGGCAGGCAAAGAATCTCGCGAGCACTGTCACAGGGCTCCTTTTATATGTACCACTAGAGCGCTCACACCACTCTGGGCACACTCAAGATGGCCGCCGTGGGAAGATTTCCCTAACCCCAATTTAGCTCAAAAACGGCAGCTAAAAGCCTCAAATGGTGGCGAAATTGTGTGCAGGTGGCCTAGGAGTATGCTGTCTGCAAACACAGAGTGAAAAAGTACAATTTTAAAATCACAAGAAAAACGAGTAAAATAACTCTAAAACAGCTGACAATACAGCATTAATGTTGTCCATTCACACATAGCATTTCCTGTTGGTGGCAGGCAAAGAATCTCGCGAGCACTGTCACAGGGCTCCTTTTATATGTACCACTAGAGCGCTCACACCACTCTGGGCACACTCAAGATGGCCGCCGTGGGAAGATTTCCCTAACCCCAATTTAGCTCAAAAACGGCAGCTAAAAGCCTCAAATGGTGGCGAAAATGTGTGCAGGTGGCCTAGGGGTATGCTGTCTGCAAACACAGAGTGAAAAAGTACAATTTTAAAATCACAAGAAAAACGAGTAAAATAACTCTAAAACAGCTGACAATACAGCATTAATGTTGTCCATTCACACATAGCATTTCCTGTTGGTGGCAGGCAAAGAATCATGACATTGGAACTGAAATCGGAACTCATATTTGAGCATCGCTCCAGCAATGCCCCTATGTGTCTACTCTGCCCCAAATACCAGTATCTTATAACTCTTTCTAATGCCTGGTTCTCTATGGCGCAAGCAGGGGTCAGGCTCACATTTAGGAAGTACACAGAAGCATAGTGTAATACTCTTCTTCTTCAAGATGGGACTCACAAGGCTAATACTACTCTCAGCCTCGTTTCAGTTGCTGTGTTTATTAAAGAGCTTCAGAAAATGAAAAAGTTCCCTTCTCTCATCTGATAACTTAAAGCTCAGAAATCGAACCAAATAAACGTATTTTATTCGTTTGCACAATTAGCATGACTTTGGTTAGAAAAGAAGCAGCCTGTTTCTTAGATCTTATACTTTCACCAGGCCAGGCACTCCATGGATTCAATGCCCTGCTAACATAAAGCAAGGCCAGTAGCCTCATAGGAACACACAGAAAGAGCTGTCTCTAGTAAGTCATCGAAAAATATGGTAATGTCACTTCTTTGCCTTGGAAATCCATATTCATTGGCACCAGCAAAAAGAAGGCCCTATCTTCACATTTAGAGATGCAGGAAAAACGTGCATGCACTGTCTGTGTATGTTATATCGCATTCTACTCTACATTTACAATAAAATGACATTTAGTGGTTATGGAAATACAATTGCTTGAAACGCAGTAGTACTAGATTGGTTCACAATACTCTCAATAAAGTATTTGACCTCTTACACTCATAGCGACCCCACCCAAGGGTTTGAGGAGCACCATGTTGTGCTCGGTCCACAATCTAGTCTGGGCTTGCCTGGTCGACAAGTACTGGAAGGAGATGGTGAATGCGGAAACGTCAGAACCTACTTTTAGGAAGTGATTGAAAACGTTGTTATTCACCATGTAATCTGACTTGCTCTTGGATTAGCGCCGGGTCACTCCTAGGAGCATCTGTGCGCTTTATAAAACAGTTTAATCATGTTTCATCAACTGAACCCATCAGGTGTACCACTGTGACGTTTGATTTTTGTGCACATGTAAAGCTCCTGCAATATCATATACTTTCGTGCCGAATTATAGTGCCCAGAAATCTACAGGGGTCCTAAATTCATATTGCAAGAGTTCTGGCTCATAAAATCACTGGTAACAACTTAAAAATGTTTGTGGATTCCATGAAACCGAAGCATTGTACCCCATGGTGTCGGCACAATCTGGATAGTAATCGACCTTTGCCCACCATGACAAGATATAGCCATATGCGATGGACCTGATGGCCACCTTTACTTAATGGCCCAAAATAAAGACCCTTGACCCAAAATAAAGTTTGTGGCCTCTTGACCCTGCCTTCAGGCAGGTTGCTCCCCCACGCTGCACAGCTCCACCAGTGTGACGGTGTGTCTACTGCTTGACACTGCCGCTGCCGCAGGTTGAAGGCTCCTCTGCCTCGGTTGGCCGGTACTGCCGGTTTGTGTTCTTACTGCCCTATGGTATTTTGCATTGCAATGCATTACTGCCCTTTGTTTTTGTCTCCTTTTGTTTTTTTCCTCCATTACAGGTGCCCAGTGTTTTTGCCTTCTGTGACCTTTGCCTTCACCCGTACTGTATTGCTGCCCTGTGTTTTTGTCTCCATTCGCTTTTTTCCTCCATTACCTGTGCGCCCCTGTTTTTGCCTTCTGTGACCTCGCCTTCACCTGCTTTCCCGTCGCTGCATCCCCTGCGGCCCGGCCCCTGCTAGCCGAGTCGCTGCCCCGCTCGCCCTCCCAGCTGCTCCTCCCTCCCACCTCCCCTTATATGGCAGCTGCTGCGTGGCCATGCAGCGGACGGGCGGAGCGGACGCGCGAAGCGGGCGCGCCGCTGGGGCACCAAAGGCACGCCTTAGGCAAGCCTGTCTGAGCCCATCCGGGCTTGGACCGCGCCCAGCTCCAGAACCCCCAGCCTCCACGAACGCCACGCCGCCCAACACCGCTATGATGCCAGCACCCTCCACGTACTCAACGCAGGACGCTTACACACCTGCTTCCTGGCCACCCCAAAACACACACAAGGACCCTTCTCCTGCCGGAACAGCAGCTTCACCAGCATCCGACTCGCAAAGCTACCCACCGGGAAAGAACACAACCACCTCAATCAATCAATCAATCACAGGCATTTATATAGCGCACTACTTACCCGGAGGGTCTCAAGGCGCTAGGGGGGGGGGGGAGTGCTGCTACTGCTCGAATAGCCAGGTCTTGAGCTTCTTCCTGAAGGAGAGGTGGTCCTTGGTCAGGCGCAGGTCGGTCGGTAGGGAGTTCCAGGTCTTGGCGGCCAGGTAGGAGAAGGACCTTCCTCCTATTGTCGTTCTTCGGATGCGGGGGTCGGCGGCGAGGGCGTGGCTGGCTGATCGGAGATGTCGTTTGGGAGCGTAGAAGTTGATGCGGTTGTTGAGGTAGCTAGGGCCTTGATCGTGCAGGGCTTTGTGTGCGTGGGTGAGGAGGCGGAAGGTGATTCTTTTGTTGACGGGGAGCCAATGCAGGTCTCTCAGATGTCCGGAGATGTGGCTGTGTCGTGGGATGTCGAGGATGAGTCTGGCTGAGGCGTTCTGGATCCGCTGGAGTCTCTTCTGGAGCTTGGCGGTGGTTCCGGCGTAGAGGGCGTTGCCGTAGTCCAGTCGGCTGGTGACGAGGGCCTGGGTGACCGTCTTCCTGGTCTCGATGGGGATCCACCGGAAGATCTTCCGTAGCATGCGCAGGATGTTGAAGCATGACGAGGAGACGGCGTTGACTTGTCTGGTCATGGTGAGGGAGGAGTCCAAGATGAAGCCCAGGTTGCGTGCGTGGTCTGTCGGTTTGGGTGCGCTGCCCAGGGCGGGAGGCCACCAGGAGTCATCCCATGCGGAGGGCGAGGAGCCCAGGATGAGGACTTCCGTCTTGTCTGAGTTCAGTTTTAGGCGGCTGGTCGTCATCCACTCGGCTACGTCTTTCATCCCTTCGTGAAGGTTGGCTCTGGCGGCGGCGGGGTCGTTGGTCAGGGAGAGGATCAGCTGGGTGTCGTCAGAGTAGGAGATGATGTTGAGGTTGTGTTGGCGTGCGATGGCCGCGAGGGGGCTCATGTAGACGTTGAAGAGGGTGGGGCTCAGCGAGGATCCTTGCGGGATGCCGCAGATGACTTCGGTGGCCTCTGACTTGTACGGTGGTAGACGGACTCTCTGAGTTCTTCCGTCGAGGAAGGAGATGATCCAATCCAGTGCCTTCTCCTGGATTCTGACGTTGCTGAGGCGCTGCACTAGGGTGCGGTGGCAGACAGTGTTGAATGCCGCGGAGAGGTCTAGGAGGATGAGGGCCGCTGTTTCTCCATTGTCCATCAGGGCTCGGATGTCATCGGTGGCAGCGATGAGGGTGGTCTCGGTGCTGTGGTTGGCTCGGAAGCCAGACTGTGAGGGGTCGAGGGATCCATTCGTCTCGAGGAAGGCGGTCAGCTGCTTGTTGACGGTCTTCTCGATGACTTTGGCTGGGAACGGGAGGAGCGAGATGGGGCGGTAATTCTTGAGTTCGGTGGGGCCCGCTGTAGGTTTCTTGAGTATGGCGCTGAGTTCGGCGTGCTTCCAGCTCTCCGGGAAGGTGGCGGTGTCGAAGGAGGTGTTGATGATGTCCCGCAGGTGGGGTGCGATGACCGCGTCGGCCTTGTTGAAGACGTGGTGAGGGCAGGGGTCGGTCGGAGATCCGGAATGGATGGAGTTCATCAAGCAGATGGTATCTTCGGTGCTGATCGGAGTCCAGGCGCGGAGGGTGGTGGTGGGGGGCGGTGGTTCGGTTGTGGCGTGCGTCGGTTGAGTGCTGAAGCTGTTGTGTATGTCCGCGATCTTGTTGTGGAAGTAGGAGGCGAGGGAGTTGCAGAGGTCTTGCGATGGGGTGATGTCGTTGTTTCCGGCGTTGGGGTTGGAGAGCTCTTTGACGATGTTGAAGAGTTCCTTGCAATTGTGTGCGTTGTTGTCCAGCCGGTCCTTGAATGCAGTTTTCTTAGTGGCGCGGATCAGTTGGTGGTGCTTCCGGGTGGCAAGCTTGAGGGCGGTCATGTTGTCCCGTGTTGGTTCCCTTCTCCAGGCTTTCTCAAGGGCTCGGCAGTTCTTCTTGGAGCTCTTGAGTTCGTCGGTGAACCATGGGGCCTTCTTGCTGCCGGGTCTGCTAGGCGGGGTCCTCAGTGGGGCGAGTTCGTCCGCGCAGTTGTTGATCCACTTCGTGAGGTTGTCGGCGGCCTGGCTGAGGTTCGCTGAGCTGGCGGGGGGGAGCTGGCTCAGGGAAGCGGCGAGCTGGTCGGCTGTGATCTTGTTCCAGCTTCTTCGAGCAACCGGTTGCTGGTGGTGGTGGATCGTCGTTCTTCTGAAGGTGAAGTGGACGCAGCTATGGTCCGTCCAGTGGAGTCCAGTGGCGTGGCTGAAGGCGATGTCTTTGCTGGATGAGAAGACGGCGTCGAGTGTGTGTCCGGCGAGGTGGGTGGGGGTGGATACCAGCTGCATGAGTCCGAGGTTGGCGAGGTTGTCGAGCAGGGTGGTGGTGTTGCGGTCGTTGTTGTTCTCCAGGTGGAAGTTGAGGTCCCCCAGGAGGATGTAGTCAGCGGAGGGGAGGGCATGCGGGCTGACGAAGTCGGCGATGTCCTCGCTGAATTGTGTGCGTGGTCCCGGGGGTCAGTAGATCAGGGTGCCTCTGAGGGTGGTCTTCGGGTCGGTGCGGATCTGGAAGTGTAGGTGTTCGGCGGTTTTCAGGGTGTCGTCGGTGTTGGTCGTGATGTGGATGGTGTCCCTGTGGATGATGGCGATGCCTCCTCCAGTCTGTTTGACGCGGTCTCTTTGGGTGATCTTGTAGCCCTCTGGGATGGCGATGGCGATGTCGGGCACTGAGGAGTCGTTCATCCAGGTTTCCGTGAGGAAGGCGACGTCAGGAGCTGTGGTGTCGAGGAGGTTCCAGAGTTCGATGGCGTGCCTGTGGACGGAGCGGGTGTTGAGCAGGATGCACTTGAGGTGGTTGCTGCTGGTGTTCGGCTTGGCGGGTGCTGGTGTGGGGCAGGTCCGGATGCAGGTGAACTTGCAGGCGTGGCAGCTGAAGGGTCCGTGGGTGCGCCTCGGGGTGGCTCGGTAGCATCCAGGGATCCCGCCGGTGTTGAGTGCGTTGAGTTCGGTGGCGTTGTAGGACAGTCGGGTCGTCTTCCGTCGGTGGGGGCCAGGGGTCCTGGCGCTGGGCGCGGTCCAGGCGCGGACGGGCACAGACGGGCTTACCTTTGGCGCGCCTTCGGCGCACAATCGGCGTGCCCGCTGCGCGTGACCGCTGTGCGTGACCGCTGCGCGTGACCGCTGCGCGTGACCGCTGCGCGTTCGCACGGTCGCCATATATGGCGAAGTGCGAGGGAGGGCGGAGCAGCTGGGAGGCGGGAGCGGGGAGGGTACAGAAAGAAAAGGGGGCGTGGTTAGCGGCGGTGGCGGGAAGCGGGGAGCGGGGAGGGAGGAGACCGAGAAACAGGGGGACAGGCGAAAATACAAGCACAATACAAATGTACAAAAAGAACAGAAATAAACAAAATATAACTCAGCAGGCAGGGGGGGACACAGCAGGAGAACGGGGTACAGGAGCCTGTGGAGCAGGCGAGCACAGCGCTATCACGCAGGAGACCACGCCGCTCGGTGGCAGGGGGCGTGGTCACACGGCGGCAGCAGGGGCAGCGAGGCAGGCAGGCGGGAGGCACACGCAGCAGCTGGTGGCCGTGCGGCGCGGGGGGTGTCCTAGACTAGGTCACACTCACCTGCGTCGCACGGTCGCCATATATGGCCAAGTGCGAGGGAGGGCGGAGCAGCTGGGAGGCGGGAGCGGGGAGGGTACAGAAAGAAAAGGGGGCGTGGTTAGCGGCGGTGGCGGGAAGTGGGGATCGGGGAGGGAGGAGACCGAGAAACAGGGGGACAGGCGAAAATACAAGCACAATACAAATGTACAAAAAGAACAGAAATAAACAAAATATAACTCAGCAGGCAGGGGGGCACACAGCAGGAGAACGGGGTACAGGAGCCTGTGGAGCAGGCGAGCACAGCGCTATCATGCAGGAGACCACGCCGCTCGGTGGCAGGGGGCGTGGTCACACGGCGGCAGCAGGGGCAGCGAGGCAGGCAGGCGGGAGGCACACGCAGCAGCTGGTGGCCGTGCGGCGCGGGGGGTGTCCTAGACTAGGTCACACTCACCTGCGTCGCACGGTCGCCATATATGGCCAAGTGCGAGGGAGGGCGGAGAAGCTGGGAGGCGGGAGCGGGGAGGGTACAGAAAGAAAAGGGGGCGTGGTTAGCGGCGGTGGCGGGAAGCGGGGAGCGGGGAGGGAGGAGATGCATTCTTCTCAACACTCGCTCCACCTGCGAACTCGCCGTTGAACTCTGGGACCTACTCGACTCACCCTCCCCAGACGTCACCTTCCTGACAGAGACCTGGTTGAACCCCTCCTCGGCATCCGACATTGCCATAGCCATCCCAGACGGCTACAAGATCATCCGCAGGGACCGCACCAACGAAGTAGGAGGAGGAATCGCCATTGTCCACAGGAACACTCTCAGAGTCTCGACCAACACTGACGACAGCCTTAGCACCGCTGAACAACTGCACTTCCAGATTCATACTGATCCCAACACCACCCTCAGAGGAACCCTTGTCTACAGACCCCCCGGGACCCCAACCACAGTTCAGCGACTCCTTTGCAGACTTCATCAGTACACACGCTCTCGCCTCCACAAACTGCATCCTTCTCGGGGACCTGAACTTCCACCTCGAGAACAACAACAACACCAACTCCACCACCGTGATCGCCAACCTCGCCAACCTCAGACTCAGGCAAATAGTCACAACACCCACCCACTCTGCCGGCCACATGCTTGACCCCATCTTCTCCACAAGCTCCCACGTCTCCTTCAATCACACCACCGAACTCCACTGGACTGACCATCGCTGCATCCACTTCACCTTCCAGAAACCCACCACGCACCACCAAACCCAACAGATTCCCCGCCACTGCTGGAGCAAAAATACCGAAGACCAGCTAATCACCACCCTCACCCGGAGCCCACCCACCGACCCCATTGATCCTGACACCGCCGCACGCAACCGCAGACAATGGATCGACGACTGCGCCAACACCCTCGCCCGATCAAGAAACCCTCCAACAGACACACCAGCAAAAAAGCCAACTGGTTCACTGAGGACCACCAGGCCTCAAAGCAAACCTGCCGAAAGCTAGAGAAGAATGGCACGGGAACAGACACCAGAAAGCTACGCAGCCCTCAAGAACACCACCCGCAGACACCATCACCTCAACAGATCCGTCAAAGACCGCCTAGAAAATAACGCACACAACAGCAAAGAGCTCTTCTACATCGTGAAAGAACTCTTCAACCCCAGCTCAAACACCAACGACATCCCACCTTCCCAAGACCTGTGCGACTCCCTTGCCACCTTCTCCCATCGCAAGATCACAGACATCCACAACAGCTTCAATGTCACAACCTCCTGGACAACCACTGAGACCTCCGTCCCACGGCCACCATCCGCACCGATCCCCTGGTCTCCTGGACCAACATAAACGACGACGTCACCATCAAAATCATGAACACCATCCACTCTGGATCTCTGTCAGACCCGTGCCTATACCACATCTTCAACAAAGCCAGCACCTCCATCGCACCCCATCTCCGAAAAGCCATTAACATCTCCTTCGAGCTAGCTACCTTCCTGAAGAAGCTGGAAGCACACCGAGATTAACGCCTTACTCAAAAAACCCAAGGCTGGCCCCAAGGATCTCAAGAACTTCCTGCCCATCTCCCTGCTCCCGTTCCTGGCAAAGGTCATCAAGAAGACCGTCAACAGACAACTGACCTGCTACCTCGAGGAGAACAGTATCCTGGACCCATCCCAGTCCAGGTTCCACAGCAACCACAGCACCAAAACTGCCCTCATCACCACCACCGATGACATCAGGGCCCTGCTGGACAATGGAAAAACCTCGGCCCTCATCCTCCTGGACCTATCAGCCGCCTTCGACACTGTCTGCTACCACATCCTTCGCACATGCCTCCACGACGCCGGGATACGAGACAAAGCTCTGGACTGGGCCACCTCCTTCCTCTCCGGTAGAACCCAGAGCGTCCGCCTCTCCCCTTTCTGCTCCGAAGCCATCAAGATCATCTGCGGTGTACCCCAGGGCTCATCCCTCAGCCCAACATTGTTCAATATCTACATGGCACCGCTCGCCCACGTTGCCCGACTGCACAACCTTAACATCATCTCCTATGCCAACGACACCCAGCTGATCCTCTCCCTCACCATGGACCCCCTCACCGCCAAAACCAAGCTCCACGAAGGAATGAAAGCTGTCGCCGAGTGGATGAAGAACAGCCAACTGAAGCTAAATTCGGACAAAGCGGAATTCCTCATCCTCTGCTCCACCCCCTCGGCCTGGGACAACTCCTGGTGGCCGACCGCACTGGGAACAGCTCTAACACCCGCCGACCACGCACGCAACCTGGGGTTCATCCTCAATTCTAACCTCTCCATGACAAAGCAGGACAATGCCGTCTCGTCCTCCTGCTTCAACACCCTCCGCAAGATCTACAGGTGGATCCCCACCAAAACAAGAAGAACGGTCACCCAGGCCCTCGTCAGCAGCAGGTTGGACTACGGAAAAGCCCTCTACACAGGAGCCTCGGCCAAACTCCTGAAACGACTTCAAAGCATTCAAAACGCCTCTGCACGCCTAATCCTCGACATCCCTCACCGCAGCCACATCACACCCCACCTGAGAGACCTGCACTGGCTACCCATCAACAAGAGGATCACCTTCAAGCTCCTCACCCACGCACACAAGGCACTCCACAACACCGGACCAGCATACCTCAACAGACGACTCAGCTTCTACACCCCCAACTGCCAGCTCCGCTCCGCCGACCTCGCCCTCGCCACCGTCCCCTGCATCCAAAGAGCGACCCCTGGTGGCAGATCGTTCTCACACCTAGCCGCCAAAACCTGGAACACCCTCCCCACCCTCCTATGGCAGACCCAGGACCTGCTTACCTTCCGAAGACTCTTCAAGACCTGGCTATTCGAGCAGTAGCAGCCATCCACACCCACAGCTCCTTGAGACCTTCATGGATGAGTTGTGCGCTTTACAAATGTTCTGATTGATTGATTGTACATAGACAAGACTAGCAGGGCTATTTTAGTTCTAAAATATGTTTTGTGAGGTCAGGTTGCCTGATGAAAAGAGAACTAAAACTGATAAAGGTGTCCATTTGACATCTTCTGAAATAATAAGGGATTTCAGAGAAATTGTATTACACACAAAACCACTGGTTTAGGTCACCCTAAAGCTGATGCTCAAGTGGAAATATTCAACATGGGCCTCAAGGTGTGCTTGCCACTGGGCAACTACAGTAGTGTACTTTTGAAAGATGCAATCATGGAATAAAAATACAAAAGACACATTATAGTCATAATTTCAGCTATTAAGAGGGAGAAAGGCTGGTTCCGAATTGTATCAGTGGCGATGTAAACCAGAAGTGTGGGTGTGCTGTCTATCATAGATTAGGAAGCAGTAAAACATAAGGCCACGTGCCGTGAGCAGCAAATGCAAATTAAGGAATATAATGAAAATGAACTGTGAGCAAAAGAACGAGGCTTCTGGGTTGGTGAAACGGCCATTGTTAGAAATGGGATTTCTAGTTGGCTGAGGCTTCAGCCAAAGCCAGGCAGAAACCACCACTCTAGTCAGGGTAAGGGGGAAGCACACACTGCTGATAACCCCTGCTCACCCCCTTGGTAGCTTGGCACAAGCAGACAAGCTTATCCCCAAGGCAATGTGTAAAGTATTTGCACCAACACCCTCAATAACACTGTGAAACACCACAAATGGACTCCACACAGGTATCTATAAAAAATAGATATCTTTATATGAATTTAGGCAAGACCAAAATAACGTAAATCCAACATACATAATCAGCTCTTCTTTAGGAATGTCTTTGATAAGGTTTCAATAGTGTAAGAAATGGGGTTACCAAATCTCCAGGGGGTAGCATGGAACCAAGCGGGCAGGCCAAACTTCGGAGGACATGTGAAGCACTCACGCAGTACCCACAGACAACACACCAGGCACACCACAAAAGAGGCAGGACACCAGTTTGAGTTGGAAAATTAGTAAGTAGTTTAGTATCTCCAACCTGCAAGGAAAAAATGCATCAACAGCGGTATCACAACACGGCGCCAACTGGCACCAGAGCCAGGTGTATCAAGGGGGATTATTTACATGGGAAGTAAGGGCTGAGTCTTTAAGTCCGTAGCTGAAATAAAGAAGGTGATTAAACTTGTCATTAAACCTGGGGTCACTATGGCGTGGCCAACTCAGGCTCTCATCCTTAGCAGTAGACTGTAACTACAAAATACAACATTAGCATCAGGATACCCCATGCAGAATAACTCCAACACGACCCCTGTAAAGGAAAAAAACTTCATGGCATCGCAGCAAATCCCAACAGACAGGAGCACCTGTAATAAAGCAGCAGGTTTTCTCATAAGCATGGGATGTAAACCGGGGCCTGGAATGACACGTCAGGCCAGCACAGGGGCAGGACACCTGTAGTAAACGGCCACATCAACATTAGATATCGGTCTCATCACCTTAGGCCAGGGAGATGACCATCTCATCAGGGTAGTAGGCACCTTGTATGCAATAGAACCTTAGGCATACACATTACGCTGTGACATTAGGCATTTAACCATAAGCATATCAGCACTGGCGCATTATTCCTGAGCAATACCCTAGGCATCCAACACATTGCGCACCTCACCAGTGCGTACATTCGGCTCACTTAGGTAGGTAATTAACATCCGCAGGGACCCACAACCTTATTTGTATAACCGCCTGGAATCAGCGTAGGATCACCTAGCAGGCGTGAAACATCAATATACATTGGCATCAGTAACGGTAATAACCGGTCACAACCAATCAAACATTTCCTATAACCGGGTCACTGGGCAGGAATAAACATTTCATTAGGGCAACCCTAAATATCTTTTCGGGGGACTAACACTTCCCTAGAGGGGCAGTCGGCCTCAGCAGTATAACGCATGGGGATGCCCACTTTTAACAGGGGCATTAACACTAGGCCATAAGCACACTGGGCGCGAAACCATCGGCCTGAACATCAACCCAGCATTGACCTAAGTCCTGGCCCTAGCTCTTGGGCTTTTAATGATTCCTTGGGGGACCCAGGGGCACAGCATTGACAACCAGACTACACCAGTTCGCACTTCAAGCTGTTGTCCAGTTCAGGGTATGTTTACCATCCAAGGTCTCTAATGTTCCAAGTCATGGGGGGTGGGGAGGGGGCGGACACCGACCCTGTGCCCCGTTGCCCTCTCCACCCCCTCACACAGTTTGAATAGGGCCCCACTCACCGGGCTACTCCGGGGCTCCTCCCTTTGCGGTAGGCCATGCACCCTTCTGGTAATTATTTTAAACACGCCATAAGTGCACCTACATGCGGGGTGGTCTCCCGCGGCGCTATTTGCTCCACAAAAGGGTGCGAACACATGGGGTAGGCATCCACAGTGCTATTCACGGCGCTGAGCTCCTCTCTCGGGCCACACAGCTTTCAGGGCCCTGGGGCTCAAAGGGCCAGCAGCACTTCTCCAGCGCTTTGAAGTTATAGCGCTTAACAGGCAGCTCCTCACAGCACAGCTCCTTGGGGGTACAATCCTCCCCATACAGCGCTTCTGCAGCACAGCGCTTTCCAGATTATAGCGCTTGGCAGGCAATCAGCAGGGCAGTCTTGGTCACAGCACTCTGGGGACGCAAGCAGTCTTCTGCAGGCCAACGCTTCCAGGCACACAGCGCAAGGGGGGCGGACAGTCCCAGTAACACATCCAGGGGTCCCAGGGTAACTCTTCTCACCTCCTGGGGGGGTCCAGTCCACAACACTCCTTCCCTTCTCGGCTCTTCTTGGCTCAGCGCTTGCGTAGCGCAGGGTCCCGGCAGCTCCAGGTACCTAGGGGGGCCCTCCTTCCTCAGGAGCCCGGGGGACAGAGCAGTAGCACTACTGGGCCAGGTCAGCAGGTAGCGGGGACATCATCAAAGCAGGGTGGTAGGCTTTCACCATCCCCACTGCAGCGTGGCCCTCCTCTCACACGGCTGCCTGAACTCCTGAAGTGGGGCTTTACAAGCCCTGGGGACAGGAGAGGGGTTTTAGATGGGTGCAGGGTCCAGCACACAGGCCCAAGTGGCGGTATCCCCTTGCAGCAGGTCCCCTCACATTCCTGTCCCAGCTCTTTCTCTGCTCATCACATCTCTGCTGCTCTCCCTGTACCAGAAAGGCTGGAAGCTTCTAGAAGGTCCCTCCAAATGCTGGGATTGCTGGGTACCAGACAAGTAGACCGCTAACCCACCTCAGAGAGGCGAACTAGTTCTAACTGGCTCAGAGGGAGGATTAGAGCACACTGGGTGCCAGGTTTTCCCACCAAATGCAGGGGTGGCTGGGTATCCTAACAATTAGACGGCTGACCTCCTGCAGTCAGGTGGCACAACGGACAGCCATGGCAGCCATTTTAAAAACACAACATTTTACCAGGGTGCATTTTACAATGGGGGAAATTGACAAGTGCTCACACCATTGCATGACATTACATTTTTAAAACAGGGTAACTCCTACCACACATGGCCTATACAGGTTTACTACCATGGGGAGACATCCTAGTCAAGGGGGTCAAAAGTGAAAAGTTTCAGGGGAGAAGGCCAAGTCCAACGCACAGTTTCAATGTCACGTTCCTTTTCTGGATTATATGAATAAATCAGGCTAGATGGTGATCTTAATACCGCAGCCTCTTGTAACACTTCCCATCTTCTTGTGCGGTAGAAGCAGGGACTAGGATGCTCAAGGGGCAGGGCGCCTGCTTTGCCAATGCTCTCCTCTCAAGGACTCCCAACCCTTGTATTCCACACTTGTCGCCGCTGCACTGGTCACGGCTCCCTCTCCCCGCGTTGGCTTCGATTTCCAAAACCGAAGTCAGTTACCTCGTGCATGCGCGGAAGGGAGTCAGCCACTTTTCTGGTTACTCCGGGCGGTGCAGATCCCCTCCGATTGCAGTGCTAGGGGCTGGCCCAATCCCAGTGCGGCTCTGCTGGTCGAGCCCCTAGTCACGAGGCACCTCTTCCTCCCGCTGGGCCAATCCCAGCGCGGCGGATAGGTGACATCATAGGGTTACAGGACCTGCGGCGGTGAACTCGGGGAAAGCTTCCTTGGTTTCCGAGCAGCCTCTCCCGCTAGGACCAATCACAGTGCGGGGAGTACGATGACGTAGGCGGACTCTGGGTCCGCAGCAGTGATCTCAGGATTTCCACGGTCTCGTACCTCCTGGGCCAGTGGCGGTGATCCCAACCTTGCCACGAGGCTTTGGGCAAGACGGGAGCTGGCGAGAACAAGGTGCCGGCCCTCCACACTTCTACGCTGGCACACAGATAACTGTGCATGTCAGGCAGGCAGCACGAAGGGCTCATGCCGGCTCAGGAATTACTGTGCACATCAAGCAGGCGGCACAAAGCTGGCAAATTTTCTTCTGGGAACTTTTTTAACCCTGTGTTCCCTAAACAGGAGGCTAGCTCTACTTGGGCCCTTGGAGACTCCGTTGCAGACACAGCACAAAGTCTGGTATTCAGGCAGGTGGGGGGGCACAGCACAGAGCAAAGTCCCCTTTCCTCCTAATGGTAGAAGTCTTCTTCGGCAAACTTTTGTGTTCCTGAGTTTTAACAGGAGGCCAGCTCTGTTCTGGCCCTTGGAGACTCTCAGGAAACAGCACACAGCAAAGTCCTTGGTTTTCAAGCAGGAGGGGGGACACAGCACACAGCAAATTCCCTTGTCCTCACCCTTAGTAGATTCAGCAAACTGCCAGTCAGCCCCAGAACACACAGCAAGTGCAGTCTTCCTTTTCGAGACTCTTCAGTTGATCTCCTTGGGCAGAGGTTCCTCCTTGGTTCCAAAGTAGTCTTTGTTCACCGTGTGTGAGGGGCCCAGGATCCAGTCCCAACCAGTTCTGGGTGCCCTCTGCCAGGGCAGGTCTTCTCCCTTTGTGAGTGTGGGCCAGGGCTCTTAGACGCACCTCAGGAGGTGGAGCCAGCATTGTGGAAGGAAGGAGCAGTCCTATTCAGGCCCAGGTGCAACTCCTCCCACCACTCTAAGTGTAGAAAGGTCTATTCATCCTAGTGCTGACCCCCAGCCTCCTGCAGCCACCCCTAGCCACTGTCACTCACAAACCAGACAGTCAATACACAAACAGGCAGAGGCACACAGAAAGGCTGAACAGGAAAATAGCCACTTTCTAAAAGTGCTATTTTCAAACAAGGAATCTAAAAACCATCTTTCCTAAAAGATGCATTATCAAATTCTGAGTTCAGGGATACCAGACTTCCGCTTCCCATCTTGCTCCTATGGGGAGATATGCAGGTAAACATGGGACACAGCAATCCCCGTTCTATCCTATGTGCAAGATGGCCGTTCAATAGTGAAAAACGAAATTGGCAGTATTTCATTATCAGGACATGTCACCCACACTAGTACATGCCCTACCTTTCACATACACTGCACCCTGCCCAGGGGGGTACCTTGGGCCTATCGTAGGGGTGTCCAATGTGTAAGAAAAGGGAAGGGTCAGGCCTGGTCAGTGTGTACACTGGTCAGGACAGCATGGCAGTTCACAGACTGCGCACAGGCGCTGCGGTGGCAGGCCTGAGACACCATTTTAGGGCTACTCATGTGGGTGGCACAATCACAATACCAATTTACAGAGAGAGAATATGCACTTTAGCACTGATCTGCAGTGGTAAAGGGCACAGAGTCCTATTGCCAACAACCACAGGTCAGGAAAAACAAGGGAGGAAGAAGCAAAAAGTTTGGGGATAACCCTGCAAAAAGGGCCATTTCCAACAGCCATGATTTAAGGTCCAGTTTGTGGAACAAAAGATTTTAAGATTGCTAAAATTGGGCAAGGATTATTGGAATTCGTCATTTTGTGGAAGTGGATGTGTCAATATGTACAAAGGGGGAGATTTAAGTGTGGCCAAAAGGGCGGGTCTTGGGACCAAGCCACTGGCAGTGTAAAGCCAGACAAAAACACACACATATTCAATTGAAATAAATTGATTGTTGCCTTCATCACAAATCATAACAGAAGGCAAAGTATATCGGTCTTGATGGTGGGCTCAGACCATTTTCAGTTTTTTTTATAATGCTCGTGCCCCAGGTCACTTAGCCCTAAACTGCTTGGAAGAATGTGAGTGTACAAATATATTGTGTTGATATGAGGCAATTGTGCCCGAGTGTGACACATCGCCTATAGTAGGTAGATCTAACTGTGCGCTATATGCGCAAACTCGTGCTAGCTTGAAGTTTGCTAGAATTTTCAGTAAGATAGTGCAGTATAGTAATGCCTTCATTGCACAGGTCTCTGTGAAACCTTAAGGTCATATGTTTTAACCTAGTGGATCCATTGAGTTTTACATACTTGTGTGGTTGATAAAAAAAACAGTGCTTAATTTCAACCAGTGGTTTCTGGTGCTTGGCACTAGCACTTAATTGTCAACACCAACGCTTGTAGCAGTCTGCCACTTGGTGGCGCTGTCTACCTAATATGAAGATGAGCCCAACAACAGTCGTTGATAAATTCAATATGTATTGAAAATATATATAAAAAATGACTATTGACTGCCACACAAGCCATTTATATAGCATTGGGGGCCAGGAATAGTCTGAATTGTCACACTTGTAGGACTCTGATGATTAGTAATTGTGTTGGTATTTCATGAGCATATGCCATTTTAGAGTATGGTTGCCAACTGGCTGCATAAGCATTTCTGTTCTGAATCCTTGTTACTCAGTATGTCAGTCCAACTGGTTCAACAGAGTCAACTCATGACTACAGATCCCAGAACACAATCGGTTGTGAATTGAAAACGGAAGAGTGGACTATAGTGTCCTGGTGACATGGAGAGAAATGGCCATGCTGTGCGAGTGTGAACCATACTTTTATAAATGGAAAAGGTGTTTTATTGAAAGGTACCACACTCTTGAAACAAAGGGCACAAAAGCTGAAAGAGAATGGGATCACGTTAATCAACTAATAGCCTTCTCGCCATATCTGAAAAATGTTCACTCCTGTTAAAAACCTGAATGGACGCTTCATGCACGCTCACACGGCCTGGACTGGAGACAACAGTAGTGAAAAACATTCACTTAAAACAAGATATTAACATGAAATCAATTTTTGTGTTGTTTCATCTAAACTTGAAACAGGAAGTAGCGACCACTGGAAGCTAATGTAGACCTTATTTAGGCTTAATAAGGACATGCTCACCTACTTGTTATGAAGGGAAGTAGTTAGGGTGTCTTGATCTCTGGCTGGTTTGTAGAATAGTAAAATGAATGTACATCGTGTAAAACAGTCACATTTAACTACATCCCACTACTCACTTCTTGTGCTTGGAAGAAGGACCCATTTGTAAATCAGGTGCAACTATGTGTTATGCATCAAGGAAGATACCCTGTAGACGCTCTAACAGGCTATTGGCAGCATTAAGCACCTCTTGATGCATGGGGCATCACTGGGTCGTCCTATTGTGTCAACCATAGTCCTGTACAAACTCCTGTTTGATTCTGTGGTGCCTGCTGGAGCACGAGGTAAAGGAACCACAAGAAGTAAACCGTCTTCATTATTTCTATCCCTGCTACTTCATCGATGCCACCACTGTCTGAGGGAGCAAAGGCAATGTCATGGGCCAATAGGGTAGGTAAGGGGTAGCAGCTGCTACTCCAGACTACCTCCAATTGATGTGGATGCAAAATATGTTTTACACCTTTTTCATACTGATGTATATATCTATAGTTTTAGGGGTTTAGGTGTAAGCCAAATTTCTAGAACTCTACAAGGGGGTCCTAGTGTCATCCCACTTGCTCCTCATTGCCTGCAAACACTACTGGCATCACTTAGAAGGAATACATAATTTCAAAGCATTGAAAGTGTACATAAACCATAGGAACTTGCAGCTGACTGAATATGGCATCCTCTTTGTTTCAGATGTTGAAGAGCCTAACCCACCGATATTAAATTCTATTGCAAGATAGTCTACTGTTTCTGGTTATTCAATTACAATAAATAACACAATTGTTGATATAAGCTGTATCAAAGCAATGATGGAAGAAAAAGCCTTGAGTTGAGCTAAAACCCCATCAATTGACTTGGGGCCTTATTTCGATGCCGGCTGACTTTCTGACTGACATGGAAGGTTTACATTCCAACCACCGAAATACAAAATCGGGAGTCGGAGTGTAAATGGGTCAGGGAAACTGACTCAGTTCCGACGATCTCAAGGAGCCCGTTGGCCAGTCGGAAACCGCTCAAAATCCCTTAAGGATGCCATTTCTGCCGACGGGACTATGATGTCGGATTCCGAGAGCCTTTCCATGTCAGCCTTTCCGACATGGAAAGGCTGTCGGAAAGTGACTTTGGAGGGCCCTAGCAGGGCCCCTTTTCCCCTGGCCCTATGGTTGTGGCCATGGGGGGCACCTATGGTGTCCCAATTCACATCCCTGTAGGGATGTGCAAAAACTTCCATTCTACAATGGGAGCTTGCGCTGCAGGCGGTTTCAGACCGTGGTACGAGCTCCCATTATAAAATGAAAGCTTGCAAGCACATCATGTGCAATCGCATCCTAATTGCGTTGTCGAGACCGCCGACCGGAGGCTGGTCAGTTCCACATCAGAGGCAATGCGGTCGGAGGCAACTCTGACCAACATCGTAATGAGGTCCTATGTTATCCTCCTTGAATCAGATGATAAAGACACAATCGGCAATAAAGCTAAACACACCACTCAATACCTTTCTGTTCTGACAGAATCTTAGTGGCCAAAATATTAAATTTGGATGGAGCCTTTAAAATGACAATCGCACCATCAACTATTCCCTTTCAATACTCCATCAAAGATTTCCCCGCCTCCTCTCTGAAATTGAAAACAATTAAATATACAACTCTATACCTGCCTTTGTACAAGTGAAGCAGATTACTACACATGGCATTAAATGATTTAAAAAATACAACTCTTTAGAAGGATCCCAAAAAATAAACATTACCTTTAAAATGTTGTTTTATTGGATAAACTAGATAAATAAACACATAGCTCAGTTCACTAAAATGTCCCCCACCCTCTGCGGAAAAAAAAACTTGTTTTCAAGGATTTCATCACATGACCATGATTGGAACAATTGATGAACTCGGACAGTGTTCTTAGCAGATTTATGGGAAGATGGTAACACTTTGTCATTTGCCTAAATATGCAAAAAAGATAGTACTCCTAACTCTGAAGTGTACAATTTCGTAATGTTTACATCAAACATGGCAAAGATAAAACAGAAAAATAGCCACTCATCACTTTTAAAAAGCTTATAACATACTGTTAAAGTGTGTTCATGTATTTACAAATAAACTGGCAAAATCAGGATCTCTACATTTTTACAGGGAAAATATCTTCAAAACGAAAGCAGTCTCGGTATAGCCACATGCCCACCATGGGCCTTCGACCAAATGCTCAACATAGGTCTGCACAAAAACGACACTTCTGGCACTACAATCCAGCGCATGGAATACCATCCCATCAAATGTTTAGATGATCGAAAGTATTCCAATATTGAAGTGAAACCCAAAAATGAACTAACTTTAATTTTCGAAACACTGTTACTGATCGTGGCTGCATGGTCATGTGTCAACCCTAGTAGCCAAAATTAATATAAATCAACCTAATTTATCTTGAAATGAACATAGCTTCCAATAAATGTGTTTCAAATGGAAAAACTCTGATTAAGTACCATGTCACACAAGGTGGGTCTACGTATATTCCGCTAGAAGATGTAATACTATTTAGTCGGAAACTGTGAGACATGCTATATCATTACAGAAATCCAAACTACCATGAACTGAAGAATTCAGAAAGACTACCAAACATCCTATTCACCAGGGATTACACATTGATGTCTATGTTCGTTTTAACTTCCCTAATACCTAACTTTCCTTTCTTTTGTTTTTCATTCCTCTCTCTATTGCTCTTTCATCTACCAGACAGCACAAGGTGTGTGGTTGCAAAAAACCTATTATAATCTCAACAAAAACTTAGGGCCTCATGAGGAATTGACAAAGGGCAGCGCGGCACGTCTTCTTGCCCCGCTGCCCTATGCCAATATGAAAGGGCAGGAAGGCACTGTATTTATGAAATACGGTGCATTCCTGTCCTTTCTGCCTGTGCGGCGCACAATTTGCTGGCTAGCTTCAAAGTAGGCACCCGTGCACCATGGTGCAAGGGTGCTTCCGTTGAATGCAGGATTTGTTTTTGTGCAGGAAGGGGAAAGAGGAAAAAACGAGGAGAAATAAAAATATTTCTCTTTGTTACACTTGCTTTGGGGAGGCGCAAGGTTTTGGTTCTCCCGAGTTTATGCGATTAAGTAAATCTGTGGCAATGTCCAAATCCATGGCAGTAGCGACTCCTCGAAGGAGTGCTGCGGGGCAGTGGAGCAGGGCAGGGGAGGGGCAGATTAGGGCGGTAGTAAACTCCGGCATACAGCCAAACGGAGGTAAGTAAAGAAATAAATAAATGAAACGAATTACATTGCGCACACTGCAACGCCAAATGGCCATGTAGCGCGCGCAATGTAATTTATTTTATTTATTTATTTCTTTACTTACCTCCGGTCGGCCGTGTGCAGGAGTTTACTACCCCCACCCTGATCCTCCCCCGCCCCACCACCCCACAGCCCTCCCTCGAGGAGTCGCTACTGATCCATGGGTGTTTCGTGTGAAAACAAACTACAACGCTCATGGAACACATCCTTGCCACAGAGTAGGGCAAGGCAGTGACTTGAGCTGCTTTGTCTTACTCCATATCTGGGGGTCATGCAAAGCCATGCAGGGTGGCTGTGCGTTGCCTCATAGATATGATTGAGGAGCCTGTGCTGATGGAGCATCAAAAAAAGTGACACTCTGGCAGCGCAATCCTCTCATTAATAATCCCCTTACTGCACTTAGGTCCCATCCAATGCTTACCGGCTTTATAGTCACCCTCATTTGCTTGCTTTTTATTCAATTGCTTTACAATATCGTCATGTGGTTGCCCTCCCCTGGAGCATGGCCTGTTTACTATCCTTTTGAATGGCTGACTTGTATCCTTCCATTATTCACTTTAATGGGAACTACTTTTTTATTTTTAGGTAAGCACTCCATGACATTGCATGTGTTTTCCAGCTCTCTCTCCCGTGTGACTCTGCCACAGTCAAATATCTGCCCCCCCCCATGCTCCACATTGCTCGCTCTTGTGTGCTGCTTGTTCTCTATTTGTGTGCTTAAACTGCCGACAAATCCCCTGACACTCTGTGTTACCCTCTCCCTCATGTGCTGCTTTTCTCTTCTCCTCCACTCACCTTCATCTTTATTTAATGTCCCCTCCCGCTCCATTGTGCTTCCCCACTGCCACCCATTTAACCCTCCCCCAATACTAATCCTTCCTGCCCACTCCATATTGCATCCTGCCAGCCTCTGCGCCTCTGATCAGTTTTTAAATTATTTAGTGGTCCCGGCAGCAATCCTACCACTTACAGCTCTTTTATTTACCAATTCAAGATGTGTCTGACTTTTGTTTTTTGCAAATGCTGCATAGCATCGGGAATAAAGCACTGTCAAAGCCAAAAAGGTGAAAAAGAAGAGACCTATTGCCCGTGGAAATGTTTATTTCCATCTGATGCGTCACATGGATGGTCATTTCATGATATTTGAACATTATACCTAAAACCAAAGAAGCATTATGGGGCATATTATCAAGGGGGTTTATCTCCGCTTTTTTGGCTTTAAAAGCCAAGAAAGCGGAGATAAAATTATCTCCCTATTACCTAGCTGTCGCTAACACCAGTTAGCGACAGCTAGTAGGAGATAGCGACCATCTTGGGCCTCGCTTTGCATGTCAGTGATATTTATCACTAATGACATGCAAAGTGGGCGTGCCAAGATGTTAGCGACTGGAAACAGTCGCTAACATCGCTATCTCCTATTACCAACTTTTGGAGATATTCGCGCTAAGCGCGAATATTTCCAAAAGCTAACACCTGCCCCTGAGCAGTTCTTAGCCATGTTATCCAATGGTAGGTGGATAACATGGCTAAGAGCATTAGCTCGGTAATGCATGAATATCGCTGACTTTTCAGCGATATTCATGCATTTCGGCCGATTTTTATCGCTTAGGAGATAAACCTTAATAATAGCAAGGTTCCTAAGCGATAAAAATCGCCGCAGCTCGGCGATAAAAATATCCCCGCTAAACCAACATAGCGATAATTATCGCTAGTTGTTGGTAATATGCCCCTATGTTTTTTATAACGAAATAGTGAACGGTGCCCTGGATTGTCATGGCACTCTTGCTATGGCGCTGCTAGTGCTGTTAGGTGTGTTCAAGGTCTGACTGGGACAGAAAGTGGGACTGGACACCAAAATAAAAGTGACCTTGATTAATGAACTACATAGCTAAAACGAAAGTGGGCCATGTTTGCCAACTGTGGCAGTTTTGAACTTGCAAAGACATGCTGTTTAAGTGTTGTGCAAGGTCTGGACGAATGCACGAAATTATGCATGTTGCAGGCAATGTTTGTTTTAATATCAGAGAAATCAACAGTAAAAACAGGCCCAGCAGACCATAAAAAAGAACACAAACCGGCCCACACACTGACCTGTCAGACCAGCCCATCTGGCACTAACCTAAGTGCCCTATAGGGCAGCGCGACCCTGAGTGCGTGCAATGGAGGACGAGAGCAGCGGCGCTATCACAACGCTGCCTTGCCAGGGACAAAGAACCAAGGGGCAGCGACTCCCCTGTAGAGCTCTCCTTGCCTTTTTAATCTGTTTAATGGTGCTTCAAAGACAAGGGAGCATTCAAAGTGCTGCAACTGGAAATAATCTGCACAGCTTGAGGGGGAGCCTCAGCTTTGTTGCTGCTGTGCGGGGGCCGCTTCCTGTGCATGCAGTAAAACGCGGCTGCAAGCTGCAAGGCTATTTCGATGCACGACCGAAGCTGGGCTGAGCTCCTGCCTGGCCGCCATTTAGGATTTTATATACAAACATATTTATTGCCTGACGTAAATTACATGTCCCACATGTAGGCAATCAAAATGTCATCCCTTTGTGTGTAGATTATATTAACTACAGTGGGTTGGCATTTATGTAAAAAATATTTAAGCCACAATATTTATGCCAGACAATTGAATGACGTTGGAATGGTGGTATTATAATTTATACCTCCAGGTGCGCATTTTCTGATGAAACAGCTAACTTGAGCACTCCGGCCCTTTTCCTGTCCTGGGCGATTTCATTCTGGCTAACCACAGGACACCGAAAGAGGGGGAAGATAGATGATGCCGGATTATTGAGCATGCCGGGAGAACTAGACCGCGCTTTCAGTCAGAGTAACAGTACGAAACTTCATTTAACCTATATCTGAATACCTAAACTGTGATGTATGCTGTTTTCGCGTTTATTTGTCTTTTTCTTTCATTTCAAATAAGTTTTTATTAGGATTTTGTATGAGCAGGAAACTACAGCTGAAAATATTTCGAAAAAGCAATCCATGGCGATGTACTGTTAGACTTGGCCCTTTTTGCAGGGTCATCCCTGAACTTTTTGCATACCTCCTCTATTTTTTCTTACCTGTTCTTGGTTATTTTATGACTCTTGGCACTTTATCACTGCTGATCAGTGTTAAAGTGCATGTGCTCTCTATTGTAAACTTGGTAAGATTGGTCTACACCTGTTTGGCATATTTAATTAACCTATTAGTCCCTTGTTTTGAGCAAAAAAGGGGTACCCCTGAAAATCAGGGCGGAAGTAACATTTGAGTGAAAAACATTTAGGAAACAGAATATTAAGTAGACTATTAAAATATCTGCAACAATATAGATAACAGATGCAATTACAGTGTACAAATATTTTTATTATTTATTTCTCATTTTTTTGCCATTATTTAGTGCTGAAAAAACAACATTTATATTTCATTATTTATATCCAACTTAAAATGCAGTAAATCTCATTTCATTTAAAAGATACGATTCTTAAATGACCTAATCCTATTCACACTTTCCTCCCCATTCAAGCACTATAGATTGATAAATACCTACACATACCTAATTTTGTATAACATGTGTTCAATTTAGAATAAAGCTTTAATTATCTATTTAGTACGTAGATGTCACTGATGACTAGACTTGTACATGATTTGCATCATCGCTTAATGTCAGATTTTTTTAACAAAGTGCCGAGGATAGTTTTTTTTACCAGTGGAGATATGGTGTCTGTTTTATTCACTATATAGAGAGGAGGTGCATTCACTCCAGCCAGTCCCTGAGGGGGTTGAGGTGTGTCCTGACCTGCCTGGGTGTCTCAGCGCTAGGCTGAATAGATCGTAGCTGAATTTAGAGTAGTGGGAGGAATTTTGCCTTACACCTGAATAGGCCTGGGCTGCATTTGGAGTGGTGGGAGGAGTAGTACCTGCCCCCGAATAGGGCTGTGTCTGCCTTCTACAATGTTGGCTCCACCCCGCTGTGGTATATCTGGGGCCAGGGCCTACACTGTGAATTGGGGTATTGCGCACTTCTAAATATGTTTTAAAGTGCCCACAAAACAAAGACATGGGCACTATAAGTAAAAGGGCTGTGACTCCATGTGAGGGAGAAGACACTGCGTGGACTGTATCTATAGGACTGCTGTGTGCCAGGAGAAACCGCCATTTGGGACTATCTGCTTGTGAGACTGACCGGCTGCCTGCTGAGTGGCTTAAGGGACTGCCACTCTGCTGGGTGACCCAGTGGGCTGGCCTGCCTGTGCCCTGTTCTCTGCCCCCCAGTGATCTCTTGAGACTTACTGGCCTGCCCTGTGGGTGGGAGAAATTAGCACCGGGCAAGCGCTTTATTTTTACAGCAAGCACGTGGTGAGCACTTCACTTTAAAAACCTGGGAGGAGTGTTTTTGACTCAGCTCCCTGATCAGCATGTGTTGAGAGCGCTGTTGTTGTGGTTTTAAAACAGTTGCAGTGCTGGTTACTTTTCCAGCACTGTGCGGCATGTACCAATTAAAACAGAGCAGGGGTCTCTGCTGAAGTAGCCCGTGCTGTGAGGACCAGACAGAGGTGTGGGGTGGTGGCTGGATGTGCTGAGAGAGCCCGAGAAGTGGGCTCACTCTCTAACGTGCGGCCTTAGATCCAAAGTCAGTGCAGGTGCTACCCTGCATTATTGTGCCGGAAGAAGGGCTGCTCTACACCCTCAATGGAGCTGGGAGGAGTTGTGGCTCACTGCAGTCCCAGCAGGCAGCCCCCACTGCCACTGGAAACCAGGCAGAAATAACCAATCGCATGGCTAAGCCTGGGTGTAGGCGGGGCCAAGCGGGACCGCGTTCCCAAAGTAAACTGAAGACAGCAGGCCCGACAGAGAGTTTTCTCCGTGCCCTGCCCCTTTTGTCTCCAAAGCGGAGCAGCTGCACCACATGGTTGCGGGCCGCCGTGGGTCCAGGAGTCTGGGTGGCAGGCCCTGGCATGCCGCAGACTTTTGCCTACGGAGAAGAGCAAAGTCGACGGAGACTTCGCTGCATGTCCCACCGCAGCAGCACAGATTGGAGCCACTGCAGCGCGAGGTTGCCGGGTGAGTGATCCGATTCTCTTGAGGTCCCTGCCAGAGGAGGCCGGTGTGGAATCCTCATCAATCCCTGCATTTGGCAGGCAACAGCATCTCATGATCACGGGCAGCTACCTAGGGGGCAATTCTTGTTCCTTTTGACTCTGCACCATGGGGCGGATCCTCGACGGTGGCCCCGTTACTGGGACCTACCACATTTGCCCGGATAGACACGCCCGACAGCTGGTGGCCTATGAGGGGGGCACAAAAGCAGAGCACCATCCTGCTTTTGGAAGGGTAGGTGTGCAAGGGGGTGCCCAGGAATTACGGCATTCCCGGGTGTAGGTGGGCAGGTGGCCCAGGAGCCTACGGGGGAGAGACAAAAGCACTTAATTCCCTGCAAGAGGCCCAGGAGTGAGGGGCCCTATCGCCTGAGGAGGATGGGGTAATATGCATATGGTACTGTGTCTTGGTGATTAGTGGGTTTACCTATCACCTGCTTCATGTGTACTGTAATGGTGGTATGCTTGATGTGGGCATGATATTTCCATAATGTGTGCAATCTACTATTACTTACTATAGTGTACGGCTGATGATGTTGTTAATGCCTAAGGCTTTACGCTAAGTGCAATCATACCAGTAGTTACTGGTGACCCTAACTGTAATGTTTATGACAGTGGCCTGATTGGCCAAGTTATTTATGTAATCCCTGTGAACTCATGACAAGTGCCTGGTGGCTCAGTAATATATGTGGTTGTGATCTAATGTGGAACGAACAAACTCCAGCTCAGCATCAGACATTCACCCACTCTGCAATCTTTCAGGAAAAGCCTCAAGACATGGCTCTTTGGGTGAGACTGGGCTGCACGATTCCCCCCTCCCCAGCGCCTCGAGGGCCTCATGGGTGAGTAGCGCGCTTCACAAAAATCTGATTGATTGATTGGTTAATGTTTTTTTATGGATAATACAAAGGATATTTTTATATATCATTGTGTGGAGTCTCTTTTGTGGTGTTCCTAGTGTGTCACTGGTGTGTGAGTGTGCTGCGCAAACGCTTTACACATTGCCTCTGGGATAAGCCTGACTGCTCTGCCAAGCTACCGAGGGGTTGAGCAAGGGTTATCTTCGGTGTGTAACTCCCGTGCCCTGACTAGAGTAGGGGGTTCGGCCTGGCTTAGGAGCATACCCTAGCCAACCAGAAACCCCATTTCTAACAGGTACCAAAAGGTCGTATGGATACAACAGAATAATACATGATGAATGAGCTTCATTTAACATCGGAGGACAGGTCTAATGGAATATGTGTGGGAAAATGAAGTAATATTATCTGTTATTTCTATGGTGAGAGAGTGAACCAGGTTAGTGAGGCAGGTGTGTGGGGTACCCTAGTTGATAGAATGATGAGTGGAGAGCAAGAGAGACAAAGATAGAAATGAAATAGAGAGCAGAAGAAGAGGAGAGATGGGGGTGTTGCAGAGGAGCAGTTGGGTAGGGAACGGAGGGGGCGGATGGCTACTCTATACACGACTGCATTTATTTGCCTTTTGATGTATTTGTGAGAGAGGAGAATGTCTTAACCTGTGCCTCCTTGTCTTGAAAGCAGGTTGGAAGCTTCATATATGGAATACTATGATGGTGTGAATCAGTGTCAGTTGGTAGTCTGTTACGGCTTAACTCCTGCTGAGTGAAGTACTGTTTATTCTGAAGACATTGTTAATATAGCAATATAGCCCATTGCCGAAAATTATAGCTTCTATCAGAGTCCTTTTTTATGATTTGTAGACCTGAGCCGCAGGCAAGGACCTATAACACATGAGAGGGCATTTGACAAGCATTATAGCCTGAGACTGAAGGGCTATAATGCTATTAAAGCATTTCACTACTGAGTAAAATGTTGTAAAATCAACAGGGGGAAACAGAAATATGTCATTTGAATGTTGGAGCAGAAGGTCTGTACCAGCCATTATTGGCCCTGAGCAAAATCCACTGTCTTCACTGGGGCTCACAGCATTCGAATGTTCTAATATAGCATCAGAGCCTGCCGTAGCGGACTCTACTGGCCATAAATGCTCCGCTCCAGTATTAAAGGCCCGAGCCGAAGACAAGAGTCGCTGACAAGGGAGCGGACCTTTAATGGCCAGTAGAGCCCACTACAGAGGGCTCTAAGGCTATTAGAACATTCTCCCACTAGAGAGCAGAATGTTCTAATTAGCAAAAACAAAGAAGTCAGGGGGTTGAAATTCCTTTGCGCTTCCTGAGGCCTTTGTTCACAGCTGTTGCTGTGAACAAACATTGGAATGTTAATAGGCCTTGTCACCCCACAACTGCTCCTCCTGGGTGATTTTATCATTCTTATGTGGCCAAAAGGTGACAAATGAGCTGTCTCATTCAGACCTCTAATGTCTCAACGACATGGATCCTCTACATATCATTCTGATTGACAGCTAAGGTATCACACTTCTGTAGACCACCGTTCCATCCCCCCCTGACTAGGTTTGGGCCTAGGCCAGAGGCTCGGGTTTCCTCTGCTCTTACAGCTGGTAAGATAGCTCAGTGGTTTCGGTGCCTGTTTCAGAGATCTTTGTGTAGGTAACAGTAACGAACACAAACAGGGCTAATTTATCCTTGCACATTTATTAAAATGAGTACAGTTAAGCCGAGTAATAACAAGACCTTAAATTGAAGAAGAAAGTTCCACGTCACTTTGTGGATAATGCTATTTAAATAGGCAAAAACGTATCCCCATGCCTTTTAGGAAATCAGTCTAAAATCCCCAAAAGTCGTTGCCTCAGCAAGGGTGGTCGTACTGAGGAAATGTCAGTCAAATATCTAGCGCCAACCTCAGAGGAGTCACCTCTAGCAGCTTTGGAATCATTGCGGAAAGTCATTTGAAACATATGCAAACATTCATTCATACATCATTCATTCATTCATCATCATGGGTCTCGTGTCCGTGCGGATTAAGGGCGCCGGCAAGTGTGTTGTAATGACAGAAGCCTAGCAGATTGGCCATTATGTGCTGCAGCACCGCTCGGGTGGTTGTGAGATGAAGCAAGACATTGGCCCCTTTGCCGGAATTGTCAAAAGGTTGCCATTATTTCATTGAACTTTTTCTGTGGTTATTCGTTCCTTTGGCTTGTGTGAGGAAGTACCTGCCCTCTGTCCCAGACACCAGCTACCCGTCCGCACAGATCAAAGCCACAAATCACCAGGTGACGATGCGTCACTTGTGACCTGTCACTGAGGTTAGATAGAGAAGGAAAAAAGACTATGACACGAGCCGAGCCTTATCATAGAATAACAGCAGAGGGGCCACATCATCAAAGGCTCTAACCTTGCCCTAGGCCTGTGTCTAATCATATGTACACAGAAGAGGCGGGGAAGGGGCTTGTGCGGGAGGGTAAGGAGGTAGGAGGGTGTCTTCCAGCTCACCTGATGGTTCCCTGCTACACTGAAAATTTAAAATGTGCTTAAGCACAACAGAAGAGTGACTGTGACCAGTAGAGGGGGGGAGTTGGGATTATTGGAAGGGCTTTAGAAACCATAAATCGGATTTACCAAGAGTCAAAAATAACATGATGCTATGTTATGCGAACACCAAAAATCTTTGCATTGTCAAAGGTCAGTTTTGTCATATATATTAGTTATTGCAAACATTACACATATTACGTATGAAAATATCTTACCTTACACTTCTTTTGATAATTGTGCCTGTTTTCATTTGACTCTAATACACTATGCAAGTCGGGTGTATGTGACTTTAGTGAGCTCGTTTTCTGTGGCACCCTGGATGTACTTGCGCCATTCCATTTTTCGCACAATTTGCATCCATTATCAAGGGTTTCACACAGTGGGGTATTTTACAGGCCCGTTGCATGGCTCTTGCACCATGCAACTTGGTATAAGAGCAATGCAGCACAAAAAAGAGACTTATGAAGCCACATATGGCCACCTTGCGTGGCCCAGACTGTCTTCATAAATCTTGAGTGAAGCAACACAGCGCAAATTGCTTAATCTGCACCACGAATGCATTCCACAGGCGTTGTGTGGGTGTTTTCCTGCACCGCCTATGTTTTTTTACGCATTCCCGGCTCGCCGGGGATAGATTTTGTTAGCTTTGTTTATCTTGTTCTTACAAGGAACAGAATTTTCAAGCTTCAATACATTGAGAACAGGCACACAAATTCTCCCAACACTAAGGAAGTTTGACAACTGGCCCCATGGCCTTACGTCAACTTCATTTGCTGCCCATGAGCAAGTGCACCAACTTCAAAGCAGTATGTGCGATGCATCTTATATACTACTCTCAAAGTTCCAGCTTTTTAGGAAGGTAACTTATTAAACAAGCTACTTGGAAGACCGTGAGAACCGTGGGACAGATCCTCTAAAAAACACACCAATATTAAATTGAAGATATGGGGTGATAGAGCATTAAATGTTCAAAGAGTGTTGTGGAGACCAAGTAAGGAGTGTGTGTCAAGGGTATACAGGAGGGTATACAGGAGACAGTGCTATGTTGGCCATCCTGACACCGGCAACCTCACAACTCCTCATGCAAACCGCCTGCTACCATCTCTGTAGGTCCGCAAGTGGCTGGCTCCGTCCTTTACATGGAAGACACCGGATGCATTCTGGAGGGGAGAGTCATTGAAATACGTTCTTTTAATTAAACTCTTTTTTATTTTGTTCATCAGTCTCCACGTATTTATAATCTCTAGCTTCAGGTCATTACAGTTCATTTTATTGTCTATGCAAGACATTGTTGCATTCACCTTTATTGATTAAAGGATGCACCCCTTATCTTTGTCACCCAGAACTGCATCAGCAGCTTCTGAGGTCCTTGACTCTAGCCGCCAGAGATCTATTTTCCATGATGATGGGTCTGGTTTTGTTAAAAAAACATGGGTGTTCGGGTGCCGCAAAAGTTAAAGTCCATTCATATACATGTCCAACTCCAAGTTGTACATAATCCAGAACATCTTTATTTTTCATTGATGATAGCAAAAGTCAGTCAACGCGTTTCGTTCACAACATAGTGTAGTTTATCAGGGCAAGTAGAATTGCACATCCTTCAAATATGGTATTCGGTTTCCAAATTCCCCACGCTGCAAACCCGGTCCTCATATCTCCTGCTGATATGAATAATTCAGCCAGGGTCGGATATTATGTCTCCATCTACTAGCCATCATGAATAGGAACAAAACGTGTTGGCTGTCGATGCTATCATCAATGAAAAATAAAGTTGTTCTGGATTACATACAACCTGGAGTTGGTCTTGTATATGAATAAACGTTCACTTTTGGGGTGCACCGCCATCTATGTATTTTGGATTCTGTTTGACCCTCTGGTCGCACCTTGAGAGTGGCAGGTGCTTTGGTTTGGTGCATGCAGTAAAATTACATTATTGGATAGATTGAGGAGGTGCGGTATCCTGGGTGGCTCGCTGCTCTATTTTGCGTGTGAAGGGACCCTGGTTTTGTTGCAAAGGATGACTGTTTTCTGATGGATCTTTGGTTCCCTCTCATTATTGTCTTCCACATCCCTGTTGAACCTGATAGCGTTTGTTAGGGTGACCAGAATTTTAAAGCAAAAAAACGGGACATTTCACAAAAATAGAAGAAGGACTATAATTTTACATCAAGAGAGCGCAAAGAATGACAGCTCTCCTCAGCAGAGAATTACAAAACAGACAGGAACATTATACATAAGATCCGATTTTTAAACCCAGTGGCTTGCCTGCGAATTAAATTGCTTTCTTGGAAAAACTGCTTCGTAAAACATTTTAAAAAAACACCTTCCCCCATTTTTAGTCGACCCTCTCCAAAAACCGGGATATGAGCTAAATTTCTCGAAATCTGCCTGGACAGCTGATGAAAAACAGGGACCGTCCTGGCAAATCCGGGACACCTGGTTACCCTAGCGTTTGTGCCAGTGTCACCACTCATTCAGATAGTTTCACCATATCTTTTCTATTAACCTGTGTAAGAAGCCTTTGATTTGGTACGGCCTATAGGAGTTATCCTTAGAGAAAGGACCAACCCTTCTCCAGGGGTCTGTGCGTCCCTTTGGGGAGTAGGGGTCCTCTGTACCTCTCTGCTTGCTATTCTTACTTTTAGTTCCTTCAGGGACTCTTCCTGGAATGGCCTTCTCCTGCACTTCATTCCAGTACTATCACTTTCTCCAGGGGGCAGAGTAAAATGCCACTACTCTTTAGCTTGGTCAAGCCTCTTGTTTTCAAATAGCTCATGCACACTGAACAAAATGCCACTAATATGGCATTGCTGCACCTTTTCGTAGGGTAGGACCTTACAAACATTTCCATCATGGAGCGGAGTCAGATTTTGTGGAGTTTTGCGTTCAGTAGGGTGGGTTTTAATAAGTTGTAAGTTTTCATTTTAGTGAGTAAGACCAGAAGACTGAATTATATTGCCTGCATAGTCCCTTGGTTAGTTTGGGTCCACCCGTCTGTACACAACATCTCATCATCCCACAGCCCCTTTTGCTGTTAACACAGACCTCTGCAGCATATAGCTACTCCGATCCATTGACCTCTACAATGTAAAGCCTTTGTTTTGTTGACTATGATCAACCTCCGCAATAGAAAAGCTATTTTATTTGTTGACTTTGAACACAACAATGCTGTTTCCTGTCTTCTGTTAACCAGGGCTTCCGCAATGTACAACCTTTTCTGGTTGCGGACAAAAATCAACTCCTATTATGGAAAGCCTCTTCCATCAGTTTACTAAGAACTCTACGATGGGCAGCCTCTCCCATATCTTGGTGAAGACCGGCCTATATATTGTACAACCTCTTCCGTCTGTTGAACAAGACCTTTGCAATGTACAACCTCTTCCACCTGTCAACCCAGAGTTCTGTAAAGTAGTGCACCTTTGTAGCTGCAAAAAAATCCACACAGCACCCACCATAAAAAGGACAAAAAACAAGCCCATCCATCCATTTCCCTACCTGCTGCCAATACATGTTCACTGGAAAGTCTCCAGCTTTAAATGTCAGGTGGAGGCAAGGCTATTTAGTTCACCACCAAGGGTATCAACTCGATAAAACTATGACTGCTTTTGACAGCTCACAATGGTAATCACTTATGGGAAGACAGTTGCAAAGTCCAACACCACAGATCTCTGATCCATCTCTTCCCCCAACCTATATACCTGTTCAGGACCACAAACTTTGAATAAGATATCTGAGAATGGACAACCCAGTGCAGTAACCTGCTAAATGGACTATGAAAAGCCGACTTATAGAAAAACATAAACTGCACACCTATCTCTTACACGTCTTCATCCATCGCACTGCTAAGCCCTGTGTCCAATAACCGCACCTAAGTTGACATCACACGTGATATAGAAACACATCCCACATAGGGTGTAAACAAAGACAGCAACCTTCCAGCCACACACCCTACACACTGTAGCGTGCTACCAATGTAGGCAAGCGCTTCAGCTCCCCTCATAAAGGTAGTGAGCGCTATATAAATGTTGCTCTGATGATGGTTTTCAGAGCGCCAGACAAGCATCCCTTACCTTGCCCATTCGTTATAGAGATGGTGAGGAGGATGGAGCTAAGGGAAAGAAGAAAACTGACGCAACGAGACATCCTCCTGGTTCTTTGGATGACCAACAAGCTGAAGGACTTCACATTCCCAAACTCTGAAATCTGGATTATTTGTAACAGAGGGTAGTTAATGAGTGACTACAAAGGGGGCTGGCTGGAGCGCGCTGGGGAGGGGTTAATTGACAGGACAGGGAGGAAGACGTGCCAAAGGCCATGCTGACAGGTGGGCGACATTTACGGTTTCCTGGTGAACCTTGGATCCACGTAGGAATGTTTTTGGTCAGTGTGTGTTCAGAAACATCAACAGGCGGCCACGCCACATTGCTGAGTACAGAGGGAAGGTCACACAGAACATCACAGGCTTCTTGTAAGCTGTGGAACGGACTCTCCCATTAAAGGGACTGTCCTGAGCTTTTTGAGGCTACCTGTGTACTGCATGGCGTGCTGTCTATCGGACTATCTTGGTGTGATGTCACAGGGGCCCTGTCTGGCAGAAGAGTCTGCATTGAATAACCAGCTTATCAGAGACATTTCCCTCCAGTAAAACTCACATTCCAGGCAACTCTTCACCTGCCCTAATGACCTTTCAGAGACCCCATGCTCTCGGGGCAGCCCCTGAACTCTATAAAAACACCCAGTGTAGTTTTAGGAGCCGCCATGCTGTGTGAATTGTGCAACTGTTCACCAACTATCATTGCAGTGGCATTAACTTTGCAAAGGAAGCTGCCTTTTCCAACCGGAACTGCTCATGAGACACTTGAGAATATGAGAGCTTTCTGGACACTTTGTGGCACGAGGCACTACATTCTTCATGGCTAATGATGAGCATTAGTTGGAAAGGTCCATCAGCCACAACGCACCATGGTGTAGTGCAGATTAAGGGGCAGATTTACAAGCCCCTTGTGCCTCTTTTACGCTGCCGTTGCATCACTGTTGTGACGCAGCGGTGGCGCAAAAGATGCGCCATGGTGTGGGGTATTTACAACGTGACGCATCTGGGAGATGTGTCACATTGTAAAGCCCTGCACCATAAGGAGGCGTTCCGGCGCAGGGGGTGGGGCGTTCCTACGCAGGAACGCCTCCTAAAAGTGGCTGACTGAAATCTACAAGTTTTCACTCAGTCACTTTTAGGCCAATGCTGCGTCAAATCCCTGCGCCTGCTTGAAGCAGGCGTAAGGTTTGATGCAGCATTGGACAGATAGGGCCCCCCAGAGCATTGCTGGAGCTGTGTCACGCTTGGCCTACGCGTTTTTGCCCCATGGTGCGCCGCATTGTAAATGCGGCGCACCATGGCTGGCGGAGCTTTGGCGCACAATAACTGGCGCAGGGATGCGCCAGTTATTGTAAATCTGCCCCCCAGGGTTTGTGCTTCTTGTGGTTCTAGTATAGAATAAAACGCATTCTTTTTAATAGCGCTTCGTACCACAGTTTTTCAGTTTCTAAGCACTGTAAGTAACTGACTCCCTAATTACAAAATGTAATAGAACGCTACAGGGCAGCAATGGAAGCAGGAAAGGTGGTTGAGTTTTCCATTCTGGGGGTCTTAATCTTCTCATCACACCAGCAAGTGTGTAAACCATTGGACTACATTGCATAGAATTTATGTACGCTGTGTTCATAGAAAGAGACAACGTGGAGCGTGTTGGTGATTTATTTTTTCTGCAGTGTACAAGAATGCCATTTCAGCTTTAGCTACAATGTTTTCTTATTGAACAGGGGGTCACAGTGTTCCAGGGTCCCCCTGGACGGATTTCCCCCCATTTGTCAGAGCGGAAGTCTTTGTTTTCATCATACTCTTCAACAATTGCGAGGGATACATTCTCGAGTTAAAACAGGTATTTTGTACTGATTGCTCGATTGGCTGTGTCAAAAAGAATCTAATACGAGTAAAGTGCACCCTTTGTCAAATACAAGCTGTGTTGCTCTGGTATCTAAGCAGTGAAATGAACGGAACGGAGGTAGGGGGGACAGGCTTCCCCCAAGGTGTTAAAGAGATTTACAGAGCGTGGGGACTTCTTGGAAGTCAAATAGATGTAGCCCTGGGTAGCAATTAACTTACACATTGGTACTCGAATCACACCCTTTGGTAATCCTCCTCTCGGTGGTCATGACTGCAGATGCTGCAATGAAAAGAAACTAGGGTTTCTAAGAGTCAGTTTTACCTCCTACGTGGTTGAGTTACTATTATGCAGAAAGTATCAGAATGAATGCCCGAAATAAGCCATGGTTGGGCCACTATTACACAGGGATAGCTAGCATGTTACCAAGAATTGCGGTGAGGCAGGGATGCGTGCGGCGCCTCGCTTCCCAGGCTCCTCCTTCCTCTGGCTGCACCTCTAAGTGGTCAGCCATTTGGAGGAGGACATTTTGACCTGGATGGTTGACTTAAATCAAAGCTATGAGACAGCCAATCATTCCCCGATTTGCTGATCCCACAGAAAGTTAGGTATACAACACTTGAGGTGAAATCGAAGGTGCATATCTTCAGGTACGCAATGTGCACCACTTCACTGAACCTAGGCACCTCTTTTCTAACCCTAGATGGAGTTTTCAGCACTCTGCGTTACGCAGAGCTTGCAGAGTTCCGAAAAACTCCTCTTAGCGCAGCGGAGCAGGTTTTTTTTCCTCGCTAGCGTTCACCAACGTCAAGCTGGGGAGCCCCAGCAAGGAAAATCCACCTCCCGGCGAGATTTTTCCTCGTTCGCGATTGTCAACATCAAGTTGGGGAGTGCGACCGTGGAAAATAAATCTCCCGGTGAGATTTCTCAATTCGGGGGGTCAGTTTCTCATTGCGAGTCGCCGCGTATGCTCGTGATCACTCGCGTTGAGAAACTGCCCATTCGCTTTGAAAAAGCTGCAGCTCGAGTAAAAATCTACTCGAGCCGCAGAAAAGGAAAGAAGGGACCGCTTGCGCTGTGCAAGGAGCCGTTCGCAATGATTGCACATTGCGGACAAGCATCCGGCACTGTGCAATCACCGCGAACAACATTTTTCAATGGAACTCCGCCGCTTGCGGAGCTCCACATGGTGCGACGGAGTTTGCCACTTTGCGGAGTTCCGCGTAGTGCAACTCCGTGAACTACGCTCAGGGTTACTCTTTTCTAGGTTGGCAGTGGGAATGCAATGGACCAATCTCCATCTTCACCAACATTGGGTGAACCAGTCAAAGGCCGCCATGGTGGAGGTATCTCTAAAATTTATAATTACATTTCCTGAAATCCTTTTTGAGAGTTTATCCTTGTTTTAAGATACCTAAAATTAGAATTCCTAAATATGCTTAATCTTTAACTCACCACATACCATCAAAATTTCATCTAGCTTCTTAAACACTATGGGGCTCATTTATGAGGTTTGACACTGAGCAGCGCATTGCAGCAAGTCACCTTGCTGTGCGGCACTGTGTGGCACGAATGCTCCCTCGGTATTTAAGTCAATATGGTGCAATCCTGTCCTTTCCCTTGTGCTGGCGCCCTCTTGACAGCCTAGCACCAAGGCAGGCACCCTTGCACCATGGGTGCCTATGCTGCATGCAGGATTGCTTTTGTGTGCCTCAAAATGCAGCACACATAGAAAGAGAAATAAATAGGGCATGGGGGCCAAAGCATCCCCAAAGGTAGTGTACTGTTTCATTTCTATTCAACCGATCAACATACACACGGATCGAATCCGTGGTTCTCAAGCTGCAACTACGGTTGGGCTACTGCCATGCATGGATAATCCTTTGAAGTGTTTCTACAGCTAGCATGCAAATATTTTGCCTTCAGCATAGAGCCATGCTATCAAGCGATAACGTCTAGGTTTACGACCATCATGTTTCCTAAAAATTGCCTAGAGTGATCCCATTTCAGAACAAATAGAATTACTCCCAATAACGTAATTTAATTAAACGAGGGCACCAGAGATTAAGCAATTGGGCCCACAGGCACCCAAACAATTAAAATTCAAAATTAAAATCTCACACCAGTCAACGTAATATGTGATCTCACAAGTTTATGGGGCTCAGTTTCATAGGCCGCCTCCTTCTGTATGGCAAGCAATTTAATCTCATGGTCCTCACAGACCTGCGCCCACCCTCTTCCTAGCTACGTTCACTTACATGCATCCAGAAATGTTTGCCATCTTTTCTTGAAATTACTGAGAGTATTTAGGAACATATAGAGGATGTATTTACCTTTGCCTGTTTCACACGCTGTGTTTATACTTTGTCTTTATGTTATTAACCAAGAACTATTTAACGTTTTTATGTCTTTGACTAAGATTCATTTTTGAGCAAATCTTTAAATTGCTATATAACGAGGTCATAATTTGCACCCCATCCAGATTATTAAGGGACCTATTCACAAAGGTAAATACACTCACACATATATAAATATATGTATGCACTACCAGGCTTTAATTCCTTTTGCAATTTAACATAATTTAAATTGTATAAATATATGTCTGTGTGTGTGAGCTAAATAAGTATATATAAACAATATTAAATTGCAAAACGAATGGGAACATGGTAGTGTTTTGCAGTACAAGTGTTTGGCCATGTGTGAAGCTTGACACAATTGATCCTTTTTTTACAACTTAAACTATCCTAGTAATTTTAGAAGTGTATTTTATAAATGCCAATAGTTTTTTGGTCTCGCCTAGACGAAAGCAAAGCGAAGCTTTGCTGTCTAGGGCGAGACAACTTATGTTGTTACTTTTGGGGGAATGTGGACAGCAAAGTGCCACGCGCTTTTCCTGCCGAGATTGGACCTCGTGGGCGCGCACACATCCGCTCTCTTCAAAGAGAATGTGCACGCGCTTCAATGAATGAACCTGCAATATCTCGCAGCCATGCCTATCCCGTTCCCTCCGCTGCTCTCACGTCCCCTTCCCTCCGCCTCTCTCACCTCCCCATCTGAAGTTTACTGTCCTCCCTCTCGCCAAGGCTCTCTCCGGGTGCTTTCCCTACCTGCCTCTCCATGCTCCGCTCTCTGTCTCGTGGGCGGCGGTGCTCCTCTATCTCTTCGGTGTCGTTTCCCGTCCTAGCTAGCTGCTAACTTTCCTCTGCAAGAAGATCAGCCAGCGATCAATGGGGTGACAGATGTCGCAGCCAGATCCCCCTCACATCCGAACGTAGAGAAGTCCAATTTTGTATATATCGTTCATGTTTAGGAAACTAGTAATGTTAGAGTGAGTACTTATCAGATATATGAATGATTTCTGGGCAGAGTTGAAATTATGGACAAAGAAATTGTCCTATAAAAGTATATACACATAATTAGTATTAAGATATCGCGTTTTAAGCGAATTCCTACATTCCCAAAATGCTCCTTGGCTATATGCAAATAAGGTTTGCACACTCATTGGAGAGTGCGTCTACCCCCTTTCACACACCCCTTTCGTTTGTGCTCCTTCCGATTGGCTTACATCGGAACTGAAAGGACGCTACAAAAGCCACCATCTTGGAAGAACTAGATACCAAGCCCAGTCAATACAGATCTACCGGTAAGAAAGCAAACGTTGCAACGTTTATCTGTTTAATGCAATTAATGTGAATTTATGAGCAAGAACAAAAACATGTTGCATTTGCTACATGTTGTAAGTTTGCTTGAAATTTACATTGAACAACAGAATCAATAATTAGAAAATTACACGGACATTTACAATACCTGGGTATATAAGTGCTTCATTTCAGTTTTGACGCAGAACTAAACCGGCGAGCACAAGACAAGATGCACCACTTTCATGACGATCATTACACGAAAGGACCGCCTTCATTCTCATGCGTGCATGGAAGTTGCCTATTTGTCCCTTTTCTGTGTTGCTGACAGGCAGATCTTGCCCTCTTCTCAGACCCGCCTCCACTAGTTTGTACAACTCTCTTGCATATATTTGGCTCTCCTCCTTTACGGCGAGTACCCTGTTACCGATTGATGCTTGGACACTGTGCTCCACTGTTAAGGTAAAATAAAATAAAATAAAAACCGTTAAATAATAATTGACGTTTTACAACGAGGAGTCACATTGTTTTCGAACACTTACGAACTTATCTGTTTTGACTTTTTGCCCAATGTTCCTTTAAATCCCACCGAGTTCTTCTTTGTTGCATCAGGTGACCGAGGAGGCTCCTTCAGGAAAGTATATTTTTTCAACCGATTTTGCAGGAAAGAGCAGGCTGAATTAATGTTTTTCTTCAATCCGAGTCAATCAGGAAAAGAATTTCCCCTGCATTTTTTCCTGAAACTCTCTCTAATCTATTCCAAAACATCGGACCGCATGAATTCCCCTATAATTGCAAATCACTAATGCGCTTCGATGCCTCTTTAGGGGTTTAACTCACAGCGCATAAGAAGCTCCCCAAACAGCTTTGTCTTGTTCAGTAGAGAAAACATCTATAATTGTTTTATTTATGCGCCGCAATGTGTTTCAGAAAACAAGAAACTTTGACTGTACCGGATTTGTTTATTATAATTAAATGCATGTATTGTGTTCTACTATTTTTGTGACTAGAATAGCCGCGTAATTAGGTCCCGATCCCCGAAATTCTGCAGGACGCTTGTTATTTATTACACTCCCGCTTTTTACTTGCCTTCTCGGACACTGACAGAAGGAGACCGCTAGAACTACTTATCCCTTCACGCTCCGTGGCTGGCAAGTTGACATACATTCTGCGCAACGTGGAGTGCTGTTTACGGTAGCTGAAACTGAGGGCTAGCGATATCTCTGTTCCCGGCCCTTTCTGACAGTACAAATGACGTTCAAGCCAACAAAAGGAAAGGTGAGTGAGAGAGAAAGTCCTGCTTTCTGGTGGGAGCTTGGGGGCGGGTAGTCTGAGTTCGTAGAAGAGTTCTTCTGTTTCCCATGCGTATGTTTCAGAACCTCAACCAGGCAAGCCTGATGCTATCTGGGACTTGCAGTCCTGTGTACCCCAGTATAAAATCTGTTCGTCAGTACACAGACACAACAGGATTACCTATTGACGCTGGATTGGGAAAGAAGAGAGCCCTTGATAATGTGCAAGATGCACCATACCACTGAAGAAAGAGTTTAGAAATCCCTGCGACTTGGGAGTCAGAGAAAAGGGATCCCATGGATACGGGGGTAAAGGCATTATTTTATGTGTGGGAGTGGGGATAGGGGCCGGGGCAGGGGTATAGGAGACTACATTTCTGTTGTGGCGAGCGTGGGCCGGTAGCGGGGGAGGTGCTGTGTTTGGTGGCAGGAATATACTACAGGGGTTACCCAATTAACCCGTAGGCCTTCTTTATTCCTAGTGTTTGGTGGCAGGGTCAATTTTTGGGGACCCACTACAAATTGCCTTTGGGCTTGAGGCCTGTTTCTGTCACTCTGCTAAATTTATTGTGCCTCGCACGTGGGACACGCTGCACCGTATTCACTACATCCACCTTTCCCAGGCAGTCTCATGTCTCGTCTGAGCATGCGCATATAAACAGCATCTTGGTAATGAGCAGGATCTGAGGGCTGCGAACAAAAATATCACTGAGCATGCTTCCTCACTCCCAAATCAGATTCCGGGTCTACAGATCGCACTGTGCAGTATGTCACTGTGTTACTTTTAGGGTGGTTTTGGATTAAGATTCGCTGCTTTCAGGGCTCTTTTCGTGTCTGTCTGTCTGTCTGCTTGCCGTGTATATCTGGGCTGCTTAAAAGGAGCTAGGGAGTTGTGCCGTGTTTCCCTTGCTTCTTTTCGTCTCTATCTTCCTGGACTGATCTTCAACAGGGGATAGTGCGGTGCACGCGGATTCTATTCTCTCATCGGTTTTCATAGTGAGAGGGTCACCATAACCTTTTTTGCCTGTTTCTGTCTCGGTCACCCTCTGTCAAAAATTGCGCTTGGGGACTGTGTGTATGTGCCTTGTCTGTCCCCCAAACTCTGCACAGTCGCATACATTCGTGCAGAAAATCTTTCATCTGGAATATTACAATGAAAATCAGGGAAGGAAGATCCAAGCGGGATTCAGAGGAGGTAAGCACCAATTGTTGTTGTATGTGTTTTTAGTTTTTAGCTGTGTAAGAATTTATTTCCTCGATGCCATGGACTTTATAATCCTAGCTCTTTTCTGGTTTTATAATTGTGACAAATGCCTTGATGAATTGACTTACATTTGTAGTCCTCCTTAACCTATTTTCTGAATTCCAATGGTTATACTTAACTGCTCAGATAAAGATTTTTTACCTACATTGTGCTTGATCTCATCCCCATCCTTGTGGTCGATCTTACTTTGATCTATCGGTTACATGCTGTATGTGCATATCCACACAAGCCCCAGACATGATGCACAAACTCGCAATTAACATTGGCATGGCCTGTCTGTACCCGTCATTTAGCTCATGTGAGGGGGTGACCCAGTGCCTTGAGACCCTGACCGGTGCGTAGTTGTGCTTTACCAACTCCTGATGGATTGATATGTCTCTGCCACTTCTATCATTCATACACTCACCCTCTTTGTACAGTGTTCATGCTGGAGATGCAGGGTCGAAGAGTTCTGTGTGCCCTATACACCTAGCCCAAATAAAGTCTCCGTGCACAGAAGTTCCGTTTTTAAGCTGAGAATGTTCACAGCCCTGGAAGATGTTCTCTGGCCCCTCACTGCAGTCTTCCCCTCGCCTTAAATGCACAACTTCTGTGATGTCATTCAGGTTGAACTGTTATGGTGCTTGCCTGCTAGGAATGGTTTGTCCATGCTCCTAGTGCATGTGTTCGCTGCCAGGGAATGCTTGTGCTCACCTGCAAGGGATGTCCTGTCCACTCTTCTGATCTATGAGCCCGGCTGCAACAGATTGTTTATTTGTACAAAAAATGGATATATTCATGTGCAGTGGATGGTTAGTGTGTTTTTAAACTCTTCATGGTGTGGCATATCTGCTGATCTTGCTTGGTGCTCACCTGCATTATTGCCTATGCAGGGTGGCTGCATTGTTTTCTTACCCTTGCTACAGGAAGTCTGTCTGAGTCAAGCATGATGTTTGCACAGCCATGAGTTTTCTACTCGTGTTATAATTTGGGAAGCACGCATTGGTTTACCACATCCTGAGTGTTTGCTTGCATTAGCCTCTCTCTTACCTCACCTATTGGCCTTCTATGTCTCTCTATTTATTGATGTCCTCTTTCCCTCACGTTTTCCCATTATTTTATTTCTTTCTCTCTACAATGCTCTCTCTGCCTCTTCTGCTCCATCTATCACTCCCTTTGCTTTCATCTCTCTTTCTATTCCCTTCACTGTTTCCGTTCACTCTCTCTGCTTCCAATGTCTCGCTCATTTAATACACCTGTCTTACCTCTGTCTCTCTCTCCCTATTTCACCATTCTCTACTTCTCCCTCGCTCTTCCTCTGTATGAGCCTCATCTCTTTACCTCATCTGCACCTCTTTTCTCTCTACTTCAATGCAATAGCTCTCGCATTTGCGAGAGATTAAGCTATTGGCATAGTAAATGACAATGCCATTTATTTATCTGTTTTCAAAAACAAAACATAAATAAAAATGTTGTCATTTACAATGCCGATAGCTCTAACTTTTCAAAAGGCGAGACCGTTGCATTGTAAATGCTTGTTATTTTTTGGGAGTGTGTGTTTTGCATTAACATGGCCCTTCTCACCCCTCCTTAAATTTCCCTAACCCCTTCCCACTCCCAGTATAGGAACTATTCCCCATTTTCCCACCACTATACCTGGTCCTTCTCACCTTTGCTTCTAATTAATATACCAATGTGTGGAGAGCTTGCCGCTGCAGTCCTGGGGAGCTCTGTACTGCAAAGATAGGAAGGCAGAGACAGAGGTCTCTGGCCAATGGTTAGGGAACTGCACATTGTAGTTCATGAGCAGTATTACTTTGCATACTTCAAAAACAATATGTGAATTAGGCCCTTTTTTTGTTTTTTGTGCATATGCTGTAAAGATTATTTATTTTGTTTGACGTAGCCAACGTATTAAATGTTGCTCTCTGCTTTTCCGACAAGTGTAACTTTCATATTGGGATCAAATATTTTTCGCACCCACTAGTGATATTTCTTGGGGAACCTGTTCCTCAAGACAGACCGAATTTTTTTAGGATAATCAATGCTTTCCTCACAAATCATAATAGTAAAAAAGCTGCAAGATAGAAAATGGTGATCGACTAACTTGCATGTGAATTACAATATATATTTGGCTGACTCTCTGCAGCAAAGAGTCCATTTAGCATGCATACTCACGCTTTCCAGTTCTGTAGTCAAACTCTGCCCTCATCTTGATCTTCTCCCATTGGGAAAAATAAGGCTGGGATGGGCCAAATTGTGTTCTGCATGAATCAACAGAAGCCCCTTCAGGTGATGGAGAGATGTTCTTGTTAAATACCACAGCAACATTTAAATGAACCAGTTCATTTGTATTTGGCGTTCTAAGAGTTCTGGCTATCATCTGCAAGTTTGGCAATACTGTTCATCTCTACATTCAAGATCAAGTTATCATTTACTGTTCTAACAAACAAAATACAAGATCATATTTTAAGAAACAACACTAACACAGCGCAAGAAATAAATTACATTGCTAAAAGTGTAGAGAGACTGGTTGCTTCTTTCAAAACCTTAAATGAAGACTCTTCAGTTATTGAACTAGCTGTTCTTTCAACAAAAACGTTCCATGATAGAAGCAAACTGGACAAGTCAAAAATGCCATCTGATATCAAGATGTATACATTAAATAATACCAGCGTAAAGAACAAGTGTAGAGGTCCCCATTGTGGGTCTTGGAATCACAGCAAAATAGGGTACTATTCAAATGTGTACATGAAATCATGGCCAAGGACAGCATAATTAGTGCAAGAAGAATACAACAATACCTGTGTGCTGTGTGTTTGGGGGAGAATGTTTTAAATTGTGTCATCAGGATGTGTGTGCATCTGCTAATATTCATGCTGGAGGGGTGCAGTGTGCTGGCTGTTGTTTCCTTGTTTGATAAGGGATTATCTCAGGTAAACGTGGGTAAGTCTACGAATAATTATCAGAAGGATCCATAGTCATTTGCTTCCTCAGAGATAGTGAATGTTGCAACTATTAATAGTGAAAGTTACACCACTGTCCTGAAGTGTAATAATATGATAGGTGTGGTAAAGAGTAAATTAGAGGAATGTGATTTGACTCTGCTGGTACTTATGATAAAACATTTAAGCTAGCCAACAATGAGATTAATGGATCGTAATTAATTCGTATTGAGGTACTGGGTTTTCTCGGAACCAATACTAATACAAGAACCCAGCGGTGTCAGGGCAACACCCAAAGACCCCGGATTCCCCTGTTTTGGCAAACAGAGACACGGGATACTTCTCGATGACGTCAAAGACCAAAGTTTAATGGTTGCAACCAGGGACAGAGGTCTACGAAGTATACACGGGTAGTTCGAAAGAGACTGCACCACCTCAATGAACAAAACTCGGTCTTTTATGCCGAAAATTACGCTTCTGGCAACATCACAATTTACATTTGGTGCATACAAAATGAACCAATGAACAAGTAGCATTTCAAAAAGTAACGAATCACGACAGTCAAAGTTAATCCCACTTTCCATTGTCCAGCCCACCAAAAACAATCGGGCATATGTTAGTTTCCTGTTCGATCAGGCCGGACAAACCCATCATAAAACCTTCAACTCAGATCGATGAACATGTCGTAAAGGAAAGGCAGAAACAGATGGAAAGGAGATAGAGGAGTGGGAACGGTGGGCCATAAAGTCGGACCACGTCCTGTTCTTTGATCTTTATCAGTGCAGCTGCTAACCAAGGAACTGGCTCAGCAGGATTCGCCCCAGGCGAGGAGTCAGTTCGGCCAGGTCAACCAAAAGTCAGCTAAGGCGTACGTGTCAAGGACTCGTTCGGCCACAATCATAGGGCCTATGTTAGGGCAACCATACAAGATGGCTGCCACATTACAAAATGGAACCCGAGGGTTCAAACTAAATCCTCAAACACAGAGTGTTCTCCTATATCGATTCATACGAAAACGCTCAGACACGCTACACTCGTCATTTGGGGTCTGTAGAGACCAAAATCGTCCATTTCCGACGATCTTTATAAATCGGGTTTCAGTACTATCGAACCCAATTCGGAATCACGGAACCACAGACCCTCCTTTTGCCCTATCATAGGCAATAAACCCAGACTCAATTTAATCTGAATCCGGATCTATATTCATCAGGTCATCGATATGCTGCTGTAGCATCATCTTATTACTATGAATCTCTCTCCGGACCGGCTTCCGTACGCACAAAGTAGCACAAAGGCCACAAATAGCCGGAGCACACTGTACACAGAGACAGAACATGAACAGAATCGCTAAAACCATCCTAACGACCATCAAAATCTTACAACCCCAAGTGGATATCAATCCCCATAACCATCCCATCAAAGACCAATCCCCTTTGTCCAGATGGACAGAATCGGAGATCTTATGAAATTTGGAAATGGCTTGGAAGACTGACGGAGCATTATCCGGAATAAAAACGCAGCAGCTCGATTGAATCAATCTACAAACTCCCCCTCGATCTTCTAGAATAACGTCTAGAGCAACTCTATTCTGAAGTGTCATAAGTCTATCCGACTGGAGCTCAGCAGTCAGATTACCAAGGGCACCGGCAGTCTCAACTATAGTGGACTCAACCACTCTCGTAAGCTGACGAATATTCCTACTGTTAGCCATAGGTCCCCAAAACGGCAGAAAACCCTTGAAGAAATCACCCAATTCTTGTCCTGCAGTGTCTTCTTGGCTAAAGACACCTCTAGTGATTCTCATCTTGTGATAATCTGCCGCAGCTGTAAAAGTGGGGGGTAACAGAAAGGAAACAAAACATGTGCCCAAAAAATCATGGGGCAACCATGTGTATGCTTTGTCGTAGCAAACAAAATAAGTACCATTGGCAGCTAAGAACGCTGGGGAAGACCGAGACGGAAACACGTAAGTCTCAGCACAAACGCTCTTCCCTAACTGAGCTCTCGGATTCTTACCGTTGCCCTGTAGACAATAGTAACCCTTATGGGGCACTATCCAGAACGGTAGAGGACTTTTCGCACGCTGGTTAATACTCAGTCTTACTCCATATCCATTTACGCTCCAACCACTATATGGTTGCCTCTCGTCTTTCGGAATAGTCTCTACTGCATTAGTCCCTTGGAACATATCGACTACGCCTCTAGCTATAGGACTATTCTTCGGGTTATCTCTCGGTGAATGTAAAGGATCAACACTATGGGCATATATAAACATGGTTCTGTAAGCTCGAATCGAGCCATTTAAACTAAAGGGCAGAACTAAATATGGAATTCCCTTATCGGCTGTATGAGGCATCAAACCACAAATCCAACAGTTTGTTGTATTAATCACTAACTGATGCTGGTGTAAAAGCTGTATGAAGGAATTATTAACGAATTCCTTACGCCGCACTACCTCATGTTCAGGCAAAGGGTGGAAAAAATGAGAGGAAATAGTAGGTGAAGGTGTAGATTGCACAGTGGAATCAGACGTCACTTTAAAAACAAATGCTACATAACCAATTTTGAAGATTGCAAAACTCAGTAGTAAAAGTATGCACGGAATCAAAAAACATTTCTTCGACATTATTTTGTAAATGCGTTCTCTAAAAGTCAGTGTCTGCACAGGTCTCTCCGACTCAAAGAAATCCATCCTAAACTAAAGTTGCTGCCCGCGGTGGTTGGTTGATTCTGCTTGAGAGGGCCTCCGCTGAACCCAGGAAGACTGCCTCAGACCAACAGAACCCAAGACCTAGTGTCTCAGGCTTGCACTCCCAAGACTGGTAGCAACCGCGACCCTAGCAGCAGGAACCGGATGGCAGTTCAGAAAAACAAAAATACGTAGATCCTTGGTGGAGAGTTAACCTGCAAACAATAAAAAAATCAACTTTATTTAAGATTTATTTGTCCTTAGTTCTCGATCTCAAATTATATCTGTCTCTTCCAGGTACTTCTTGATCAGTGAACAAAAGATGTGGCTCAGAAGTGTCCAACCGCTTTGCAGGAGGTATTGAAGCTTGCAAAAGATGATCGCTCTCCAGTTCTGAATTAGTACCAATCAAACGGGCATCACTGAATGCGACAAATTTCGGAACAGTTTCTGTCTCAGAGTCTGCAACACCGTCTTGAACCCACTTATCATACTGTAAAGGTAAGGGTGCCTTCTTCGTGTGGCACCCGTGAATCCAGTGTTTCTTTCCACGAACTCGTACCGCAGATCTCGTCGACAAGAGGACCTGATAAGGTCCGGTCCAACGGGGCTGTTCGTTCTTGGTGCGTTGAAAATTCCTCACGAAGATCCAAGACCCAGGTTCAATAACGTGACCTGGATCTTCGACAGCTTGTGGAAGAGAGTTGTGCACCTGTTGGCGTAAAACACTCATTTTAGTTGTCAGTTCACGCAAGTAATCAAGCAAAACAGGATACTCAAGATCACTAAACTTTGTTTGTCTTGGTACGCCCCAAATATTCGCCGGGCGACCAAACACAACCTCATACGGACTCAAACCCATTCGCGAGTGCACAGTCATTCGGGTGGACAAAAGTGCTAATGGCAACGCATCTGGCCATTGTAAACCAGTGCTCTCTTGAATTTTGGCCAACTTTAACTTCAAAGTGCCATTATAGCACTCTACTAAACCAGCTGATTGGGGATGATTTGCAGCGTGGAACTTCTGCCTAATCCCGAGACCTTCACACACTCTCTTCATCACTCGTCCCACAAACTCACTTCCGTTATCACTCCAAATGATTCTTGGCAATCCAAATCTAGGGAAAAATTCTTTTATCAAAACTTTGGCAGTGGACAAAGCAGTGTTGTCCTTAAGGAGGTATGCTTCTACCCATCTAGAAAAAGAAAAAACAACTACCAACACATACTTCAAGTTGTTGCATCTTTCCATATGGATAAAATCTAGCTGCAAAGCCTCGAACGGATACGTAGGAGGAGCAAAATGACCAGCTGGTGTTGGAGTTCCCTTGCCAGGATTATGCATCAATCACACCATACAATTCTTGACCAAATTCTCTGCACATCTAGGTATTCCCACATTCTGCCAAACCGGAGCAAACAGCTACAATTCCCTTTCACACTAATGTGTGCCAATCCATGTGCCATTGTAACAACTGGAAGCACATATGCATTCGGCAGCAACCATCTTTGATGTTCAGACAAATCAGTCCAACAACCATTCAAATCCAACCTACCCTTACTCTCTCTCCATTCATCCAACTCTTTCTCAGTGGCCTCACTCTGAATAATTTTCACGCTCTCAATAGTGTCTTCACACATGCCTTTCTCCGGAACCCATCTAGCTGGACCCACAACTTACATTCGACTCGTCACATTCCTTGCAGTTTCTTTTGCAACCTCATCCGCAAACGCATTACCACGACCAACATCATCTGTGACCCTTTTATGGGCACTGCATTTCACAATCGCGATCTGCAAAGGTAACGTAAGTGATTCAAGAAGTTCATTCACCAGTTGCCCATGCTGGATTTTCGTCCCATGCGATGTCAAAAATCCACGTTCACGCCACAATCGTCCAAAGCTATGGGCCACTCCAAACGCATACTGGCTATCAGTATATACATTCACTCTTTTCCCTTTCGACAACACACATGCTCTTGTAAGTGCTATCAATTCTGCCGCTTGAGCAGAATTATATGGTATGCGCGCAGCTTCGACAACTGTATATAAAGTCGTCACGGCATATGCTGCAGTGGTATTGCCATTTGGTAATTTAAAACACGAGCCGTCGACCCACAAGGCATCATTACAATCAGGGAGAGGAGTATCCTTCAGATCAATCCTCCCTTTTGTCTCTTCTTCAGTTCTCAAGAAACAATCATGTTGCTCTTCACTATCATCGTCTGTCTCAAGCGAAATCGGCAACAATGTAGCCGGATTTAGGGTATTGCACCTCTTGATGTGCACATGGCTTGCTAACAACGTAAGCTCATACCCTGACAACCGAGCACTAGTCAAGTGCTGTGTCTTCGTCCGATTCAACAAGGTATCCACTGCATGTGGAACCATACCCACTAGCGTATTATCCATAACCAAACCAGCAGATTGTCGAATTTAAACAGCCGCTGCTGCCGTTGCTCTCAAGCAACTCGGCAACGCTCTAGCCACAGGATCTAAAGTTGATGAAAAGTACGCACATGGGCGTTGCTTCCCGCCAAATTGTTGAGTCAAAACCAACAATGCACATCCTTCCCTTTCATGGACATACAATGTGAAAGGCTTACTGTAGTCGGGAGTACCCAACACAGGAGCCGAACACAACGCATTTCGTAGTTCAGAAAAACTCTTTTGGCATTCCTCAGTCCAAGGAATCGGAGTTGGAGTGTCCTTAACCGTAAGATCTAGCAAAGGTTTCGCTAAAAGAGAAAAATTCGGGATCCACTGTCTACAGTACGACGTAATACCCAAAAACGCACGTACTTCTCTCTGTGTCGTAGGGACACTCATTTTCGCAATGGTCTGAATTCTTTCTAGGGTCAGTTTCCTTCCCTCCTTCGATAAGAGGTGACCTAGATAGGTAACTTCTTGACGACAAAATTGTAGTTTGGAAAGAGAAACTTTATGATGGCATTCAGACAAGTGAGACAACAAGGACACAGTGGCATCCTTACATATCTCTTCAGTATCGGCAGCAACTAACAAATCATCTACATACTGGATAAGGGCCGCACCTTCCGGTAAGGCCAACAAGTCAAGTTGCGTCTTCAGAGCTTGACTGTAAATTGATGGACTCTCGCAATAACCTTGAGGAGCGCGCTTGAAGCGGAAACTTCGTCCTCCTAAAGAGAATCCAAAGATATCTCTACTCTCTATGGCAATCGGGATGCTGAAGAAAGCATTCTTCAAGTCAATCACCGAAAACCAAGTGGCAGAAGCTGGAATCAATGTCAGTAACGCAGTAATGTCGGGTACAACAGGGAATTGCGGAACAACTATTTTGTTCACTTCACGAAGATCGATAACAAACCTATATACAGGAGGCTGTGAAGAATCACTTCTCTTTAGAACAGGCAAAACCGGACTATTGCACACATTACCTCGAGTCTCTTCAATAACATCTTTGTCAATCAGATCATAAATGATCGCTAAAAGTGCTCGTTCACCATCGCTCGAAATACGATATTGCTGAATGCGATGTAACTGAGCATTCGCCTTCAACGTCACAACATATGGAGGAATGTCTAACAGGCCCACATCATTCGGACCCGTAGCCCACAACGTGTCTGGTAAAGAAGACAATTCAGATGGAAGACAATCCTTTGAAACATATATCGGAGAAATCACATTCTCACCCAACGTAAGATGTACTCCTGACGGAGAACAGTACACAGTCGCATACAATCTTTTCAACAAGTCAAGGCCTAGTAAGTTCTCATTACAACCCGTTGTCAAAAGAAGGGGTGCTTCAAGTCTACGAGGACCAACAGAAATAGGCAATGGAATGGAAATCGGATTCATAATGGGGGCGCCAGAAAAACCTATAGAAACATTATTTAAGCCAGACAAAGGTGCGCCAGGGAGTTTCGAATGCATAATAGAACTCTTCGTAGCACCAGTGTCTAGCAGAAAAGGCTCTGACACACCTGATGCAATCACTTCCACGTAAGGTCCACTCTGATCTACCGGAACTGAAACAATTCCCTCTCTTTGTCCATGGCTGTCCTAATAATCATTACCTTGCTTTCCATCGCCCTCAACATAGTAATTTGTCTACGTAGTACTGTGTAGATCTACCGGAAGAACTCTGTTGCTGATCAAAATTGTTCATTGAATTTTGGGGAGGCAAAGGGCGCGCGTTCTGTCCGCGACCTCTACCTCTAGGCGCTTGTTGAGCACCTCTACCTCTAATACCAGGAGCACTATTTGCACGTTGCAACAGAACGGGACAACTATTCTTGTAATGACCCTCTTCTCTGCAATATGCACACTGATTAGGCCCGTATGGAATACGCTGTTGTTGAGGAGTCTCGTTTCTTTGCGAGTTCCTCGAATACTGTTGAGGCTGCTGATAGTCACGCTGATTATTAACACGAGGTGGATAAGCTTGTTGTAGAAGAACTTTAGTCTTCAATTCCTTAGTCTTCTTATCCGCTTTCTCTAACTCATCCTTACGCCTATTCTCGTAGTACTGAGCCGTAGCAAGAATCTGCGCCGAAGTAGAAACAGGCCAAGAACTCTCGGAATCTTTCAACTTAGTACACAACTCGGGAAGAAGATTGTGCACAAATTTATCAACAAACAATCTCTGGCCACCTTCTGTAGCCATATCCTGACCACTATGATCCACAAACGTTTCCTCGAAACGCGAGAAAAAGTCTGAAACAGACTCTTCTTTCTTCTGCTTACAGGCTGACAATTTATCCCAATTAACACGGACTTCAGGCATTAAGGTCTTCATGAAAGTAATAATCCTACCAGGAAGTTCAGTAATAACATCTTCAGGCTTAGCACCTCCAACTTGTCTATCATTTGCTGCAGCGAGATTCACCCACGTATCGCCCAATTCATTATCATGATCTATATGTCGAATGACATTCCAAATGGGCTGTGGAACAACATTCCCAAACAGCATATCTATGTCCGCCAAATTCATGACACACGAACTCACAGTTTGGGCAAGTTCTTTATAATACCCAGCTGGGTTCTTTCGTGGATCTGGTAAAGTCTGCTTAAGCGCTAGAACTTCTGCACGCTTCCATGGTACATGTACCCACACACGCTGGAAGTGCGCATCAGTCGGTGGAACGGCATTAGGATCAGCAGGTCTCCATACTGGAGGAACCTCTCGCATCGGATATTGAACGTCGCTTTGCAGCAACAGTAACGTTGAAACCGCTTTCCCAACATCGGGTAGACTCACAATCGTTCCTTTGGCAAACTCCGAACGCAATCGGGACAATTCTACAGGAACTCTACCCACTTCATCCATCCATTGGTCATGGAGGAATGCACACATAAGTTCGAAAACATAACACTGCTTTGGTGCTTCCCATTGTCGGAAAACATCCATAATACCTTCCAGTAAAAGAGGAAAGAAGAAAACTGCTGAAACAAGTTCTAAATAACCTAAAAATTTGTACCTGCAGACAGGCGGTAACAACTTGGATGGGTGCCACTTCGAACATTCTAATATGCCGTGGTGTAATATTCATGACATTAGTAGAGACTTTACTCTTAAAAAATGAATAGTCAAAGCTGGGACTGGAAAGATGATTTTTTTTTTTAAACGCAAAATTTTAAGAAAATGTATTTTTTATATTTTTATCTAGATTGCCATTCTCTTTCTTATTGTGTACACTTTAGGGTTGTGATAAACTAAACAAAGTTAATCTTTGACTGACTGACTGAGATTAAAGTAGGTGGTAAGAATGAAGATATTGTGGTGGATTCTGGTTCTTCTTTTACTATTTCATCAGATGTTTATATATTGATATATTAGATATTGGAAACTAATGATGTATTAGCGATTGCAAATGTAAAGGCAAAGATAAATATTATAGAGTATTTTGTCACCACCATTTCTTTTACAGCAAGGTGCATCATAGGTAAAACTATACATTGCCACCATGGACAAGATGTTTTGGGGTGGCAACCTCAAGGCAACAGGGGATTTTCATTAAATGCCAATGCTAAAAACCCTGGGCCTCATTTATGAAAAGTGACGCATCGCTGCATGAAAATAGCGATGCGTCACTTTTCATTGTACCCTCCTTGCGACACCAATGATGCGTCATATTTACATTATGACGCATCATTGTGCAAGGAGTTACAGATACGTCAGTATTTCTGACGCCCTTTCACATGGTGCAAGCCCCATGTGAAAGGGCCTGCGTCAGTCTTACGCCTGCTGTAAGGCAGGCGCAAGATTTTGACGCAACGGCGTCCTAGAAGTGACGCAATGAAATCTCATAGATTTCACTGCATCACTTCTACAACCCTTTCTTGCATCAATCTGCCCCCCTTGCATACATTATACCTGGCGCAAGTATAATGTGGCGCATGGGTTTACAAAATGACGCATCTACCTAGATGCGTCACTTTGTAAATATGGCGCAACAAGGCGCATTTTTTACGCCACTAGTGTGTCACAAAAAGTGATGCACCGGCGGCGTAAAAGTGACGCAAGGGCTCATAAATGAGGCCCCCTGTGTTTTATGTGGATACGGAAATACTTGCATACTGTTTGATGGTGGAATATGATCACCTGGAAGGTTTGCTATATTTAACATAAGTCCTTTGTTCACAAAGTATTGGAAAAAGTGGGCTTCTCACACAACATTCAGTGTAAACATACATTCAGACATGTGCCTAATAGTGCAGGAACAGAGTTGTCAAAATCGATTTTCGACACATGTTCAGAACGTGTAAACAAGATAGTGATGATGCTCTATGGGTTTCTGTTACTGTACTGGTATGAATAAATCAGGAAATCTGAAAACATGTGTGGACCTAAGATCTGTTAATAATAAAATTGTAGCTGATAGTCATCCCCTACCATGTCTCCATGAATGTTGGTGATGCGGACAGTACAATTTTTTCTATCACCTGTGATCGCCAACGAGTTTATTACCAAATTGAATTTACTGACCAATATTTTATTAATCCAGGTATACCAGAATTCTATTTTGCTTTGCCTCTGCAGCTTCAGTTTTCGAAAAGCTAATGTGTATACTGTTGGAAAAATCAAAGGGGTGGTAGCATTTCATGATGCCATCTTGAGAGTTGCTGATTCTGTAGAAAAGCTGAGCTGAGTTTCAAGGGAATACAATTATCAATAAAGATATTTTTTAGGAGAATTTGATTCAGGCTATTGAGAGAGTAAGTCCCCAAACAACAACGATCAGCTAAGATCTTTTTAGACTTACATAACTTCTATTTAATGTTTGCTAACCATCTTCAGCATTTGTTGCACTGTTAAGATTTAATTTATTACTTATAAATGAGTCAAGTTTTGGTAGTCTGAAATACTCTGCATTCACCATGTGTAGGAATGCTATTGTGGAGGATACTCTAGTTAGTCCTTTTCACAGTCTGCAAGATACATCATTGTTGTGAATGCTATCTTTGATGGTTTCATACTCTGCATTCATCAGCTCAAACAAGTCACTATGGAAGTTGCCTGAAGATCATTAGCTGATACTCAGTCTAAGTATTCAAACATTGATAGAGCAGCACTAGCATGTTCTCAGAGTGTTGAACATTTTAATACTTATGATTGGGATTTTAGAACTAGAACAAATCATAAACACTTATGTTCCTTGCTTAATGTAATGTTACAGGAAAGGCATTTATTTGACTTCTCAAAATCTTGTCTAAATTGTACGAGTATAATGTTTTTGTATCTCATATTCCTAGAATATTTAATATAAAAGCAGATTGTTTATCTAACCTTTCTATGGTCAAATTCAAATCAGTTGAACAAGATTGTGTGGAAGATTGTATTGGCAAAACTATTGAAGATGCCATTCATAATGCAAATGAAGATATCTGTGAAAAACTCTGGACTGATACCAGGCGACAAGATGTAATTCTGAATAAAGTGAATGAGTATGTTTGTGTTGGTTGGTCTAGAGAAAAATATCTTGTGCCTGAACTACAAATTGTTTGGAAAGTGTGGAATGTATTTTCTGAGGAATCAGGTTAAGGCTGTGTTCTGACCATATTAGGATGATGAATATCTTGTTTTGTACAACAATGTGTGTAATGCCTTAATTCAGTTATAGAATATTTGGATGAGTATTTTCGAGTCAAAGGTATTCCCAGCTCTATCACTTCTGACAATGGGGCTGAACTCACATCATCAAAGTTGTTTTGAAAATATTGGTATAAGAGATAAATGTACTACCTTATATGGTCATACAATGAATGAATCTTGGAAAGGTTTAACAAAGAGATTGTGGAAGATGTTTAGTAAGCTTTAGAAGCAGTGCAGCATTTTCAAAACATGGTCATATCGTTGCATTCCATATACCACTACTGGTTTTACTCTTTTTGAATTATTTAAAGAGAAAAAGCCTTGAACAGGTTTAAGTTCTCTTTGACTACCAACCCTTTATAGTTGATGTCTCTTAAGAACTTGTATAAACCAGATCCATTGAATGGTTCTAGCAAACAAGAGCAGTGTTAAAGAAGATTATGCAACAATGTCCGGTACCACTTAAACATTTAATTTTGGTGACTTTGAGAAGGTCAAAATTCTATTTAATTTAGATATGTAGAGCTCATGGCTACCTGAATATGGTATCCCAGTGCTACCGAAATAGGAACAGAACAAGGAGACATCATCTAGAAGAGCAAGGTCTTAAGTCTCTTTCTGAACAGCGCATACGAGTTGCAAAGGCGAAGAGTGCGAGGCGAGGTATTCTGTAACTTTAGCCCAAGATGAACAAGCATTTGCAATGCAATAGGTCTCGCATTTATGCAAGTTTAAACTAATGGCATTCTAAATGACAATGCCTTTTATTTATGTTTTAAAAACTGAAACAAAAATAAAAGGCATTGTTATTTGCAATGTCAATAGCTAAAACACGCGTACATGCAATACCTATTGTATTGCAATTGCTTGTTGGATTGTTTTATTAACAAGAAAATTGTCATCTAATCTTATTTCTCAAAACTTCATTGAATGGTAATGGGACCTTTCAAAATCTGGATGTGTAGAGCAGATCAAATAAAAGCCTTGAATGATCTGCGTGATTGCATCTCCTCCATTTTGATGGTGGATAGTGGATGCTGCATAACCTTTCCATTAGTCTTCATGTGGGAGACCATGAGGGAGTAAGTGCAAGTTACTCACTGTAGTGACTTACACAGCTGCCGTTTGATAATAGCCCCTGTGCTGGTGCTGTTCCCTGCTTGTTTCTTCTTCCTCCCTCTACATTAGGAACCGAAGACAAGGAAGAAATATTCGAGTGCAGGCTCCCAGGTTAACAAAGGACCTGAGCACAACAAAAAGACCCAAGGCCTTTTACTATCTCCTGCTGCCTTTCAAAAGCAGGGAAGCCAAAATAAATTCCCTGCTGCACTTAGACAGGCATGCGTACAACCCTACCCTTGTCCGCGGCCACACACTCAGTACAGGTTCGCCTCTGACACACATGGAGGTGAAAGGTTATGGGGGTGGAAAGCTGCCAGAACCTTTTAACCAGGAAAGGCTGGTGCGCAGTGAATGAGACAGTAAAGATTTGCACTTCACTAGTAGCTTCAGTGACATCATCACCGGTCCCACAAAGTATGGCCAACAAGGACAACAGGTACTCTCTCAAAGAGGGGGGCACTTTGGGTGCCATGCTGTGGGTCTGAGGCCAATAAACGTAGAGGGTCCTTAATGGGCACACACCAATGTCCTGCTCACTGAGGGGGAATCAAAAAGACCTGAGATCTACGGCACATTTGTTGGCAGCCGTATCTGCATTCCTTTTAATAGGTTTGGAAGCAAACATTAATAAAATTGTTTGGATTACTGCCATGTCCTTTTTAAAATTCCTCACCAGTTTTGCACTGCACTTAATTTGTCCTGTGTTTTTTGGACTAGAAATTGTTGGTCCTTGAACACTGGTCCTCATTGGGTTCTGGTCATCTGCCTTTTGCTCCCAGGTCATGGTGTCACCCCTGGTGTGGATGGGGTACTATGACAGGGAAGCTGGAATTCCAAATGATGACACTGGCCAGGGAGGGCAGTTGATGGAAATCCTATCTCTATCTTCCCTCTATAATGACAGCTCATTCTTACTGTCTCTTCAAAATTGGATGTGACCTGTTAAGAAGATATCACAGCTGCTTTATCTTTCTTTTTCTGTAGCCTTTTCAGACCACCAGATTGTATTGTTGTTATTAGGGGAATAAAAACCTACAGTGTGGTCACAGGAGATGAGCGTGGACCAGTGGTGCGTGTTCTCCAGGGCCACGCGGGTGCTCCAGACTTGTGCAGGGGGCATGGCAGGGGTATTAGTGCGTGCCTCACAAGACAGCTAAAAGAGGGACGAGGGAAGGGGATAGAAACGGGGCCAGCCACAGGAGGAGAATGGGAGGACATGAGAAGTATCGGTGTGCAGGGGAGACAGAAGGGCTGGGATAGAAAAGGGCGCAGAGAGGAGGGTGTTATGATGCCTCAGAGGAAAAGATGCCAGGACAAATAGGAAAAGAGGGAGGAGGAGGGATGGAAATAGAGAGACAAAGGAGAGACATCTGGGGCACAGGTAGAAGGTACAAAGGGGTGGCTCTGGGTCTTGGAGCAAGATAAGGAAAATGCACGAACAGAAGAGAATGAGAGAAAGCGGGAGAGACAGGATGGCAGAGGAGAGTCAGTGACTGAGTGCTGGGTGTCGAGAAGAGACACAAGGAGGATGCGAGCGAGATTAAAGAGGAGGAAGAGAGAAGTGAGGGAGTGAGTGCATGAGAGAGAAAGCACAGGCAAAGAAGCAGGTGTGTGAGAAAGGTAGGAGTGCACAAGGAACCATGAGACAAAATAGACATCTCACAGGGAGGCAGGGTGCAGGGGGAGAGAAAAGAGACAAACCCATGTCATCGGTATGAAGGGAAGGGGAGCAGGGGTTTAGAGAGAGAGAAGACACGGAGGTGACATGGGGATACTAAAGAGCAGGCAGCTAAAGGAGACAGGAGGATGAATGGGTGAGTGAGGTGAAGGAGACAGAAGGACAATAGCACAGAGACCCAGCTCGCACCCCTGTCTTCGTGTCTGTGAAGGAATGTCACATCCCTCCAGTAACACCGCTGTGTGAACAGGTGCCTCTCGCGCCTCTCATGCTACCAGGTAAGTAGAGCTCTGTGCGCGTGTGCGTGTGTGCGTGTGCCAGCTAGCGCAGAGGCAGTGGTATCAAGCGATGAAAAGAAGTGATGAAATTAAGCGCACAGTAGCCGGTGCTTCCCGGCACCGTCGTTGGTGTAACCTGATTATAGCAAACAGAGATAGAGCACCTACCAGCGAAAATTAATATGGTTAAATATAGCGCGCTGGGGCTTTGATCCAATTGATTTAATGTGATCTAACCTCATAGAAGCTGGCTTGTCAAGCCGCTTTGAGGAATGTGATCTTATGGAGCGCACAGATTTAGAAGAATAAAAGCAGTGAAAATCATGCAAGGTAATATCGCATACAGAAATGAAGGCTTTCAGGCACTGAACTGAAGGTTATCAAATAGCAAATAGAGGCCGGTACCGTGAGGCACTGAAAGGGAGATGATCTCAGAGAGCACCGCCTTTCCGGGCTCAGGGAGCTGAACTTAGAGAGCACAGAGTGTACACGTGCACATCGCCTGTCCGGGCGCGTGCACATCTCTCCATTATCCAGCTAAAAACCCGGATCCTGAATCACTTGCTTTGGCTGGCTTAGGACAGTTGCTAGATCCTCTGACCAACAGTGAGGGCCCCACAAGTTGGGCTGGTTACCTAATAGTAAATGTTCTGTCTTACTTCCATTTAATTTAATAGTAAATTCACAAGATGGCAAGGAGGAATCAATATATATGAATACTCTTCAATAGGGGACTATAAATTCTCCTATAATTAGTACAATGTCCTATCAATCATGTTCATTTTTGTTTAAACAAAAAACAATCACATACCGCAATACACAAGATTACATATTTTAATTATTGTAATCCGGAATTACTTCATCCAGTTTTTAAAGATTATTTTCAAAAACACTATATACATATATACACACATGTACAACAATTATATACTGTAGTTCCTATATTCCCAATAGGCTTTGCGCATTGGAATAATATATCCTATAGATATGATGTAGGACTTAGGTCAGTAGGTCTCTATCGGATATACGAAACTTAATTGTGAGTGCCAGCTAACTCAGAGGTCACTATAAACTTTCTCAAATACACAAGAAGGGATTAGTTTCTGACAACCGCATAAACATGAAAACTTTGTTTCCCTAGGACTGGAAAATATCTTCAGAGTCGTAGAAACAATAGATAACTATTTTACTCAATCGTGTATGCTTCGTTTCTACAGAGTTGCAGAGAAATAGTGAGACGGGCGTTTTCAATAAAAGGTTTATTGAACAGTCTTCTTTCTCATGCAAGAAAGGTGAACTGCTACAATCGTTAGACAGAATGCAAAGTATAATGTGTACAGCGAGAATAGTATTATAAAATAATACTGTAATAGCATTGTATGGTTTCTAAGCCATATAAAAATACATACATAAATAACACAGGCAAAAATACTCAACTGGTGCTTCTAAAATACGCCTACCCCAATGTACCTAACCTAGGTCTAGTACGAGGGAAGAAGTAAGTATTGCTTAGCATAAGTTTTAGATCTGCCAAGAATTGCCAAATATTTCTCTAGGTTCTAATCAGCTCCATACACTAGAATGAAGGAGGTCTGGTATCGCTGTCTCGGGACTCGATCTCCCAACACCGCTCAAGAGGGGTGTCAGAAACACTGAAGCTGGATTCTCGGCAGAGCAGCACATCTTCTTGTCAGTGCGTCAGCTGGAGAGTCAGCTTCCTTCGGCACATGCTGTAGCGAGCTGTGTCTGGCAAGTAAGTCGTCGAACTGCACCAAACCACACCGTGCTTTGCTATAGCAGATGAAGGTATATTTATACCTTGAAGGTGTTTAGGAAGGCCAGCTTTGACAGAGAAATCAATTTCCAGGCTAGGGAATTCCCTTCTGCTTAAGAGTCTGGTTTTCCAAGAAATCGTTGTGACGTTGATGAACGGATGGAAGTAGCCATGACTGTATTTGGGTAGCATGGGCTACGCCTAAATAAGGGCTTGATTTCTATGCCTATATAAAGGCAACATGGATTGTTCCTAAATAAGGGCATGAAACAGGAAAACTCATTCGGAATATAAAACGCCATACAACAATACAATTAACATTAAAAACATACAACATTCCAATACAAATCACAAAATATAAACAAAACTTCATCAACTCCTTTCACCTATTCCGTATAGGAAATACACTCCGAGGTAGTCTTATCAACACAATTGGTTCTATTTTCTCCAGAACCTAAATCTCAAGATTGTGCAAAAGAATAATACATTTCCAGATTCAATCAAACAATGTCATCAGACTCCTCGTATTATAATGTGTCGATGCGGATGCGTTTCGACCCCCAAAACAATCTTGGCCTCCTCAGGACAAGGGTGAGGGAAATACTTATGTAAAATAAATCCATATTTCAAAGGTGATCACCAGGCAAGTCGAAATAATCGTGGGGAAGGGTAAATGGCTCCAACTTCAATCATGTGCCACATCCAACTATTAGAGAGAGCGCTCCAATCAGCTCACTCGTTCACCTATTCCAATATCCAATACAAATCTATTCTCATTCACAGGACTACCGTGAGTAAATCAATCGGAACAATCCATCGTATTACCGGCACAAATATAAGACAATTACTGCGCATCCAATTCAATACTTCCTTAATACAGTGAACCTGTTCTGAGGAAGTTCTATTGTCTGAAAAGGGATAAATGCTATGATGGTTTGAGTGTCATCCACATAAGGGTAAAGAGACAGGCCATGATCTTCCACTATGTCTGCTAAAGGACAGACCTAAATATTAACCAAAGTTGGGCTCAATGATGAACATTAAGGAACTCCATGAGGTAACCTGCATACCGATGATTCATAGGGTTTAGCAATAACCTGAAAAGAGCGCTTGTCTACAAAAGATTGAAACCAATACAGTACGAGTCCTTTGACATTCGCCAATGCTACTCTTTGAGGAGCACCTGGTGAGATATGTTGTTAAATGCGCAGCTTAGGTCCAAAATAACGAAGGGCCACAGACCCTCTTGTGCCCCGCTCCTACCTACCATGTTCAGTAACCCCTAACTAAGCATGGGCGGAAAATCCGTTTCGCTCGCGGATTTTGCGAATCTCCCGCAAAATCCGCAAATCCGCGAGCAGCGGATTTGCTCGCACTGTTCGCACTGTTCGCGTGAGTTCGCGCCCGGCGAATAAGTGCAAAATTGCGGAAATACGATCTTAGCAAAACTGAAACTATTTACCATGGTTCAAAAGTTCAGGCTCATCATTAGTAGCCATTTCCTGTAGTGCTTCCTGAGGGGCCTCTCCAGAGTTCAGTTGCCAGTTGAAACTATTATGTGACCCTGCTCTGAACCTCAGAATAGTTACACATATGCCACAAAGGTCCTGAATTACAGCTAAGGGAGACAAGCAGGAGCCAGGCTGGAAGTTCAAATCCATTAATCAGCCCCTAATTCATTATTGTCAGTTGGGGCAGGGCAGGTGTTGTAACTAATTTTGCAACAATGAAAGCACTTAGCAAGTGCAAAAGATCACTAATCAGGAAGCACTAAGGAAGCAGGTGCCAGCTAAAAAAATATTCTGTGACACATTAATCAGCCCCAAATTAATTCAGGTCACTTGAGGCAGGGAAGGTGTGCTTGCGTTGCCACAATAATGTACACTGACTGGACAACCAGAGGGTGCTGTGATGAAACAGAGGGTGGCATGGGTGGGCCAGAGGGTGGCATGAGTAGTCAGAGAGTGGCAGTGGTGACAGAGAGTGGCAGTGATGAAGAAGAGTGTCCCAAACAGGCTGGACACGTAGAAACAACAAGTTCGCGAAACTTGCGACCCGACAGGTAAGTTCGCAATTTGCGACATTGTACAAAATCCTCGCGAACTGGCAGAAACCCGCGCAAACACAAAAAAAAATCCGCAAATTTGCGAGAATTCGCGGATTTTGCGGATTGCGAGTTCGCAAATCCGCAAAATTCGCGAACGCGAGATTCGCAAAATTCGCCCATGCTTACCCCTAACAATGCCGTTTCAGTGCTGTGTTGAGCACGAAATCCAAAGTGGGAAGAGTGTAACTTATAGTGGGATTTCAAAAATGCAAAATGCTGGACATTAATGAGCTTCTCTAAGATCTTAGCATAAAGGGGCAGCAGGGAAGCTGGGCAATAGTTGGTCCAGTTTGAGGACTTCAGATAAGGGGCATATTTACAAACCACTATTGCCAACACAACTTCACTTTTTTTGATGTTGCAGTGGTGATAGGGGCTTTGCCTTATTCACAAGGTGGTGTTAAGTCACTTAACGTGGCTAAATGCCGCCTTGTGCATAGGGCACCCTTTCACGCAATACTTAGTATGTGAGGGGTGGGCAATGAGTGTTGGGGTGGTCGTTCCACTGCAACATCCATTGATTTTTTATTTTTTTTTTACACTTGTATGGCGCACAGCTACCCAAAAAGGGTTTCCCGGTGCTGAGACATATCACTGAACGGAGGTATGAGATGAGCTGATCATTCAACTTTTGACGCTGCCCCATATTTACAAGGGTGGCGTAAATATGGAGCAGCGCCAAATTTAAGAATGGGTAAAACCTGGTCTTACCATGGTGCAACGAGGAGAAATGTATTATGCAGCACGCATAGAAACAGCAAAATGCAGTTGATTGTTTATGTGCAAGAAGTGTCCCTTCCTGCACATAAACAATCATTAAAAAAAAGAATCTTCGTAAGTTCTATGTCTACTGCCTTAAGCAGCACACATAGAAGTATCAAAACACCATTTCAGATTTGTTATGTTCTAGAAGGGACACCTTCCTGCACATAAATAATCATTCCCCTCAACACAGGTGCCTGCAATGGCACTAGGCAGCAAAATTAGCGCAAGCGCAGGGGGAACGCGAGACTGCATCATATTCTTCTAAATACGGTGTAGCCCTGTGTTTCAAAAGTGGCAGAGTGCGGTGTTAAGTCAAGGAGGCTAACTCCTCGCTCAGCCACTTCCTTGTAAATATGCCTCTGGGTTTTTAAGATAATACCATAGAATACTTCCACGCTTTTGGGATCATATCACAAGATAAAGATGTATTCATCAGATCAATAAGGATGGGCGAGATAGTAGTACTTAGTAGATTTAGCTTGTCCAGTGGCCAAAGGTTAGTGGGAGAACCTGACTTGATAGCTTTACATAAATCCATGAACATGGTGGCTTCCAGAGGCGGGAAGGAGGCCATACGCTCTATAGATTCAACCATTCCAATAGCTGTACTGTGAGAATGCAGGGAGCCACCCCCACATAGGGGGCGTGGCGGCGTTAGTGGCATCCAAAGGGCCGTGTAGGAAAGGGATCCCTTCTGGGTCGCGCAACCCGGAAGGGATAGTAAAGAGGAAAGCAGGAAGTACGCCAGGAGGTAGGGGCAAAGTGACCCGGAAGCAGTTCGGAGGCGCGAGGCTTGAAAAGCCAGCGCCTCAAGTTACGCCCCCTCTTTTGTCCACTTCGCCTCCCAAGAGTCGGACGTCGCAGAGGAAGTCCTGGTGGACCCGTGAACCGTGTCGCGGCAGCTGGGTCGCGTCGAAAGTCCCGACTTTAGGTGCAGGTGAGTGGGCCTCGCAGTGCGATAGTCTGCTGAATGTAATATGCGTGATCCATGCCTGCCGAATGTGACCTGCATGGAGCGTCGGGCTGGTCGATGCGAGCGGGCATGCGGATGAGAGGAAATGTTCACCGAGTGGGGGTGCGTGCCCGTATCGGGTCCCGGTATGCTTGACGAATCGGCGGTATGACTTGGTTGTTGGTGCCGAGTAGGGGGGCAAACGCGGTTTGATCCGGAGCAGCGGTGATTGAGCTGGTCCAGGCATGCGGCTCGGATCCTTTGAAGTAGGGAGAGCGAACCGCGCTGCACGAATGCCCCCCCTTTTCTTTACTGCTTCGCAATTAATGGCTTAAACCAATGTGAAGGCTGGCGAGATGCGCGGCTCCCTGGTTTAGATAGGGATAACAGAACGGTCCGCATCGGATGCACTCCAGTGGCCGGTTAGCGCGCTTGTTTAGAGCGAGAGGTTGTTTACGCCAGGCAAGCAGCTTCGATACCAGTACTGGTCAGGGAAATGGCATTCAGTTGAGCATAGTGATACACCCGAGCAAACAAAAATTACTCCATCATCTTGGGCTATGCTAGCGCTGCGTTTTTAACCCTAAGTGCACCAGTTCATGCTTGCATAAAAACGGACGGGGCAGCTACCGGGGGCTCAGGCTTTGCATGCAAACTAGAAAACGAAGCAAGGTAGCGCCATTTAGCTGCATTCTCAGAGCGCTCAACTTGCCTTAATCTTAATGAAAATAAGGATCTTGACACCAGGTAACAAAAGGGTGGCCAATCCGGAAAGGTGTGTTTTGTCAATAAAAGGAAGTTAACACATTTCTATTTTCATTAAGTGCAGAATGCCGCCAAAACGGCCAACGAAGGGCAAAGGGGCCTCGTCCAAAAAGGATGACTACCTGGCATTGACGGAGCTGCTGGAGTTCACAAAGGAAAAAGGCGTCGATTGGGCGTTGAAGACAATGAGAGGAGGGGCAAGAGCGGATGCCCAAGAGGAAAGAGGGCGAGGCAAGCGAGCTCGTCGCACACCCGAACGTTTTAAAGAGGCCTCGAAAGAACAGCGGCCCAAGGCAGTGGAGCCCCAACCAACATCCTCAGGTGAGAAGGAGGTGCTCGAGACAATAGACTTGATTCCTAACACAACCAAAGAAAACAGTATCCCGAAGGCGGGCCCAAGTGGGGGAAGTAACACTCAGTTTAAGATTGCGCAGCCTGGGGCGGCGCCCGTCGCTAATGAGGAGGCGCCCGGTACTCAAGCATCCTTGCCCCCAGTGGTCGCACAGCCGGGTAGTGGAATTGCACAAATCTGGGTGCAGTCTGGGGGGGGTAGCGCAATCTCCAGGTGTATTAGCATCAACTTCACACGGGCAGGCAATTAGTAATTGCCCTGCTAGCGCAATGGTACTCTCCACAGCTTACCCGGGATTGGTAGGACCAGTTGTTATGGGGGGTCCATCCCCGAATGTAGTAGACTTGTGCCCGCGGGGGCAAACAGCAAACACCGGCGCAAATTTGGCAGGCCCAGCAGTTAATCAGATTCAGGGAGGGCCGGTGCAGACGGGGCAGCCGTCTTTAGCTTTCAGCCCTTTAATTTACGGTTCCTCGTCCATGACTTAATCGCCATCCGCAGAGATCACATGGCATATACCCTCGGACACCAAAGAAAAGATTCTAAAGGGAGAATATATTGACGTATTCGATCTCATTAATGCAGGGGTGGTTCCAGGTAAGACTAGGGTAGGCAAGGAAGGCGCGTACAAACAGAAGAAGGTGTATGTAGAATGGTTTATAAGGAATTGGATTACAGGATTCGCCATTTACGCTGCCATCATGGTAGAAAGGTATCCCGCAGTGGCCCCTCAGATAATCAGTTACATATCTTTGATACATGGGGCGGCCTCTGAGTTCCCAGGCACAGGCTGGTTGCAATACGACACCAAGTTCTGGCAAATGAAGGCAGTACATCCCGAGATAGCATGGGACCAACGCGAGATTAATATATGGCATGCGGTGTTCCTCCGCACCTGTGTCTAAGACTAGTTGCCCTTCTCACAATCAGTCCTTTCGGAGTGACAAGGGGGCAGGAGATAAGAAGCAGGCCTGTTGGCTGTATAACAAGAATGAGTGTACCAGAGGGACTACGTGTAGATTCAAACATTGCTGCTCCTTCTGTGGAGGTCCGTCTCATCCAGAGGTCAGATGCTTTAGGAAGTCAGGAAGACCAAAGGAACAGCCGACTCAGGCTCCAGCTAAAGGGCGGCCCTCTCAGACATCTGAAAAATCTGCCAACACCCATTAAGAGACATGTGCTGACACATCTCCTTAGCAAGTTCGACAAGCTACAAAATGCTCAGTTTCTATTAAATGGTTTTATGTCTGGTTTCCGTATCCCCTCTTCAGCTACTCCCACCAATGTCCCCCGCGCAACCTGAGCTCAGTGCTCCAGAACATGGAAGCAGCTGAAAAGAAAATAATGAAAGAAGTTGCCTTGGGGAGGGTGGCGGGTCCCCTCAAACAATTGCCAAAACCTGATCTTGTCTGCTCCCCGCTAGGGTTAGTGCCTAAAAAAGCCTAATTTGTCAAGCCCCCCAGGGTTATCCGTCAATGACAAGGTTGACCCAGACTTTTGCACGGTGCGCTATACAACATTTGACACCGCAATAAAAAAATTGCAGGACATGGGGGAAGGTGCTTTAATGGCCAAGTCCGATATTGATGCGGCATTTAGGCTCCTCCCAGTACACCCGGAGGATACTGAGTTTTTGGGTTTCACCTTCAGAGGAGATTATTTCATTGACCTTTGCATGCCCATGGGCTGTTCAATTGCTTGCGCAGTATTCGAGTCCTTTGCCAGGTTTCTAGAATGGGCGGTGGAGCAATTCCTTTCTACAGACAAATCCCATGCGGTAGTACACTATCTAGACGATTTTCTATTCATGGGACCTCAGGGTTCGCAGTCGTGCAGGAAGGCCCTGCTGGGCTTCCAGCACCTGGCAAAAGCCCTGGGAGTACCGCTGGCAGCTGAAAAGACTGATGGGCCAACTTCCTGTCTAACATTCCTAGGCATTGAAATTGATACTAGAGAAGGGGTCTGCAGGCTACCCAGGTCGAAGGTGTCTGCCTTCAAGGATGCTATTGACGCCTGCTTGAAGACAAGGAAGGTCACATTACATCAGCTACAAGTCTTGGTAGGACAACTGAACTTTGCTTTGAGAGTCATACCGATGGGCAGGGCCTTTTCTAGGAGCATAGCAAGGGCAATGTCAGGGCTGCGGGCTAAGCATCACAGAGTTAGGCTGTCAGCGTAAGTGAGGAATGACCTGAACATTTGGAAGGACTTCTTAGAGAACTTCAATGGGTCCGTGATATGGCAAAGACAGAGCTCCTCGAACGCAGAGCTTGAATTGTTCACTGATGTGGCAGGTAGTGTAGGCTTCGGGGCAATCTTGGGCCACTAGTGGTGCATGCAGCATTGGCCAGAGGAATGGGCACAACAGGGTCTGACACGCAATGTTACTTTTTTAGAACTGTTTCCTATAGTTGTGGCATTGCACCTGTGGGGAGATACGCTAGCAAACAGGCACATTGTTTTCTGGTCAGACAGCATGTCAGTGGTTATGGCAATCAACAATCAGAGAGCAACTTGCACATGGGTGCTGCGCTTATTGAAAGAATTAGTGTTGCAATGCCTGCATCGCAATGTACATTTTACTGCAAAGCATGTTCCCGGGGTAGACAACCAGGCCGCTGACGCTTTGTCCCGTTTTAAGTTGGCAGAATTCCGCACACACTGGCCGCAGGCAGACAGAGAGATGACGAACTTCCTGGCGGGGCTACGGCCCCGCAGCCCCTGAGTTGATAGCGGCATCCTGGGCCCCCAAGACTAAGGGCCCCATTATGATATCGGGCGGATTGCCTCCACCAGGCGGAGGCAATCTGCCCGACAACCACTCTCTTGTTCCCCTCCGCCTGATTAGGATGGCGGAGGGGACAGCGGCGGACGGAAAAACCGTCCGCCACTTTACCGCTGCGGTCGGCTTGCGGCGGTAATAGATTAATATGGTGGCGTGTCCAATGGACACCGCCAGCCATATTACAATTGCAAAAAGCAGAGGCCATTCCTTGGCGGCAATGCCGCCACGGAAAGGCATGCGGTGATTGCTGCCGGGCCCCCCTGCAGGGCCCCCAGGTTGGCGCCACTGTCTGGGTGGCACATGGGGGGTACCTCTGGTACCCCCCCACATTTGCATAGGCAAAGCGGCAGGCACCGCGCGGTGCCTGCCGCTTTGCATATGCAAATGCAAAAGAGCATTTTTTACATTGTGGCGGGCGGTGCAGAGTGCACTGCCCGCCACAATGCAAACACTACAGGGTGTGCCCGCCACTGTGGCGGGCACATCCTAATTCCCCCACGGGACCCCCGCCCTTATGGCGGGCGGTCTGTTCTACGATAGGGTGGAGGGCGGACAATGTCCGCCCGTCATCCTAATGGGGCCCTTGGAGTATGTATGAGAAGTCGTGGCATTTTTACCAAGATTACTTAAGAGGGGCGGGTTTAGTAGAGACATTCTCACCCTTGAGCGTCTTGGGCTTTATGGTGCAACAGAGTGCTAGCGGGAAATCAGTGGCGATGATGAAAAGACAATTGGCGGCAATGGCATTCTATGCTGCCTTAAAGGGGGTGGCAGACCCTACAAAGGACCAGAGAGTGAGGAGAGCTGTGAAGGGATGGGAACGTTTAACCCCAGGGGTGAAGGATTCAAGAAGACCCATAGACGTGAGCAGGCTGGTAAATATCCTGGAGGCCCTGCCCAAGATTTGCTTCTCCCCATACGAAACTCAGTTATTCAGGGTAGCCTACGTTCTAGCCTTTTGCGGTGCCCTCATGATCTCGGAATTGCACCCTGCCTCTAAGGCGGATAGAGAAGGGGGCATAAGGTGCGGGGATTTGATTGTGGCAGGAGACGTCCTGAGAGTTAGGGTCCGGAGATCAAAAACAGATCCATTGGGCAAGGGGACATGGTTGCAACTAGGCAGAGTAGCGGGGGGGGGTCATACTGTCCAGTAAGATTAACAGGGATATTCCTGCAAATGAGACCTCAAGGGGGTGATGATAGAGTCCTGTTGCACAGGGACGGTTTACCCCTCACCAGATTTCAGTTCACAAGGGTGGTTAAGCTGGCATTGACAAACCTTGGCGTAGATTCAACCGACTTCACATCCCATTCATTCCGTATCGGGGCAGCAACTACAGCGGCAGGCCTGGGGCTCCCAGAGGAAACGAATAAGAGGTTAGGTCGGTGGAAGTCAGCGTGTTATGAGCGTTACGTTCGCCCGCAATTAGTTTGAGTGTCGCAGTGTGCCTCCCCTATCGTACACTGGTAGTGTTGACTATTTTTCATTTCAAATTTGCTCTAGGTACCACATCTCAAAGACCCCAAATATGCTGGTGCGGCCACTCCTTTATTCGCAGGGCGGGGTTGGCCTTCACGAAATCACACGCGGGAAAAGCGGGGGAGGCTAATCGATGGGACCACCATTGGGTGGGGATAGGTGGACAACATTTAGCCGACGCTCCTAACGATTTGCGGGCGGCCATGAACATAGGTATGCCTCCCCCCGACCTATTAGTGCTGCACTCTGAAGGCAACGACATGATCCCGGCGGGAAGAAGGGGCATAAAAGAGTCACTGTTCACTGCGTTAGCAGCAATCAAGAATATGTTGCCGAATACGATCTTGCTATGGTCCGAAGTCATTCCGAGGCAGGTATGGGCATGGGGCGCGCCTGCAAAAGCGGTGAATATGTCTGTGAAAAGGTTGAATCAGTCAGTTGCAGAAATACTTCAGAAATCGAGCATTCGTACCATTAGGCACAAATTAATACAGACGTCTAGGCTGCAGCTATACGCTTCGGATGGAGTACACCTGTCTGATGCGGGCAATGAACTTTTCATACAAACCATACTAGTGGCCATCTCGGAAGCTCTTGAGGGCAGGGGGAGAGGTCGAGTCCGCCAGTAAGCGCCTCGCCCTGTGGCGGGGTCCTGGACAAGAGGTATCACAGGGACTCCGTTGGTCAGTGCCATTTTTTACCCCAGAACAGGTCTTAAAAATCATCATGGGCTCTGGCCTGGCGGGAGATTTGGGGCTGACCTGCTGGTGGCCCTGGATTCTCTAGCCCTATCCTGGAAGCCGTTGGTTGCCACAAGTGGTGTCAGATTATTTACCTGCGGCTCTGTTGACCTGAGGGCGGTTAACTTAAGGAGAGCAGGGTAACTTGGTTGTGGCCTGCTGGCACAGCATGAAGGTCAAGCAAGGCCCGCTAGAGAACGGGCTGTAAATAGAATGACTATGTATATACGTGTGAGTATCTGAATACTGTGATGTTGATAAACAAAGTTTTAAAGAAGTTACAATAAATAAAAGAGGCTGATGGAGCAATTGGCCTAGAACTGTAATTTAATAAAAATGTACACACTTTGAAAACCAAACAAGACTCAGGTGCCTCTATTGAGAGTGAGAGAAAATGGTGATGGGGGTGAGTGCACTTTGTATGCCATCTATGGCAGAATTATCGAAGCTGGACTACATGGAAGCCACCCAATTGCAAAAACGTCAGCCAATTCATTGCAATCATGTTGTTAAGGAGCAGTGTAGATACATTTGCTGGAGCTAATAAGGACTTTTCAATCTTAAAAATGTCTTTTTGGGCATTACTAGCAGTAGCTATTTTCACTGAATACTAAGCAGCACATGCAGACTTACGAGCCCTGTGATATATTCTTGTGGCCTCCATCAGCCTCATTTTATCTTCTGCTGCGTAATGCTGCCAAACACGCTGAAGAGGCTTATGCTTTTTCTTTACAACTAGAGTAACCTCTGTGATCCAAGGGGCAGGAGGGCATACATTGCTTCATGAATGGGTCCGTTAACTATATGTTGAAGGCCCAGAGCACTGAAATCTCCGATGAGGGTAGCAATGGTGCAGTTTGAGCTATCGAGATGAATATTTAAACCATTTAGGGCGGTATGTATGAACACATTTCCCATAGACTCAGAAAGGGTAAAAACCTTTGATACATCTGGCCCTTAAAATGGTGAATTCAGCGCATTTAAGAATATAATGGGATATTACCTCTTCCATCTTTACATTCCAGCTACCATCTAGGTCTGGGCACGATAGATTAAGGAGCCAGAAAAAGTCAAGTTCTTAGAAATGCCTAGGGAGAAGAAAACCTCTTCACAATCTGAAAGGCCAGGTTAACAATCTGGCTTGAAAAGTTAGAATTGAAGATAATGGCAAGCCTACAACCCCTTTTCCAGTTTTCGTCTTGCATGGTTATGCAATAGCCCGTAGGGAGGGTAGATTTAATGTCAGGCATAGAATGCTCATGCAGCCAAGTTTCTGTGAGGAATACAGCGTCCGGCTTATAATCAAAAATAAAATCAGACATATACAGTTGCTGTTGTACAAAAAATTCACTTTGTGAGGAAAAGGCAATCAACATTTTTTAGACTTGTTAAAACTGTCCGTTTAGGTAAACCATCTCTTTTGGTAAACCATGGTACCTGCTGGAGGTTGTCCAGCCTAGCCAGCTTTAGAAGTAATGTTCAAGATTTTTGTTCTCTGGTTTGTGACAAACATGGCTATGCTGATGCAGGTCAAGATTCTGTTAATGCTGTCAGTTTCACCAGGTCAAATGATTATTGTCTGTTTACTCAAGAAGCACCCTACAGTATTCATGTATCTACTTCAGGTTTAATTACTTAAGAATCAAACTCAGGTGTGCAAATTCTTCTATTGTTAGTCAAGGTTATTCTGCCTTGACTTCACCTTAATCTGTTGTAGAAAGCAGTCGCTGCTGCTCGAGGAAGCGTGTGCTACCTAGTAAATGTCAAGATTTTGTCATGGACAATCAATAATGATGTATTCTTTTTCATGTTATAGGTGAGGGAAAGTGTTGAACCTACAGAATTGTCACCTGCAGTCTGTAAGTAGAATGTTTCCTATTGTAATGTCCTGTTACATTCTGTATCCCTGTATTCTCTGCTGTTAAATTATTTTTTGTATTGTATCAGTTGGTTCTTGCGGTCTGCCTGCCTTTAGGTGCAGCTCTTTACATTAAAGCACTTACCTGACATTTGTGCGTGCCGCTAACATACTTACCTGACATTTGTGTGTGCCAGCTTGATTACTACATGCACATTAAAGATTAGAAGCTGTTTGATCCCAGTCTTAACTGTCACCTTTGAGTGAGGCATCCATTTTCTCAGTTTAACACATCTATTTACATATTTACATTATTCACAGAAACAAACATTCAATTAAGTACGAGGGCATACTCATTCTGCAAATACAACAGCAAAGCTTATCTAGACAATCCGTGGCAATGTTATAACAATCAATCTCTATTAGTTCAAAACCTTACAAGCCCAGTAGATGTCAGAAAGATATATGATGTTAGCCATGTGGTGATATTATCTTATTGTCTCCTAGAAAAAGGACCGAGTGGTCTGCTTGAACTAAAGAGGAGGGGACACTCATTGGAAGATATATGTAGACAAACAAGGTAATTACGCATTGCTGTGATTTAATTGATATAATCACAACTTGGATAAGATACTGGGTATGGCCACTAATTGATTACGGAATGAGGTTAGAACACAATTAGCAGCTTTCTTAGATGGTCAAAGAGGCCTGGAATTACATGCCCTAAACATCATAATCTGTTTAAATTATCCCAATGCCTTTTTTCATTGACACTGTGATTATTAATGTAAGAGTCCCTCTGGTTTTATCAGATATTCAATATCGAATATGGCTGTTAGTTGATGACCTAATAAGGGTAGAATATAAATAGCTACATTCTTGGATGTCCAAAGAGGCCTAGGATCTAACATGCTTATATCATTATAACGTTATGAAATTATTTTAATGCTCTCCATTATTGACATTTTGACTCATAGTGTAAAAGTCCCTCTGGCTTTATCAGATACTTAATACCGAATATGTTGGTTTATGTGCTTATATGATAAAGGCAAAGAGTTGTCATCATTATAAGACATGGTTGATGTAATAGGTGTTTTCCTGTCTTCTTATTATGAATTCTATGTGGAATGATTCAGTATTTAAAGTTTGAATGATTAAATATCCTCTCTCAATGAAAATGAACTTTAAACATGAATGTGCAGATAGGTCATGTCAGTAGTAAAAGACAGTACTTATATAATAAGTTTCCCATACTGTCTTTCTGTCATCTATTGGGTGTGTAAGGTATTGAACTAACAGAGATTGATTGTTATAACATCGCCACGGATTGTACAGATAAGCTTTACTGTTGTATTTGCAGAATGAATATGGCCTCAAACTTAGTTGAATGTTTGGTTCTGTGAATAATGTAAATATGTAAATAGATGAGTTAAACTTAGAAAATGTTGTTTTAAATATGCTTTTAAAAGAATTTAAAATAATTTGTTGTATATTATCTAGGTTTTGTAGCTCAGAAGAAGTGCTTCAATAGGACGAAACGTGTTGGCTCCTGGGAAGAATTAAAAAGAAAATAAAGATTCAAGGAATAAAGACCTGTATGAACTATCTTCTTTTGTGAACGGACTCCTTGGTTGTTGTGTGTGGACCAAAATATTGTCTGTATTTGTCTGTTGTGAAAGGTTTCACAACATAGGAAGTTAAAAGGGTCTGGTTTACTTTGGTCAATGCATCACATGGTTACAAACCTTCCCACTCCATGAATAACTGCGGTACTGTATCCTAGATCCCTTTGTTTGTAAATCATTTCCCCTTCCAGGGGCAACAATGACAAGTTGCACTCAGTAAATGTGACACAGAAGTGCAATCCTTAATGGGCCCAAATCTCAAAGATATTTTTTGTAAAAGTACTTTTATGCCTGCAAGACATTCTTAAAAGATAACCTTGCAGGCGTAGATCCAGTTACTTCCACATAATATTATCCAGTGGTTGAATAATATCACAATAAAAGTGTAGTTTGCCTGAAAGTTTGGGAACACCCACAAACACATCAGTGTGCGATCCTACACAAAAACCTGTCCAACTATTCCCATCCTGGAGATGGTCAAAGATCTGCACTATTAAAGGACTACAGTAATCACTTCCCACATTGGGAAGGGGAATGGAACAGCCCCACCTACAAGAAAGAGAATATAGATAAGCAAATAAAAAAGAAAAAAGGTGCAATTGCACAGCTTTGCCACTGTTGCAGTGATTCTGCAGTAAGGAGAATTGTGTGTTAGGATGACAGGACGTCAGAGTTTAAGGACTGGGTCTCTTTCTACCGTGTCAATGCCTGTTGGCCCAATCCTGGCTTGCTCACAGTGCCTCATCTGAACTCCTAACCTTCCCAGGAGAACAAGTGATTTTGGCAATCTCGAATATGACCCTTTAGTGCCGAAGGGAACCGTAGAAACAGATCCTCCCTTTCATTACTCACTTATTACTTATGTATGCCCGTAGGAAACATAAGAAAGACACAGAGAAAGTTTACAATATGTTTATTGAAACTACTGTAGTCTACTGTGAGGTAATTGTTCTGTTATCATTAGGCAGATGCAACTAAACAAAGTAATTAGCATTACTAACAGACTACACAGGACAAACACCCCACCATGGCAAATTATATATCTGTCTAGGTATACCCTTACTGTGAGAGCACTGGGCTATATTTGCAATCTCTGGGATTGGCCTAGCACCTCATAACTGGTGTATGCAGTTATGTGGTCCACATCATGAGTGTAAACTTAGTTTACGCAGGGCTACATGTCAGGCACTGCTGCAATTCTAGAACAGTTGTTTGTGCTGGAATCCTCGTCTCTAGCCCCCAAAGGGGAGGGACACAGTTTATATGAGAAAACTATTGTGCTGGAGATGCAGCTGTGCGCTCGTGTTCTGTCTGAACTTTAGGAGCTGTTGCTGAATGTGCAAAGAATACAGTACACTATATGTTGTTATGTATTCCCTGCAACTTTGTACAAAGTGTGTAGACAGAATCCCAAGAAAAGTCCCTGAAAAAAACCAACATATACAGCGTATTCTCAAAATAATGTTACAAAAACAAATATTTTATGTGTGCCTATGCAGCGCTAGCAGATGCAGCCTAAAATGTCTAAAAGGTCAAACTAAGGGTGAACAAAGTGGGCCCAGAAGGTAAATCACTACTCCGCCTTTCCCCGTGCGCAACTACCTAGTGTATACAACTTCTAGGAGCATGCCCAAAAACTGTGGCTGGTGCAACTTTCCAGATGTACTACTGGAATGCTTGTGACTTGACAAATGTGGTAAACCTCAACCCATACAAAGGGTACAGGTTTACATTTTGGATTTTTTTGAATAAATTGGGTCAATGAAATGTAACCAGGCAGACTTCTCTAAGTAGCTGGTTACTTTAGCAATGGTCCAGCAGAGAATCTATATTTAAGCTCAACGTTTGTCACTGTTATGCCTTCCCCAAAATGCTGGAATCAGCACTGATAACCAGTTCCATTGAGCAAATCTCAGAAGAGACATGGGGGCCTATTTATGAGCAGGTTTGCTTTGCTCTTGCACCACGCCACATGGTGCAAGAGCAACACAAACCTTACATTTGATTTAGTAAGCCACTCAAGGCCACCTTGCATGGCCCTCAGTGGCGCCATAACTCTGGAGTAAGACAACGCAGCAGATATTGTTGTGTTGTCGCACTCTGCCGTGGGAAGGCATTCCTTGGGCACTGCGTGGGGGTTCCCATGCAGCTCTCATGGTTTTTGACACACTCCCAGATTTACCATAACTGATAGACTTGGGAATATGCTCAAAAGATATGCCTTCCTAGGAGAGGTGTTACGTGGAAAAAAATCTTTATTTCTCGTTGTTACTTCCTTTTTCTATGTGTGCTGCATTCTGCAGCACACAAAGATAGAGGAATATACCTCTCAGGATTATTTATGTACAGGAAGGTGCCCCTTCCTACACAAAAACAATCTTACATGCAAAGCAGGCAGCTTGCACCAAGGCGCAAGGGTGCCTGTGTTGGTTCTAGGCTGCCAAAAGGGCACCATCACAGAGGAAAAGGCAGGAAGGCGCTGCATTGCCTTAAGTATGGTGTATTTCTGCCCTGTCATGCAGTGCAGCAAAGTGACTTGCTGCGCTGCACTTCATGTCATTCTCATAGATAGGTCCCATGTTCTGGAAAAACCTTCTGTCTTCTGCTGCAGGGAATTATCTTATCAACTCAACAAACATGACATTTAGTGGGAAAACCTTTCCATTTGGTTCACAACTTCTTGATCTTGCTTTGATTGTAGAGATTTTAGACATCAACATTTCGGATTTGGAATACATCACATAGTTACCCTCATGCATGACAATAAGTCCACCTTATCACGTTCCATACATCGTCACAATCTCTTTTTGGTTGCTGGGACCCTATCATCTAGTTTAGGACGTAGACTTTCATGATTCTGTATGAGTCTTTAGCACGTCAGGGTATTCCCTGAATTGTACCAGAGAAAGAGAAAAAGGAGGACATAATGACTCCATACCCTCTTCAACCTGCCTCCTTTCCCCTTGCCCTCCCTCTTTGGCCTCTCACCATCCAGAAAATCCTCATAGTTTTCATGGAAGTACTTGCCTGGGGAGAAGAAAAGGAGGGCATCAGGACTTCATGTTCCCACCACTCAGCCATCTTCTTGCCTGCCCTGAGTCTAGACCTCCAGCTCCTCCAGGGTTGTCTGTGTTCTTGATTGAACACTCTCCTGTTAGAGGTTGGTTCTTCTGGTGTCAAGAGGCCCATAAGGACATTGTTTTTATCCACTAACTTCGCATGAGCACGTTGCAGCTTGCCTGCTGCTTTTTCGCACGTTACTACACGTCTTTATTTTTGCAATATTTCAATGACTGCTTTCACATGAGAACTCATCGCTGTGTTCACACTCTACATGTTCCTGGGATTTTGACTGACCATTATGTGCAAGGTCGAACAACAATGCCCCCTGTTATTTTGTTCTGACCAGACCTTGGCTTTTAGACAAAACATACCGATGCAGCTTTTGTTTGGACAACATACTTTGGTTTTTAGTGGGGTGCACAAATTAGGTGGGACACCCTTGGAGAGGTACCTTTTCAGGAAGAAGGGCGAGACAGCACCTATGTTGTAGATCCACCATATATAGGCTAAGGTATAAGGTCTGCTGACAAAGCTTATAACGTATAATGATACTTCTTCTTAGCAAGAGGAGGGAAGTTAGGCTGCATTGTCTTGTTATGATGACATCTCCCTTCATCGATTTATGGAATGGCTGCTATGTTGACTATATTTGTACTATACATTTTCCTGCTTGTTGTTGCACGTATACTGCATGTTAAGGCATGTTAGTTAAAATAAATATTTTGAACTGTTTCGAGTCTCTGTCAGATCTTATTGTGGACAAATACACATTGTGAGCGAAAGGGTGTGTCTTGTTACCGCGATTCCTGAGAGATCTGGGAGGGATCTATGTCAATATATCGCATTCTAATATCATGCATGCCATTACAACGCGGATATTACAACGCGGGTATTACTACGCGATGTCAATGACATTGCATACATTTACATCGCATACTTTTACAACGAGTATGCCTTTACCACGCATGCCATTACAACGCAAAGGCATGCGTGGTAAAGCCATTCTCGCAGTAAAAGTTTGCAAGGTAAGTAAAATCCCTACCCCTACACTTACACAACACACTACTCCCACCTCTACACTACCCCTAACCCAAAAACACTACCACACTACAACACTACAACACTACCCCTACACCTACACAACACACTACTCCCACCCCTACACTACCCCTAACCCAAAAACACTATCACACTACCCCCACCCCTACCCTAAAACCTAACTCACTACACAAACACTACTACACTACCCTAAAACCTAAATCACTACACAAACACTACTACACTACCCTAAACCCTAAAACACTACACTACACAAACACGACTACACCACCTTAAAACCTAAATTGCTACACAGACACTACTACACTACCCTAAAACCTAAATCACTAAACTACATAAACACTACTACACTACCCTAAACCCTAATACACTACACTACCCTAAAACCTAAATCACTACACTACATAAACACATAAACACTACATAAATACAAAACTACCCTAAACCCTAATACACTACACTAAACAAACACTACACTACACTACATAAACACTACTACACTACACTACCCTCCCTAATACACTACACTAAACAAACACGACAACACTACAAAACACACTAAAACGTTTTTTTTAAAACACACACAACACAAACATTGCCACACTACTTTTACACTACCCTAAAGACTACAAAAGTAACCCCCACCCCATGTGCATACCCCCTTATCTCTCTCCTCTCCAGCGTCGCCGTAGGATCCTGCTTCCTCCTTCCTGCTTGGTTGACTTCGTTGTGAGGAAACAGCCTAAGTTTCCTCACAACGACTTGGATAGCCGCCCCTCCTCCTCCGCCATTACACATTACATTGCATGCATTGTAAAAGCGCATGCAATGTAATGGTATGCGTGGTTTTACCACATGTTGTAACATCGCATGCGTTGTAACACATGCGATATAAAAGCAATGCGTGGTAAAACCTGCGTTTTAATGGCTGTTCCCCATCTGGGAGTGTTGTGTGCTGGTTCGCCTAATCAGTTGCTTCTCTGTGAGTGAGTAGGAGAGCAAATGAGGCACTATAGCTAGTCAGTCCTGGCTCATGGGCACTCAGGTAGTAGGAAGACACAGTCCCTATACACCAAGGCCCCATAATCCTGTGCATAGTTCTGTGTTTGTGCAGGATCCCTGCAACACTGCCTTTTCCCCTTATTTAGGTAAAACATAAAACAGTAAAACGGTCATGTACGGGAGGGCTTTTGTTTATATATCAGTGCCCCAAGCTGTGGAACTCCTTCCCAGATCAGCTGAGACAATGTCCCTCACTCACAATCTTTTGAAGAAAGCTAAAAACCCTGCTGTTCTGAAGTCCCTATTTGATGCTGGTACTGGGAAACCTCCATGGAGTAGCTGTGCGCTTTATAAACTTTCTTAATAATAATACTTATAGGGAGCCCTCTCCTTCTCAGTTCTGGAATGAAAACATGGTGGGTATGGGAGCCATAACAGGAGCAAGCAGCAGGACTGGTCCCTGTGAAGGTTACGACCAGCTGATCCTTTATATGTGTTTAGTTGGCATGAGTGTGATCTGAGTACATTCTATGCATGTGGGATTGATTAGGATCGTGCCGGCGGTGACGATCCCCCCCGCCGCCCCAGCGGTGGCGATCCCCCCGCCATCGCAACCTGATTTACCCCCGCCATATTATAATGATGGGCGGTATCGCGGCAGACGAAAAGTGCCTCAGCCGCTTTTCTGCCGGTCAGCAATCGTTCCGATTGCCGGCCGGGCGGACTTGTGCCACAATATGGTGGCGGTGCCTAGCAGGCACCGCAATCCATATCAGGATGTGTGGAAATCAAGACCTTTCCATGGCAGTGATGCCACTATGGAAAGGCTGGCAGGGATTATCTTTGAGGTCCTGTTGCGGGCCCCTATTGGGGGCTGCACTTGGGGGGTACCTATGGTATCGCCCTACATTGCCCTGCACAAGGTGGCAGGCACCCCGCTGTGCCTGCCACGTTGTGCATGGCAATGCACAACCTGGCATTTCACCATTGCAGCCGGTGCGGCAGCCAGCAGTACCCGCCGCAATGTTGAGAATGTCATATCAGAATTAATTCATTTGTCAATATTTACACATGTAGTAGATTACAGCTGTCAAAATACAGTGTAATGTACACTTGTATAGCGCGGCTGTCACCCCAAGGGTATCCTGGTGCTTAAATTACCAACCAGCGAGGACAGAGCAAGATAATTAGAGATCTAATATCTAGGAAACAGTCTAGTTTTCAGTTCATTCCTGAAATGTGACAAGACAATACAATATATACATAAAATGTGAAGTATGTGACAGTTGTGCTCTGTGCTCAATGAGTGTACAGTATATACAGAGTTATCAGGGTTTATATACATAGGAGGAGGGAAGAAAAACATGAGGGTTTAGCCAGGCAGGTGTGCTAGACAAAAGACTCTGTAGGTACATCTGTTTCCCTGGGTGTGCAGAGCCTTGTTCAGTCTTGGCCTTATGCAATTGTCGACGTTTCAACCCGTGGTGTGCTCTGTTAGGTAGTCACGTGGGTCTTCATCAGGACGGGTGGGGGGGGTACAAAGACAGCCCTCTGTCAGTCAGAAAGCATCTTGGCTAGAGTGGCGGGCACCTGCCAGTAGAATCATTGGGGGCCCTGGCGTAGTGATTTCCTAGTAAGTAGAACTGTGGGGGACAAGCAGGCATCCGTCCTGCAAGGTCGCTTCATCAAGTCAGTGGACTGGGGGGGGGAGAAACCATCATGTTTTTATCCCCTTCTCCTATGTATATAAACCCTGATCACTCTGTATATAAATTAATTCTGATATGACATAAACAGTAGTTACTACCCTTGAGTCAAGACTTTTATTGTCTGTTCTATTCAGGTGGTTGAGATACTTATGGAAAGTTGTAATCTTCATAGTTGTGTGACATCAAGTGCACTGCAAAGCAATTGGTTCATACCCGACAGAACCACTTTTTGTATATTTATTCATACCCAGGTTCTGAGAGACACAGGGTCACCCTATTTTTGTTTAACTGCAATGTTGAGAATGCCTGATGCGACAGCCGCTGTGTTGGTCGCATCATGATTTGGGTGGCGAGACTGCCTCATGGCTGGCGGGCGCTCACATTTCCGCTAGTGTGGCGGGCGGACTAAGTTCACCCACCATCCTAATCACCCCCTCTGAATGCATGACTCAGCGTGCAATAAGATAGACAATATGGAGCGCCAAGATGCCACAGCATGGGAGCTATGCAAATGTCAAATAGCAAAGATAATTACTGCACCAAAATTCTAGGATTTGCTCACTGCCCCTTGCCAAACACAGACCAAATTGGAGGTGGTTTGGGCACATCCTAACCAAGATGAGTTTCCCATCAGTGTTTCACCAGAATATGGAGGACAAAAACATCATGCGGCCAAAATACTGAGGAACTACATATGTGTAATTACCTTCACAGTATTTTGGTTCTTGATAATTAGGCCTTGATCTTTTTTCCCTTAATATTTTTTCCTCAATATTTTGACATACAATCACTCCTTCTTGATCTCTGTTTCTCCGCGCAGCGTAAGCTGACGCCAGTCCGATGTTAGCTGGCGATGGAGGGCAATTGCTTAGAGCAGGTGTGTGAGATTACAGTCCTAGAACCATTGGTCCAGCCATCACCGACAAGAGATTTCAAGCATCTCTAGACGGAGTGAAATAAGCATGGGATAAAATGAAATGAAAAATAAATATGAGTAAATGACAAAGATACATTGATATTAATGGCAAAGATAACATGGGGGGCATAATTACAAGTCCTCACCACCACCCGAGCGTCACTTTTCTTATGCTCCGATTTTAGAAGGTGGTGCTAACCACTTTGCGTGGATTAACGCCCCATCGTAAATATGCCCCTTTCCACTGTGGCAAAGGTTAGTGCAATGGGTGCTGCTGTGAGCATTCCACCGCAACACCCATTGCTTTTTGACACTGCCCCAGATTTACAAGGCTGAGGCAGTGCCAAAAACGAATGCCATGGAATACCAGGCATGAGAATGGCAATACAAGGAGAAGTTATTAATTTCTCCTCGTTTTTTGCTCTTCCAAGTGTGCTGCATTCTGCAGCACACACAGAAGGTATAAATCGCCATTATTAATTGTTTATGTGCAGGAAGGTCTTCCTTCCTGCACATAAACAATTGTCCCTGCAGCGCAAGCACCCTTGCAACTTGGCGGCAGGGTGCCTGCGCTGGCGCTAGGCAGCTTTTTTTTGCACAAGCTAGGGGGAAACACAGGGTGTGCCATATTCTTGTGAATACAGCGCATCCCTGCATTTTGAAAATGTCGGAGCATGGCACTGCCAAATTTGGCGCAGCTTCGCAGTCCAAATTTGTTTTGTAGATATGCCCCAAAATTGCTTACTGAGATGCATCCTGATTGACTACAGGAATAAATATAAATAGATGACACTGATGTTTTGGAATAATTGATAATTGATAATAAATCTATAGGTGCACTAGCAGCAGATGTGAACTGACATAACCAATAAATATGCATGCACAATGACAGCAAATATAAAGAAACTTTAATTACAAAGAAACATGAAGAAAATTACAATATGGATTCATGGAAAAATAGAATAAAAGATAAATGCAAATTGACAAAAATGCTAAATGATAATTGATGACAAAATGAAATGGAAATGCATAATAAAGATGCATAGACATATACACAAGTGTAAGAAATCAAGTTATTGGTTAAGGGACGGGTGGAAACCATACTCAAGCAACCACCGCAATCCTTGTCGGGGTGAACCACAAAATTCACTAAATGAACCTGAACTTAACCTTCCAGTAGCTTGGCACAAAAGCAGTCAGCCTTAACTTGGAACCCCTGTGTAAAGCATTTATGCAGCACACAAAAAGTAATAAAGTGAAAACTAACACAAATAAAACCGCACACCAATATAAACAAACAGAGAAAAATATATGGAATAAAATGTTAATGAAAAATGATCCCAGAATGATAAACATCCAGTTAGTAGAACTAGAGATATGCAATTTTAATATTTGAAGTAGATATAGCACTTATTGGCACAAAGCGCCTCTCAATGTCATCTGGTCGTGCTAGACCGGGTCAAAGTTACAAATTCAGCCTGACCATGATGGTGCAAGGGTTGGATACAAGGACCTGTTAGTCCTTCTGAAAAAGTTACCTTCTCAAAGTCCGGCGCAAAGAGTCCAGTTCACGGTGGAGGAGGCAACGAGGATGAAGGAGTATTGCAGGTGGTAGTTGCTGTACTACGAAGATTCAGCCGGGTGTTGGTTGTTTAAAGCCTCACATTGATGTCTCCACTGGCTGTCATTGCTGCAGCATGATGTGCTGAACTTGCATTGCTGGTTGTTGCTGTAGCATGAATAGCAGATTCACCAGAGCTTCGCGTTGGCAATTGTTACAGGCTTCCTTCTGTATGCCTTGTTCGCCCTCAGTTGGCAGGGTATGCCCAGATCTGGATTCAAGCTAGCCTGGCTGATGAGAGGTGTTAACCCAAAGCCAGTCCCAGGATGCTTGTTTCCGTTCCAGGGAAGACCTGGTTTGGCAGTTTGGACTGGACTGTTCCTATAAGGCACAGGGTTAAGATTGATTTGCAAATGGCTGGGTCTAAACTTGGGTTGCGAAGTGAGCTAAAGAATGAAGATTGATTCAACCCAGATCTGTGACTGGGGGGTGAGTGTCTGAAAAGTCTCAGCACCCCGTCCATCATCTCCTTGTGTTTGCTTTGTTCACCCTAAGTTGGCAGGGTATGCCCAAAAGTGGGTCCCTTGCTCACTTTGCCCCTGGATTCTATTTAGCCTGGCTGAATGGGGGTGTTACCCCGAAACTGGTCCCAGGATGCTTGTTTCCGGTTCAGAGAAGACCTGGGTTAGCAGGTCAGGGTGAACTGTTCCCATGAGGAACAGGGTCAAGACTATTTGCAAATGGCTTGGTCTGAACTGGGCCGGCGAAGTGAGCTAAAGAACGATGATGGATTCAACCCAGATCTTTGAGGGGGTGAGTGTCTCAAAAGTTTCAGCGCTTTGTCCATCATCTCCTTGTGTTTGCTTTTATTCCATCACCACTCACATGTAAACCCAACACTGCAGGAGCGAAGTATGTCCCATTCCACTACCCTTGCCCTAATCACAATTGCCTATGTACATATATAGGGGCAACCGTAGAGAAAGGCACCGAGAGAAGGTGGGGAAACAAGGGAAGGGAATTGGGGAGAGGAAGTGGCCTAATGGCTAGAGCGGTCGACCTAAAATCTGGGGAACTGGGGTTGAGTCTCAGCAATGATGCTGAACATCCTGTGATTCTGGGTAAATCACTTAGGGGCAGATGTATCAAGATACCATTTTGCACTTCTCAAATAGCGATTGTTAAGGAATCGCTATTTGAGAAGTGCAAAATGGTATGTATGTAGAATTTCGCTATTTATTAGCGATTCCTTAGAATTCCTTAATTGCGATTAGCAAATTGCTAATCGCAATTAAGGAATAATTTCCCATTCATTTCTATGAGCCAGGAGGCCCATAGGAATGAATGTAAAATTATACTCGATTTGCGATTAGCAATTAGCTAATCGCAAATTGAGAATAATTTCAAGGGTGCAAGGGTGTCTTAAGGACACCCTGCTGCACCCCTGAATTTGATATGTGTACGCATATGGCGCACATACATGCCCTAAGGGCATGTATGAGCGTCATATGGCACCTTTAGAATTTAAAAAAAGTGCTTTTTGAAAAGAATTCGCAAGTTACCACCAACTACAAGTTGATGGTAATTTGCGAATTCTTAGTCAAAAATCGCAACACTGAAATGCTTGATACATTTCAAATATTAAATCGCAATTTGCCATTTCTTAAAAGCCTCGCAATGTTAAGGAATCGCTAAATTAGCGATTCCTTAATATTGCGAGGCTTTTTGAATGATACATTCCAAATCCCGTTTTTTTTGTCGCAAACGCTGCTATTTTCCGAATCGCAGCGTTTGCGACAAAAAAAATGGATGATACATCTACCCCCAGATCTCCCCGTACCTAACAAAAATGCATGTGCCCTCATGTAATGCAACTGATTCTATGCAAAGCGCTCTGGTACCCGATTTGGGTGAAGTTTGCGCTATTTAAAAATCTGTAAAAAAAAATCAAGGTGTGGACCCTTAGTTCTGTGCTCCCCCTCTCAGTTGGTCGATGGACCACAGGTTAAGAACAGGCAGCTCTTTCAAAAAATACGAAAATAAGAGAGTTGTAAGCAGAAGGTACTGAAGAGTACAACAGGCAGACTCCAGTTTGTAATTCATGGCAGTGTTTTCCTTCTCTTAACCCTTTTTGTGTGGGCATCTTGTCCAAAGAGGATAGTCAAAATAATCCAGAATCCACTCTATCCGTTTATAGAGTAATGAACACCAGCGGTAGTCTCAGGGAACACATAGAAACTTAAAGGTCCATAGTGAATCAAGTACCACCGTCTCAATGCGGGAGAAAAACCCAATGTGGCAAAAACCCCCTCTTATTATCTAGAAAAATAAGGGATTCCTTTATAACCGTGTGGTTTCTCTACGCTATGTAAAAGCACACAATAAACCCACAACAAGAGGAATAGGTTGCAGAGAATGTGTTTGTCGTGGAACAGTAAAAACTTTGACTCTGAATTCAAGCTAGCCTGGATGATTAGGGGTGTTACCCCGAAACCGGTCCCAGGATGCTTGTTTTCGGTCCAGGTAAGACCTGTCTTGGCAGTTTGGGATGGACTGTTCCCATGAGGCACAGGGTCAAGACTGATTTGCATATGGCTGGGTCTGAAGTAGGGTGGCAAAGCGAGCTAAAGAACGATGATGAATTCAACCCAGATCTGTGCCTGGTGGTGAGTGTTTGAAAAGTTTGAGCGCTCCATCCATCATCTCCTTGTGTTTGCCACATCAAACAGTAAGCCAAGCCCCCCCAAAGCCAATCTAGTCTGTGACTTTACCTCCTTACCATAACTCTCTGGACTTTCCCCATTCTTTGATTTAGAATGCAGAGATTTTCCACATGCTGGTACCTCTGAAATGTTGGCCCAATCATTCTATAGAACACTTATATTTTAGCCCAGTTAACACATTTTGTTCCACAAAGGGCTTCCTCAGGGCTGTAAAAATGTATACATATCCAATAATTAAAATACAAACCTATTCATAAAAGCATTATATACATCAATTTCATTAAAACCCCGAACCCCTTCTTCACAAAGTACAAAATTATTATTATCTCCTCTCAATAACCCAAGGCCCACCACAAAATTATAAAAATAAGTACATACATATTACATAGAAAAAATACCCTTTTTTAGATCATCATCTGTGACAAGTAGATACTTAAATACATCCTAGAATTCATATTTGTTGCAATGTCACTTAACTTTGTACTCTTGGAAGGAATGACACTCACCAATGGTTATGGCAGGGTACTACCTATTTTGATTATAGGAATTACTACATACGTAGGGGATCCACAACTGAATTTATATTTGGATATAATTTGTGATAAGTCAAGAAAATATGAAGTGAGAAGAGGTGGGTTTGGGTTTTAATGAAGTCGACATGTATAATTTATGAATAGATTTGTATTATAATTATTTTTACATTCCCGTGGAACAAAATGTGTTGGCTAGGCTGATGTATCTGTGTTTTAAAGAATGATTGTGAAATGTAATAAAGAAGACTGATGTGAAAATCAGACTATTGGTGGATCCCTCAAGATTTGAGTGTTGTGATATATATGTCCTGTCTGCAAGACCAAATGTCCAAAGTATGAGCATACTTATGAATCGTTTTTTGTTTGAAGGACTCAATTGATATATTAATAAGAGTTGTTCCGCAGATAAAACCTTTTTAATAATTTTGATCAGGTGTTGAAGACAAGGGAGAGCCTCCTCTCAGATGAGCATGTGTTGTTTATTTGATTAGGTTCTGAAGTAACTGAACCAATGAGAGGTGGAGCATCACTGAACATTGTTTTACTGATGGTACATGATTTATTTATTTATTTTATAAAGTTTTATATAGCACGAACAAGATCCTGCAGGATATCAGAGCGCTTTACAATTGGATGGAGGGAAGGTAATTAATGCAATAACAGCATCAGGTAAAATACCAAACAGAACAATTACAAGACAAAGGGGTCAAAGGAGAATAATACAATAACTGGTATATAGCGAGCTAAGAGGGTAGCAAACGATAGGTTAAAGAAGAATAGCATCCAATGAAAGCCTTAAGGTTGTAGTAACAGGGACTTCGAGCAGATGATTCTAACCCAATAAGGTAAGAACTTGTTCATAATTAATCTTTTGGCTTCCAAATTGAAAGCAACCGTGGAGGAGATTCTGCGTACTTCCGGTGGAAGAGAGTTCCGGATCTCCGGGGCAGCACCGGAGTCGGCTCTGTGGCAAGTTATTTTTTGTGAAAGATCTGTGGTTTCAAGAGGAAAGTGTTAGCACTTCTTGAGGGTCTACCACCTCCGGATAATTCAAGCTAATGCGCTAGGTAACGGGGTTTTGAAATGGAGGGCTTTGTGTGACAGACAGGCAATCTTTAGCTGAATTTGTTCTTCGTAGGGCAACCACTTAAGGGATTTTAGGACTGGGGAATAGGTGCGCATTTCTTTTGGTACCCATAACCAATGTGGCTGCAGCGTTCAATGATGCCCTTAGTGGGGCCAAGGTATATTTGGGGAGGCCACAGAGCATAGCACTGCCATAGTCTAGTCTCGGCAAAACAAGCGCTTAGACCACCTGCTTGAAATCAGTTTTTGGAAGGAATGGTTTGATATTTCTGAGTATCCTCATCAGGTAATTAGCTCCCTTGCATACATTGCTGATATGATTCTTCATGTTCAGATGCTTGTCCAGGGTGATTCTGAGAGATTTGGCTGAGTTGACAATGAGGGGGTGTAGTTGAAGGCAGTGAGGTGATTCATCCAAAGATGTAGTTTGGGGATGTGATTCGGAGGAGAAATTAGAAGAAATTCTGTTTTGGAGGTGTTGAGCAGGAGGTGGTTCTTGGTTAACCAGTTTTGAGTAGACATATGATTGAGTGGATAAACATAGTTGCCTGTCTCAGAGAGTTGCCTTCAGAGAAGCGTCAAGAAAAAGAAGGGCACAGAGAGGAAGGGACCCTTCTTTCTTTGCTTCTTTTGTCTCTCTCAGTGGCTGCTCACTTTCAGTTCCCCTTCTTCCTCCCAGCAGGCCCACGTCATTAGGCTCATCTATTGCCACCAAGCACTTTACATGGCACAAGATATGAAAATTAAGTGATATTTAGTTGTAAAGAGCGACAGGGGTTTATGATCTTTAAAATGTTAAAAGACAGTCATATCAATCTGTTCTAAGCTTCTCCATGTCAGTCTCCTGTTCTATGTTCCTCCATGTCGCTCTCCTGTTCTAAGCTCCTCCATGCCAGTCTCCTGTTCTAAGCTTCTCCATGTCAATCTCCGGTTCTATGTTCCTCCATTTCGCTCTCCTGTTCTAAGCTCCTCCATGCCAGTCTCCTGTTCTAAGCTTCTCCATGTCAGTCTCCTGTTCTATGTTCCTCCATTTCGCTCTTCTGTCCTAAGCTCCTCCATGCCAGTCTCCTGTTCTAAGTTCCTCCATGTCAGTCTACTGTTCTAAACTCCCCCTTGTCAGTCTCCTGTTCTAATCTCCTCCAAGTTAGTCTCCTGTTGTAAGCTCCCCCATGTTAGTCCCCTATTGTAAGCTTCTCTATTTCAGTCTTCTGTTCTAAGCTCCTCCATGTCAGTCTCCTGTTCTAAGCTCCTTCATGTCGTTCTACTGTTCTAAACCCCCCCTTGTCAGTCTCTTGTTCTAATCTCCTCCAAGTCAGTCTTCTGTTGTAAGCTCCCCCATGTTAGTCTCCTATTGTAAACTCCTCTATGTCAGTCTTCTGTTCTAAGCTCCTCCATGTCACTCTCCTGTTCTAAGCTCCCCTATGTCAGTCTCCTGTTCTAATCTCCTCCAAGTCAGTTTCCTGTTGTAAGCTCCTCTATGTCAGTCTCCTGTTGTAAGCTCCTCTATGTCAGTCTCCTGTTGTAAGCTCCTCTATGTCAGTCTCCTGTTCTAATCTCCTCCAAGTCAGTCTCCTGTACTAAGCTCCTCTACGTCAGTCTCCTGTTGTAAGCTCCTCTATGTCAGTCTCCTGTTCTAAGCTCCCCTATGTCAGTCTCCTGTTCTAAGCTCCCCTATGTCAGTCTCATGTTCTAATCTCCTCCAAGTCAGTCTCCTGTTGTAAGCTCCTCTATGTCAGTCTCATGTTCTAAGCTCCTCTATGTCAGTCTCCTGTTCTAAGCTCCTCCGTGTCAGTCTCCAGTTGTAAGCTCCCCGGGGTCAGTCTCCTGTTCTAAGCTTCTCCCTGTCAGGCTCTTGTTCGAAGCTCCCCCATATCACTCTCCTGTTCTAAGCTCCCCTATGTCAGTCGTCTGTTTTAAGCTCCTCCTTGTCAGTCTCTTAGTTTTACATTTCGACTTCAGGCTGAGCTCAGCATTGCAATAGTTTTCAGGTAAGAGGAGACACCATCATGTGCCTAGGGGTATGCACATATGATTAAAGTACAATTCTCACATAGTAGGCCAAGCCTGCTGTGGGATCATAATGCCATCATCTGAGCTGCTATCTGTATATAGCTCTCTTTGTGGAGGTGAGTAGGTGGGTATGGCTGGTTTTAGGAACTCTATAATGCTGCGAGCCTCACAGGGTTCTTGACAGATTGAACCAAAATGTAGGTTCTTGCCATGGCCTTTGCATCTTTTCAGCAGGACCTGTAGAAAGGTTCTGACAGTATAGCTGGGTGTGTGGATTCAGTGTATATAGCAGGAGCAGTGTTTAATGTGTAAAAAAAGTGCCAGGGCCCTCGTTAGGATGCCACTGCCGCTTGCACAACCCATTGGCACTGCCAGCACTACCAATGACAGTACCTACACAACTACCAACCATCACACTGTTACAAGTGTGACAAATTAGACTGATTGAGGCTCTCAAAGCTATAAGAATGGCTTGGGCGAAATGCATTAGTTATTTTTAATAGTTGTGCTGCTCGTTTCTAAATTACACAAACAGGGCCACCGGAAACACTGGCTCATATTAGGCACTGATCAGGAGACAGCTGAGGTTTTGCAAGAGTTGAGGTGCAATGGTACATCTTAATGTGGATGTCACAGCTGGAATGGCAGGCGGCCTGTAGGTCAGGAGTGAGGCGCACTGGATAAGCTGTGTGAACATCCTTCTGTTGAGCTGACAGGAGCAGCTGTAAAGTGTAGAACTGAGGTGCATTAGTAGAGAAGTCAAATGGTATTAGACTCTTAAAAATGGAGAGCGTGATAAGCTTTGGGTCACAACTGAGGGGCGCCAGCAAGACTGTGTCTCAGTGCTGTCATAGCAAGATTGGAGGATATTGTAAGATCTGTGACAGTCACGAATGAAGTGCACCGGAAGAGCTGTCCAGTGGTCTCAGTACTGCATGGCATGTTGTAATACAGGTCATGGCTAAGGTGCACTGCCAGAACTGTCCAGTGGTCTCAGTACTGCATGGCATGTTGTAATGCAGCTCATGGCTTAGGTGCACTGCCAGAGCCATCAGGAGGTCTTAGTACTGCATGGCATGTTGTACTACAGCTAATGGCTAAGGTGCACTGCCAGAGCTGTCCAGTGGTCTCAGTACTGCATGGCATGTTGTACTACAGCTAATGGCTAAGGTGCACTGCCAGAGCTGTCCAGTTGTCTCAGTACTGCATGGCATGTTGTACTACAGCTAATGGCTAAGGTGCACTGCCAGAGCTGTCCAGTGGTCTCAGTACTGGATGGCATGTTGTAATGCAGCTCGTGGCTTAGGTGCACTGCCAGAGCCATCAGGAGGTCTTAATACTGGATGGCATGTTGTAATGCTGGTCATGTTGAGGTGCACTGCCAGACCCGTTAGATGGCCCTAGTACTGGATGGCATGTTGTACTGCAGGTCATGACTGCAGTGCACTGGCGGTGTTGTGTGTAAATATGACTGCAGGAAAAGCAGGATGTGCTGCAGAGCCGGAATGAGGTGCATGGACAGATTTGCGCGTGAGCCTATATGCAGCTTTAGTAGGGTGTGTTGCAGGATGGGATTACAGTGCATTGCAGAGCTGTGTGTGATTCTCAGTGTAGGCATAGCAAGAGTGCCCAGGTCAGGATTGAACTGCACTGGCAGAGGCGAGGCTCTCAGTGCAGTAACAGTAGGGGGTGCCATAGTATATACAATCAGCCAGGTGCAAACGCTAACTACAACAGCTACCAGGAGCCTGGCAGGAGCAGTGAAGACACCCTCTTACTGCTCCACCACTGGGCACCCATCAAACTTGTTCCATGCCTTAGTCTTGCCCTCAAATATTTGCCCAACCTTTCTTCCCTGATCCTGTTCCACTTCTCTTCCTTCTCATCACTCCTTTACTCCTCTTCTCACTTTCTCTCATCCAGCCCTTCTGCTCCCGCTTGCTGTGCCTCAGCCATAACCTTATCCATCTTCCTTTCCTTCTGCCCTACCCCCTTTACCTGTGGAACTGTTGTAAATAAAGGTAACATAGTCCTTGTAATTCCTTGTAAGTAGTTTATTCAGGTAAGATGTGTTCATTTTCTTGAATATTCTTTTCATGTAGATTTAAGTTCCTTTTAAAGTGGCAGTTGTAGGTCCAAATCGTCGCCAAAATGTTGTAAATAAAGGTAGCGTAGTCCTTGTAGTTCTTTGTAAGTAGTTAATTCAGGTAAGATGGTAAAGTAAGAAGAAGAGGATAAAGCCCCACATGGAGCAGCCTCCTGCCGCTCAGCCCTCCATCCAACTGACAGTCTTACACACTCAACATTCTAACAAACTCTCACACCAAACATTCTAGACTGAGCAGCAGGAATAAGTACAACAGGAACCCATGCCTCCCTCTGTCCCTGGCATTTACCTTCCTCTAGCTCTCTCCTATCCCATCTGCCACATCACATGAAACCCTTTCTACGTGCACTTTCTTTACACCTCGTTCCTTCTTTGTCAGCTTCCTGCTCTCTCAAGCCACTCTGCCTAAGCCCTTTACTCCTTCTATTCTTCAGGTACACTTTACTCCTCCTCATATTTCCACCAGAGACTCGCTCTCTTTTCTGCTCTCACTTGTATCTTTTTTTCTCTACTTTTGCACTCCCTTCACCTTCTTTTCTTCTTCAACTCCCTTCATCAACCTTCCCTCTTCCCCTTCTGCACTCACCATCTGATCCCACTCCTCTTCTTACAACTCTACTCTTATCTGCCTGCTCTCCCTTTTGTTCTTCCCCTCCCCCTCTGCACACACCTTATTCTTCTGCACCTTTTTTGTACTCCTCACAGGAGCGGCCCGTGCAGGTAAGAGCGGTGAGGCGGGGAGAATCGACAGACGACAATTAGGGAAAATTTAATTTAAAAAAAAGAAAACCACTTAATTTGCGCTCGCTGCATCGCTGCAAGCGCAAGGTAAGTGGTTTTCTTTTCTTACACGTAATTTTCCCTTGACGACACCTGTCGACTGCCTCTCCACTCTGCCCCAGCTCTTACTGGACAGATCGCTCATGCTCTCTTTCCCTGCTACTGTTCATTTCTTTCCCCTATCCATGTCACCTTTCCGGCTCTCCCTTCTGTTTTTTCTTCCTGTCCCCATTCCTTCCTCACCTCTCCATCCCTGCTCTCCCAGGCCTGGTTCATAGAACAACAAGACCAGGTGACGCGCCACTGTGAGGCATTTTAACCAGTCTGGACAGAAATTAAAGCAATAGTTTGAAAAAGTGGCTTTACTTTCTTCTGTTGTTTAGCCACAACAAGATAGGATATATTGATGGCAATATGTTTAATATTTGAACTCCTTCGGTATGTATAGAAAAGATTGAATGTTTCTGCATGCCTCTAAACATAACTGTTTTTTAATTGACTTGTATTACACTGCTTCTAATATTTGTTTGCAACAAATATCTCACAGCATTTTTGATGTGTTTAATTTGGGAGAATTATATTTGTATGCTTCATGTTGGCAAACATGCTCTCTCTTTTATATGAAAGAGATGGTACCAAGGATTTAAGTGGTTTGTGGGAATAGAGATGGTGGACCATGATTATAAGGGATAAAGTACCCCCTGCAGCACATAAGGATAATTCAAGTCATCTCAATGTTTCATAACCTTATAAAGGCCTTCAGCCTCCTTCCTCTATAGGGTCAAGGAACTTCTCTCTGACTTTTAAAACACTTATAATGTATGGCAGAGGGTACTTTATTCAATATATTAATTAGTGGGCAATTATTGTAGGGAAGGCATAGGACAGTGTTGGCTGATCTGGCCCCAATAGGCCCCCGTTAGCTACAGCCATGAGCAGAGCTCTCATGTATGCTGTTTACATCTTTAGAAACTCAAGACTACAAGTTCACAGTGCACAAAATGGATCAAACTATATAGCATTCTTCATGAATTTGGGAAAGAGCATCTCTGCTCTGGCATGGGTGGATCTTTCCTGGCTCTTAGTTAACAAGTGTAGACTTGCCCATTACCTGTGAACCTTTGAGGGTAAAGAGAGGCACATTGCTTGCACCAAGGGTGACAAGATAGCTCCACATCACCAAGGAAACTACAACTATCCAGAGCCACTCACCATGAGATATGATGGTTGCTCAAGACCTATCTTTTAAGTGGCACTGGCCTGTTAGAAAACCTCACAAATTAATCAAACCTCTGTCCAACCCCAGCTTTAAAACTGAACTTGTAATCCCCAGTGTGCTCTCTATCTCCTGTATCTTGAAGACACTTTTTCAGAAAGTGTGAATCTCGAGACGCACTAAAAGTGGGAATATGGGAAAGAATTAGTTTCAGCGTGTGCTAATATATCTGCTGCAGACATATGTATGCACACTGCACCTCACAAGATGAAATCCATGTGTACCATCATAACACTCGACCTTTTGACTGTGTTAATGTGCTATTAAAAGAGATTCAGTATAGATGCACAATGTAATACAATATTTATCGGCACATGGTAAAAACTACTATTCAATTTAGTAAGAAGTATGCAATACACTTATAGAAAAGCCAATGTTACTCCTTGTTCCTTGCTTGCAAAGTAAATGACCTTCAACAAAGCAGAGTTGATTAAGGCTCTCATTGCCTGTGAAGAAAATCGCTTTGAGCGTAGGTACTGTTAGGCACTTGTAAGTAGAAGCTTATTGTATCTTACTTGCTTGTAAAATATGTTTGCTGGTTATTGAAAAGACGCTGGTTGGGTTTTCCACTCCTGTAGAAGTATCTGACAGGAAAATAGCTCATACTTAAAGGAGAGAGATAGCTACAGCAAAGTTCCTAGGAAAGTGAAAGTGCTGACCAATAACTTTACAGAATAAGAAGTGCATTGAGTCTTATTGCTTCATGCCTATTTGATAGTCACACCGCCCAGACATTTTTAATATTGTGGTGCATATAGTAAACTATTATTAAAATTCACAAATGCATTTGTATAGAAGGAGCGTTTCCTTATGAGAGGAACTGTTGAGCTGTTTTGGACGCAATAATCCATAATGAAGATCCCTATGAACAGTCTTGATAAGGAAGGGTTTTGTTTAGAAAAGTGCATGGTAGAAAAAACTAAGCACAAACAATAGATTAGCTCCATTGCGCCAAGCATCTTGTTTACATGAATACAAGCCTTTGTGACTGTAGAGAGGTTTGCTGGCCCTAGCTGGTGTGTCCTTCATGTGACTGCACTGGTACTCCGTTCATCCTCCGTTTGGATGGGCATTACATGGGTATGATGAACTGTGCCACAAAGACCCAAGGCTTGTACCACAAGCACTGTACAAAAAGCAAAATTGTCTTACTGGTATAAAATGATTTCACACTTTTTCCAAGCAACCGTCATGGACTTGCCTGACAGATTTGATTGAGGCCAGGAACATGATGCTGTTATGATACTGATGAGGTTGGGATTCTCGTCTAGATTTTTACTTTACCAATCTCAAGAATCCCTGGTCGACGAATCTCTTTAGTCTGCAAAGAAGTGTAAAGGAAGTTCTCTAATTTCTTACTTTTAGCAATCTACCAATGAACAATTACATCTCACGCTAAAGGACTACTGACTCCGAAGAAATGTTAAAGATTTATTACAAAGCCCAAAACAACTGAACATACAAGCTCCTCAGGAAGAAGTTCAAGAAATAAACCGGCACTAATACAAACAAAATCCTGCGCAGGAGTCTCAGGCGACTCAAAATAAAGAGCAACATTAATTCAAGAAGCATTAGGCAAGCAATAACCATTCCCACTGGAAAACTCGACTGCATCTGCTCCAATGGAAAAGAAAGATTAGTCTGTCCCTACACTAACTCTAAGGTGACATCCCTACTTAACATCAACCAAGTAAGAGGAAAAGGTGTCAGCTGTGAAGGCTCCCTAAGAAGCGCATCCACTCTTTGCAGGTAAGTAGTCTAAGCTACTGAGCTCGTTCTAAGATGCTCCTTAAATTCTCCTGCTGTGGAAAAAGGGTAGGGCTATGACCTTTTTCAAGATTTGCCCGGCGCTAACCGCCTTTGTACCATTCAAATTACCAAGCAATGAGGCAGGCGCCGGAGACCAGAAGTCAGGAAACAGAAGTTTTATTCCGACGGAGCAGAACACATCAGATCAGACAACCAGGTATCGTCTCGAGGTGCTCTAACAGCCTCTCGGAGGCCTGGCCTCTTATACACTGGTTTATGGCATGTGACCTTTCTTTATTACAATCAGAACATTGTGAAGTAAGGAAAAAGACATCCCCGTAATCCTCGTGTCAATCCCACCCCCCATATACCTCCACAATAGAGGTCCTCAACCTGCTGATAAGAGGAGAGGGTCATCACGCAGCTGAGTATTCCGCCGAGTCTTAGGATGTGTGCGCCTGATCATATCCCGGGGGGTGGGGAGGCCTTGATCAATAGAGGGTCCTTTGAAGAAGAGTGACTTCATACAATAAGGGGCAGTAAATGATATCTCCCGGCTTAGGCGATGGCCTCGGGCCTGTGTGGACAGCTGGACACGGGGGAAGGGGTCATCAAAGGAGTGGTATTCATGCCGCGTGGACAATCGAGCGCGGAGGGAAGGTTTATCAACAGAGGGGCATTCATGGGAGGAGAGGAGATGCTGGTCAGGCGCAGGCGTGACTCCCAAGGACAGGGTCATGCAGAAGGGTTATGCTCAAGAGAGGGAGGGAGGGGGAGCCAGGGTGCGCGGAGGATGCTTGCTGGGTCAGAGGGGCGCGCTGGCGATCGATCGTGGACAGGGAGACCATGATACCTAAAATGGCTGTCGTGCACGTCGTACGTGGGTGACAAGCTGGCGCAGATGATGTTTAGCTCGCAAACTAAAATTCCACAGTCCTCCCTTTTAACATGTCTCGCCAACTTGTCAGTTCGGATTTATCCCCATAAGGCCACGTATTTCTACTTCGTAGAGGGGACTCATGTGCTCAGTTCGAAAGTCCAAAGTCTTTGGGCACATACAGTTAGAAACGAAGCTGCACAAGGAGGGTAGACATTGAATACCCAAGCAACACCCACATAATATCACAACAGGTATCAGTATGAAGGAAAACAACCTCCAACCCCAGTTCCTCAAAGTGTCCCAAAACCAGCTCCCAAGCGACCATCCTTCCTGCTCTTGGTGAACCTCCTAGGAAAGTCTGTGGAGGTGTTCAATGGCTTTGTAGACTGAAGGCGAGTTGTCTGGCACGTAGGTGCAGCAGCTGGATCCGATGATGCGGCATGCTCCTCCTCGATCGGCTAGGACCACATCTAGAACAAGGCGGTTTTGAAGGGTCACAAGGCGGACCGCCTGAAGCTCCGCCGTGTTGTTAGCGAGGATGCCAGCCGTGATGTTGATCGTTGTTTCTACTGCCTGGGTCAGGTGTCGGATAGCGCGGCTGTTTGCCATTGGGCCCCACAGAGGAACAAGTCCCTTTGCTGCATCTAGGAACTGTGCTCCAGTGGAGTCGGCTTGACCAATGTCATCTGCACGCCTCTGCCGGTGATGGTTGGCAGGGGCTACATACGTGGGGGGAAGAACGAAAGCAATGTAACAGATACCCTTCCAACCTTTCGGGAGCCAGGTGTAAGCTTTGGTGCCACACACAAAGTACATATTTGGAGAGGCAACAAAGGAAGGGGGGTCAACTGAGTCCAATGTTCTGGTGATTCGGCAGGAACTGTGACCCACCAGCTGCGTTCCCTGGCCTTCTAGGCACACAAGACCTGTGACATTGATAACAGACAGAGCCACAGTCAGAGTGGCGGTGGTTTGTTTTTGCAGATGAGAGAAGGTGGATCTAGCTGGATTGTGGAGTACCTGTACTTCAACACGTTCTTTGGCTGGAATGTCTTTAAGGAAGGTGGCGCCTGTGAGCGCAGGACACAGGGGAGCAGAGGTCTTTCCGGTTTTGTTCAGCCAGAACCCAGAGTAGAAGTGCGACACTGTCTGGCTGGAAGTGGCGTTGTCCTTGTGGCTCTCTTGCATGAGGATCAACCAGGCGAGGCAGGAGCCATGAACTGAGAAAGGAGAAGGGATGAAGGGGATGGAGTGTCCAGTGGCATGCGGGAGCAACCCGCAGATTCAGCAGTTCGTTGCATTTGCAGCAAGGTTGTGTTGGTGCAACAGTTGCACGAAGGAATTGTTCCAGAATTCCCTGCGCCTTTCTCGGAGCTGAGGCGACAGGGAGATTAGGTGATGCTCTTTCATAGGGGTCGGTCGTGCAGTGGGCAGCAATGCCTCATGAGCCGGTGTGCTTTCCTCCAGAAGCCAGAAGGAGGTCATGAGGAGGAGGCAGAAGAGGAAGACAATAAAGATGGCAATTGTCTTTGATTTGTGCAAATTGTCAGTCTTTGGGTTTCTATAGTGGGTATTTCCTGTTGCTTCCATCATCTTCTTATCTGGCGCTTCCATCATCTTCTTATCTGGCGCTTCCATCATCTTCAAGGGGCTCGGTAGCGGGCAGAACCACAGACTTCGTTTAGCTTCTCTCCCGGTAACCCTTGGTTGCGTTTAGGTCACCGTTCTGAGATTCAACTTAGTCCGTGGTCTACTTAGCCGAAGCTCCCTCCTTTCGACGCAGGAAATACCCTTCTCTGGTTGGCACAGTGGGGTCAGAGAATTTTGCAAGTTCAAGTGCCTCAGTATCGGGATAACAGTTCAATGTTGGTCGATCTTTGTTCAGGAGCTCTTCTTGGGTGTTGACGTTGTCTGTCCTGGCCAGGGTCGAGGAGATCTTCCTGCAGTGGTGTGCGTGCAGCCAGTGCCGCTTCCCCTCCACTCGAAGCGCTGTCCGGGTGGTGATAAGCACTTGCCAGGGGCCCGTCCACCGGGGTTCCAGACTCTTGGTCCGCTGGAAGTTTCGTATTAGAACGAAATCTCCCGGTTGGATGTCGTGGCCGGGGCCCCTGGAAGCATCGGGGATGGCCTGCTGCACCTGTTGATGAATGACAGACAACGTTTTAGTTAACTTGCACAAATAATCAGACAGTAGGACGTCCGGGACGTCATGAATGGAGGTTGGCTTGGGAGCAGTCCAGAGGTTCATCGGTCGCCCGAATACAACCTCGTAGGGGGTCAAATGGTGTTTGGTGGGAGTAGAGCGCATCGATAGCAAGGCCAAAGGGAGAGCGTCTGGCCATTTAAGTCCGGTGGTTGCCACTATTTTTGACAATTTCAACTTCAGTGTGGCATTATGGCGTTCCACCAGGCCGACGGATTGGGGGTGGAAGACGGCGTGAAATCTCTGTTTCACCCCCAATCCCTTTAGGATTAGTTGGATAACCTCAGCTATGAAGTGGGGGCCATTGTCGCTCCATAAAATTCGACAAAGGCCATAGCGAGGAAAGAATTCTTTCAGTAGTACTTTGGCAGTAGTCATGGCAGTGTTGTCACGGGTGGGGTAGGCCTCTACCCATTTGCTGAAGGCACATACGATGACTAGCACATACTTCAAGCTTTGGCATCTCTCTAGTTGGATGTAGTCCATCTGAAGGACTTCAAAGGGGTGATTGGGGGTCCCAAACCCTCCCCGGGGTACCACAGTTCCTTTCCCGGGGTTGTGTTGCAGACAGATAAGGCACTGTTGGACTAGGCGTCTGGCTGAGTCGGGGATTTTGTCGTTGTGCCAGACTTTGGAAATGAGTTCGATCATGGGTGCAGATCCTATGTGTGCGGGGGAATGAGCCATTGTCAGTATGGGGATCAGGTATGAGTCAGGTAGCAACCATTTGTTTGCATCTTTTGTTCGCCAGCAGCCCTCATCATCCTTCAAACCCACCCCTGCCCACTTAGTCAGTTCGTGAGGGGTCCTGGCCGACTGGATGTCTCTGATCATTTCCCTTGCGTTGGTCCATTTCTCTGCTTGTGACCTGGTCACATACATGCGTGTCATCGTCCTTTTCTCAGCTGTGGTTCGTGCAGTGATGTCGGCCAGTGCATTCCCTTGTCCGACTAAGTCTGTCACCCTTTTGTGTGCCTAACATTTGATCACCGCTAATCGTTTGGGGAGGAGAACTGCTTCAATCAGGGCGGAGACTAGATCTCCGTGGAGGATAGGGGTGCCGTGGGACGTCAGGAATCCCCTCTCCCTCCACAGGAGCCCAAAATGGTGAACCACCCCGAAGGCATACTGGCTGTCTGTATATACGTTCGCGGTGGTCCCTGTGGCTATGATGCATGCTCGTGTGAGGGCTATCAGCTCCGCTGCCTGGGCAGACCGTTGTGTGATGCAGGCTGTCTCAACTACTGTTCGGGCTGTCGTTACTGCATAGGCAGCTGAAGTGGTCCCATCTGGGAGTTTGATGCATGAGCCGTCTACCCATAGCTCTCCATCGGGGTCAGTGAAAGCAGTGTCTCGGAGGTCAACTCTACTCCTAGTTTGTTCGTCCGTGAGGGTCACGCAGTCGTGTATGGGAGGAACGTCGGGGTCATTTTCAGGCAGGGGCAGTAATGTGGCAGGTTTCAAAGTCGTGCATCTCTTTAGTGTGATGTGGGGTGCAAGTAGCGTCAGTTCGTACCCTGTCAGTCGTGCGCTAGTCAAATGTTGAGTCTTGGTTTGGTTCAGAAGGGTGTCGACAGCATGGGGTACTAACACGGTCAGAGAGTTTGAAAGTACGATTCCTTCGCTCTGACGGATAGAGACGGCAGCGGCAGCTACCGCTCGAAGGCAGGCAGGCAAAGCTCTGGCTACAGGATCAAGAGTGGCGGAGAAGTAGGCACAAGGGCGCTGCTTAGGACCAATTGATTGAGTTAGGACAGACAATGCACACCCCTCCCTTTCGTGGGTGAAGAGGGAGAAGGGTTTGGAGTAATCCGGGGTTCCTAGGACGGGTGCTGAACAGAGTGCATCTCGTAATTCCTTAAAGGATGCTTGACACTCAGGGGTCCAAGGGAGCGGGAAGGAGGCATCTTTGGTCAATAGGGCAAGTAGGGGTTTTACAATGAGGCTGAAATTAGGTAACCACTGTCTGCAAAAAGAGGTTAGGCCAACCAAAGAGCGGACTTGCTTTTGTGTCTTTGGGACGGGGGTGTCTAGGATGGTTTGGATTCGGTCGGGTGTGAGTTTCCTCCCTTCTTTGGACAGGAGATGGCCTAGGTATGTCACTTGTGGCTGGCAGAACTGTAATTTCTTTTTGGAAACTTTATGGCCATTCTCTGCAAGAAAGTGTAGGAGTTGGACAGTGGCTGTGATTGCAAGTGGGGTGGTGTCGGCCGCCAAAAGGATATCATCGACATATTGAATCAACACCACTCCATCTGGTAGCTGGAAGGCATCCAGCTGTCTTTTGAGGGCCTGGCTGTAAATGCTGGGGCTTTCAGTGTACCCCTGGGGAGCTCTACAAAATCGGTACGAGCGGGATTTTAAAGTGAAGCCGAAGAGATAACGGCTGTCTGGATGGATGGGGATAGAGAAAAACGCATTCTTGAGGACGATAACAGTGAAGGTGGTGGCAGTGGACGGGATGAGGGTCAGGATGGTGGTGATATCTGAGACTACGGGGTATTGGGGTACAACCACTTTGTTAATTTCTCGCAGGTCGATGATGAAGCGGTATGCTTTCTCATCTCCTTCGCCTTGCTTCTTAACAATAGGTAGGATTGGGCTGTTGCAGACATTGCTAACCACTTCTTCGACCACTCCCGCATCCACCAGAGACTGAATGATCGCTACCAGTGCCTTCTCGCCCTCGGGCGATATCCGGTATTGTGGGAGTTTCGGGAGCATAGCGTCCTGTCTTACAGTTATATGGATAGGGTCAATCATCATTCGTCCCACATCGGAGTCATTTTTGGCCCATAGGTACGGAGGCAGGGTATCGAGCAAGGATAGGTCAGCATCAGTTATGGAGCACATGTGTCGTGAGGGGCAGGATCTGGGCATGCCTGGGTTGTCGTACAGGATGACCCGGATTCCATCTGGGGAACACCTAATGGTAGCTCGAAAATGTTTCAGTAAGTCAATGCCCATAATGGCGTCAGGGGAGTTGGAGGAGAGCAGAAATGTTGTGTCAGTGGTGTTGCTTTCTAGGTCAAAGGTGATAGGCACGGACAGGGGGTTAGTGGAGGGCGTCCCATCGAAACCTATCGATGTAATGTGTGAGCCAGACAAGGGTGCCCTTGGAATCAGTCGTTTCGATAACACACTACGTGTCGCCCCAGTGACTACCAAAAATGGAGACTCTGTACCCAGGACCTTAGCGGTGACATAAGGACCTTGCTGGTCAACACAGAGCTCGACTGGATCCCTCCCTTGCCCCTGGCAGTCCTATGCAAAATCGGGGGCATTCTCACCGTCGGATAGTTGATACTGGTTCTGTCGGGGGCGGTCAAATGTGTTTGATCTCCCTGATCTGTCATTGTTGGTGTCGTTCGTGTGCCCTCGTCCTTGTCCTCTATTTCTCGGACCACCCGCCACATCTCTGGGGTCCCTATTTCTGTTCATCTCTAGCAGAACCGGACACTGGGATTTCCAATGGCCGAATCCTTTGCAGAAGGCGCATTGGTCATTGTTAATGTCTCTACGTCCAGTGTGGGGTGTTGGGGTATTATCTTTAGGAGGTGAATTTCTGGGGGCGGTCGATTGGTAGTTCCCCCTTTGGTGTTCCCGTCCTACTGCTATACCTTGTATCTGGGCTATCATTACCCTTTCTTTTAAATCTTTCTTCTTTTTCTCGGACGCCCTATCATTCTCATTCTTTTGGTGCTCGTAATACTGAGCCATCTGAAGGATAGCTGCGGGTTTGGAGGCCCCCCAACTATTCTCACTCGTCTGCAGTTTTTGGGAGACCTCTTGTGATAGGCCCTTTACATAATTTTGTACAAACAGGTGCTGTCCGGTTGCGGTGGTCATGTCTTGGCCACTGTAGTCGGAGAACACTGTCTCGAATCGGGAGAAGTATTCTGACACATCTTCCTGGGGTTTCTGTCGACAGGCCGTGACTATCGACCAATCTACCTTTTTCTCTGGGATCAGTGTCTTTAACTTCTGAACTAATTTGTCTGGGAGTTCTAATATATCCTTTACTGGTTTCCTTCCAGGCTCTCGCTGTCTATCTAGTTTACTGAGTTGGTCCCAGGTATGTCCAAACAGATCCGTGTGGTCAGCCTTCCGGATTTGCTTCCACACGTCAGCTGGTAGGCATAACCCGAAAAACAAGTCAATGTCCGCTAAAGTCATTATTGTCGAACCCAAGGCTGTGCCTAATTCGGTATAGAATGCTGTCGGGTTCTTTCTTAAATCGGGCGGAGTTTGTTTAAAGGTTAGGATATCTTGTCGGTCCCATGGTTGGTAAACCCAATTGTACACAACCCTCCCTTTTGCATCTGCGTGATTAATATCATCGCTTGTTCCCAGACCGCGTGGCGGAATCCAATATGGAGCCGCTTCTCTGATGGGCATCATAGTGTTGGCTACTTCTACTGAGGTCGTTTCAGGGACTGTAACCTTGGTTTCTGGTTTTTGCTCCGTGAGGTGGCGGAAGACCTCAAGCGTCTGCATGAAGAGCTCCGTCGCCTCACATTCAGTCCCATCTCCGACATCAATTTTCCTATACAGTGTGGTCAGTTTAGCGGGGCCCTTACTTTGATACCTATCTTCATATGCGTTCAGGGTGTGGTAGCTGAATCGCAAAATGAAATGCCGTCTGTGGCTATCGGCATGCGAGTTATACATGTTCATTGTATACTCTTCGCTCTCCCTTCGTTCCACTAGTGTCTTTGCTATTTTTTCAATCCCATCCCGTTCATCTTTGCTCAATCTGTTTGATCTGGCTGGTGGGTGCTCGCTAGCCTCGGGGGCATCTGTTGGTGCTGCTAATGTGGCTGGTGCGGAGGCCGTGAGGGCTGGTGCACTAGCGCTAAGGCCGTTCTCGCTCGTACTCAGGGCCTGCAGGTGTTGTTGGCAGGGAGCATATGGAGGGGGCATGTAGATGATTGGGGGACCTAGTAGTAACTCATCGTTCGTCCGTTGTTTGGAGGGCAATTCAGGGTAGAGCGCAGAGGGGGTCCTAACAGGACATTGACCTGTCGACCCTGATTCTTGGTTTTGTGCAGCTTCTTTTCTTTCTTTTATTTCTTCTTCTAGTTGCTTGGCGGCTAGGTGGGCTGCCTTTCGTAATTCTTTCCCTATTTTTGCTTCTTCTCTTTTCTGTCGTTGTTCCGTTTCTTTGCGCCACATGCCAATACTATCGAGCATAGTGGGCGTGGTCTTATTTTTCTGGAGCGCTATTTCTAATGTTTTTATTTTATTTTCATCAAAGGAACCTATCAGTGGCCACTGACTTTCGGGGTTCTTCTTTGTATATTTATGCCATAGCTTAGTATAAGCTATAGCGACTAGTCCATGCTTAGTGAAGATGTCCTTATTAGGGGTGCCCTCCAGTGGAGCTGGATGGTTCATCTCTAATAAGCGGTCCGGGCTGTACAGGCTACCAATCAGTGGGGAGAAGATAGGCATGACGGGTTACAACGGGGACAAAGGTCTGCACTACCTATCTTATCACGGCGGACAAAGACTAGACAGAATATTTCTATTCTACGTTGTTTGTAGGCCGTGAATACCTCAAAAGAACCAATACCGAACACTTAATGTACGGTCAATCAAACAATCAATGGGGAGAATAAGTGGGTACGACGTGTTAAAGTTTTGCGTTACCCACTCTTTCTTTACCTGCAAAGAGAGACCTTGTTCCTCCCTGTTTGCAGACAAAGAATCTCCAGACAACAATCCACGAACGACAGTTCGGGAAAACAGTGGGGGAGGAAGATAGGCACGACGGATTACAATGGGGACAAAAGTCTGCGTTACCTATCCTTCACTGTTTGCAAAGAGAGAGCCTGTTGTTTTCTCCGTTTGCAGATGGTGAATCTCCAGAGGGATCAACAAAGCGTAATACTAGTATTATCCAAACCAAACAATCATTTCTCAATTTGTCGTGTTTACACGACCTTACCCGGACCGCATGGACGGTTTCCTGTCTTCCGAATCCAGCGCCCGATCGTCCTCTCTTCTTCGTGATGTTCGTGGCACTCCTGATGGTTCCCAGTCAGGACCGTAGATCACTCGAGAGAGGTCTGTTCGGAACTAGTGAAGGTCGGATGATCGGCTGTCAGACGAGGGTCTATCGGACACGAGCTCTCCCGATCGTTGCAGTCGTTCACTCTGTCGTCGGGACCTCTCCCACTGGATCCACGTGTCGCTGATGGGCCCCACGCTTTGGGACGCCAATTGTGGAAAAAGGGTAGGGCTATGACCTTTTTCAAGATTTGCCCGGCGCTAACCGCCTTTGTACCATTCAAATTACCAAGCAATGAGGCAGGCGCCGGAGACCAGAAGGCAGGAAACAGAAGTTTTATTCCGACGGAGCAGAACACATCAGATCAGACAACAAGGTATCGTCTCGAGGTGCTCTAACAGCCTCTCGGAGGCCTGGCCTCTTATACACTGGTTTATGGCATGTGACCTTTCTTTATTACAATCAGAACATTGTGAAGTAAGGAAAAAGACATCCCCGTAAACCTCGTGTCAATCCCACCCCCCATATACCTCCACAATAGAGGTCCTCAACCTGCTGATAAGAGGAGAGGGTCATCACGCAGCTGAGTATTCCGCCGAGTCTTAGGATGTGTGCGCCTGATCATATCCCGGGGGGTGGGGAGGCCTTGATCAATAGAGGGTCCTTTGAAGAAGAGTGACTTCATACAATAAGGGGCAGTAAATGATATCTCCCGGCTTAGGCGATGGCCTCGGACCTGTGTGGACAGCTGGACACGGGGGAAGGGGTCATCAAAGGAGTGGTATTCATGCCGCGTGGACAATCGAGCGCGGAGGGAAGGTTTATCAACAGAGGGGCATTCATGGGAGGAGAGGAGATGCTGGTCAGGCGCAGGCGTGACTCCCAAGGACAGGGTCATGCAGAAGGGTTATGCTCAAGAGAGGGAGGGAGGGGGAGCCAGGGTGCGCAGAGGATGCTTGCTGGGTCAGAGGGGCGCGCTGGCGATCGATCGTGGACAGGGAGACCATGATACCTAAAATGGCTGTCGTGCACGTCGTACGTGGGTGACAAGCTGGCGCAGATGATGTTTAGCTCGCAAACTAAAATTCCACACTGCCTAGTCCCCTCTAAGACCCATGTCCAACTGCATATCAAATTGGACTGCCTTAGACAGGACTCAGTCTAACTCCAACTGACTCTAACCCCTAGCTTCAATAGCAAACCAACTCTCCACCCTGGGGGCACTTTCCCTAAATCAAAATCCAAAAACAGTAAACACGCCCATGGCACACCTCCTTTTGGCAGGTGCAGCCCCTCGTACTTTTCCAGCACAGGTTCATCTTCTTCCAGAAATCGTTGCTGTGTCCTTGGGTCCCAGGCACATTCTCCACCAAATGTTGCATCTCCTGCATTCAAGTGCACTCCCATCGTTCCTACTCCTACCAGCCTAACTTCTAAACAACGGCTCAAGCTACATGGCCTTGCACATGCAAAAGAAATGCATGAGAAAAAAATCCTTTACACGCTCTACGTTACCATTCGAACTTCAACTGCAAACGGAAGCATTTTCCCAAGGAAAATATTCAACTCTACGTTTCTAGTTATGCTAAGAAACCCACAGTTAGGCCTCTGCTGGCGTTTTCATGTCTCAGGCCTTTACACTTTTAAATGCATTTCTAATACAACAACATAAGCATTACATTAAACCCATTCTAAGCTCCACATTTAAAATCATCATAAAAGCATAATTTCATTGCATTTCTGAACATTACTCTTTCTTATGTTAGAACACCACTTCTTCTTTAGTGACAAACTACACGTGCAACTTTAATATGGCACGTTCAAACCTAATTCACATTTTACACATGAAGCAATAATTTCTAAATTACTTGAAGCATATTCTTGAATCTGGGACTACATTAGTTCTTTAAACAATATAAGCGCAAAACTACATATTGCACTGATCCCAGCCTAGTACTACATTATAAAGTCACACAATAACATGGCCCAATAAATATGCGGGTGCTGACTACTTGGGATTATGGTGCACCCATACAATTTTCAAACAACATGGTGCTCTATCATTACTGTCTCGTGTGTATAGCGGCTAGTAACAACTGATCTTGTAGTTTCACACTACCACACATATACATAGGTATATACAATTCCTTTGTATATTTGATGAACTTGTTAACTTGCTGTTTTTAACACAGTAAGTTTGCCTTTGTCCATACATGTCAAGTTCCCCTCACTTCATACAAGGCACCAGCAATTAACGGTCAACTCGTGCCTCTAGTGAATCTCAGGTAAAGTCATTCATCTCCATTTTTAGGCCATCCTCATTCTGCTGTTCTACATCTTGCTATTCTTGAACTAAGTTTACAAAAAGACAAGGGAACCCAAAAGGTATGCCATAGGGACCTTGGGCAGTATCATATTACACAGGACAGTGGTCCCTATTTATGGACAGAATAATGTACAGAAACAATAATCATACACCTGATAAGTAATATGTCTTTTGTCCAGCCGGACAAGAAATTTATTTTTAGCGTTCTAGTAAATTAAGCACGATGTGAGAACCAATTAATAACAAGTGGGCACAGCCGTGACCCACAACATTTAAGACAGAACAACGAAAAAATGGCCAAAAGGGCAAAGCAAAAATCTGTCTGTAAACTTGTAGTCAGTGTTACAGACTCAAATTCTTATAAACACACCATTGCATTTTACAATATTGCATTATCATATTGCATATGGGGTTTTGTGGTCGACGACGTTTCAATGCCTTTTTTAGATGTAGGGCATCATCATCAGGACAAGAAATGTCATCATTGTTGTCTTACACATCAATTATTTACACTATGCCTTTCATCGCATTACTTCACATACAAGGATTACATGGGAGGAAAAGGGGAGGAAGAACAAGAGATATACATGAATTTAGGCATGTTATTTCAAAACTTTGAGAGTCAAGTGACGTGATAGAAACAGCAAGTGAAGGGGTGTTTGTTTAAAATTACAAGTGAAAAGTTAAGGCGAGTCGATTAAAAACGGCGCGGAGTGTCCATGAGGTCAGGAGAACAATGATATACATGAAGTTTGGCATGTGCTTTCAAAACTATGAGAATCAAGTGAGGTGATAGAAACGGCGAGTGAAGAGGTGTTTGTTTAAAATTTTAGTGAAAAGTTTAAAAACTGATTAAAAAACGGCGCACAGTGTCCGTGAGGTCAAGAGAACATTGTGATAGTGAGCCACTGAATTAAAGGTACGTATTCTTTACCGAGAGGCTTTCGGACTCTAAGTCCTGGATCAAACGATGTAGCCGGTGAGGCGGCTCTGTAGCATGTGGAATTATCTAGTGCACTGGTGAGGGACGAGTGTACGTGACTAGGTAAAAACAATGACTAGATATTTGTGATAACCCGCAAACCGAGGATTCGCGATAGGGGTGAGAAACAAATGTGTTCATCATGCAAGATTTGCTACTGGAGGTAGGCAATTAATGTAAATAAACCTACGTGTGTGCTTTCTTGCGGACTCAGGAGTTCTTATAAAAATATGTGGCTGGATATGCTTTCTGGAGAGAGAAAATAATTTTTTAATATAATATCGGGGCGCCCTTGGTGGCCGTGGCCGAGAGTGAGAAGTGCTAGGCATAAGCATATTTACCATTCGAGCCGCGTCCAGAGCATGCAATTAAGTGTCTGGATCCGCTTGAGTACGAGCGTGGTAGCTCAATCTAAAAAAAGGGGCGAGGTGGAGGCTGGTTAGCAGACTCGGAGGCAGCGTACTATATCGTTCGCTGTAATTATTGAAAAAAGGAAATTAACTTACTTCAAACAGCCGGGGGCGCTATGGCAGATACGACAGTCCGATGGATAATGCCTCTGTGCCGGTGGAGCAGTGTATCTAGCCACGCGGGCTACAAACAGCGAGGAGGGACAGTGTTGCTTAGTGTCTAGTGATTACTGTGCAAAAGTGGGGCGGCCATCTTAAGGTGGTGAAGTGATCAAGGTGGTTATTTGAGGCTCTGAGTGCAGGGTGCACAAAAGGACGCGAGTGACTTTGAAAGAATACATGTACATGATGTCATATACACAGGTCTATGAGACAAAAATTACAATAGGGAGGTCCAATCCTCAAGGCGGTTAAGGCCGTTTCTGATGCTGTTGGTTTTCAAAATCCAGTGGAGTTCCTCTTTATTGAGCAATTGAGAAATGTCCGCTCCCCTGGGGGGTGGTTTGATGGTGGTTACAACTGTCCAAAGTAGGTCTTTTTCACTGTGGCCTTTGTCTGAGAAATGTTCTACAAGTGGTGCATTGGCTGTTTTACACCGGATCCTCCTCCGATGTTGGCTGATTCTCAGTTTCACTTTTTGGCTCGTCTGCCCTATATAAATAAGCATGCAGGGACATAAAATTGCGTACACCAAGTTTGCAGAATTACAATTGGAAAAGTATTTCCTGTCGAATTTAATGGTGCCATACTCAAAAGTCTTGCCTTCAATTGTAGAATCACAACATATACAATTTCCACATTTGCGTCATTTATAGTAGTTTTAAGGGGTTGCTGTGGCAGGGATGCTCTTACTAGGTGGTCTTTAATGTTCTTGGCCCTTTTAAAGGCCAACATTGGGTGATCCATTGTCAGTTGCCCCGCTTTAAGAACTGGCCAGTGTTTGAGCACACTTTTTCTAATCGCATTTGAAGCTGGAGAAAATGTGGTAACACATATGAGCCTATTTTGTTCTTTTTTCTGTTTGGGCTGCAAAAGGGTTTCTCTTGGACAATACCAAGCCCTTTTGAGGGAGCGGGGCACCAATTTGCGCGGTAGCCTCTGTTTCTGAGTTTATGGCTGGGGGTTTTTGCTTCGGTGAAATAGTCCTCTTTGAAATAACAATTGCGCCTAATGCGTAGGAACTGGGAAAAGGGGAGGGAATCTCGCAAGGCCCTTGGGTGGTGACTGGTATATTCTAACAGAGTGTTGCGCTCTGTTGGTTTTCGATGCAGGGAGGTGGTTAGGCGGCCTTCAGTATGTCTTATTTCTAAGTCTAGAAATGGGATAGAGTCTTTACTAGCTGACAAAGTGTATTTCAGTCCTCCACTAATATTATTCAACCAGTGTTGAAAAGACGTGAGATTGTCAGGGGATTCAGTCCATAGTAGGAAAATATCGTCTATATACCGTTTCCACAAGGCGATGCCATTGTGGAAAGGGTTAGACGCATCCAAAATGCTGTTAGTCTCCAGATGGTCCATGTACAGGATAGTCAGGTTAGGTGCAAAAATTGCTCCCATGGAGGTACCTCTAACCTGGCCATAGAACTGTCCTTCGAAATGAAAAAAGTTTTTCATCAGGCAAATTTCTAATAGCTGGAGGATGAAAATAGAGGGGACATTATGTGGGTGTGTGCGTGTTTCTAGCACCTTTTCAATGACACAGAGAGATTTGTATTGTGGCATGTTAGTGTAAAGTGATTCCACATCCAGCTTACACATGGTGCTGGATGTGGGATCAAACGGGTGGTCTTCGATCATGTTAATCATGGCCATACTGTCCTTGATGTAGCATGTGGTCTCAGGTACAAATGGTTTGATAAAGAAATCTATGTAATGGCCCAGTGGTTCTAGGACAGAGCCGCATCCTGAGACTATGGGGCGGCACGGTGGGGATTGTGAGTTTTTATGGATTTTTGGGAGGCAATAGATAACAGGGATGCGGGGAGATTTAGTGTTGAGGAAATCAAATTCCTTTTTGGACAGAAAACCTGAGTCAAGTGCCTCTGTGGTATCTTTACTGATCAAATCCTGAATCTCAACAGTGGGATTGCGAGGAAGTATACAGTAATGCTCTGTGTTACTAAGTTGGCGTACTATTTCCCTTTTATATAGGTTGATATCTTGGATCACTATGCCCCCTCCCTTGTCTGCAGGTTTTATTATCAGGGACTGTTTTTAGGTCTCGCGACCTATCCGCGCATTGAGCGGAGCGAGAATTCATGTCTTGAAAATCCTCGTCAAACCAAGGGCTTCGTTCCTGCGGTTTTCTTTAAGTTCACGTGAATCACGTGAACAAACAAGCACGCGCATCAGGCACTCCTCCCACACCTCACGGACATCTCTTCATTTCTCCTCCCCCTCCCCAGCCAGCTTCCCCCAGGCCCCTGCTGCTTCACACCCTCATCCCCTGCCCGACGTGTCGCATGCAAGCCCAGCCTCTGCACCCTCTGCACTCCCTCGCCTGTGCAAATTATTCTGATGACTCAGCTTAGCTGCAGGAAACCAGAAGCGACCGAACGGGGCAAAATGAAGAAAACCTAATAATCATTAAAGAAAACGCAGATCCTTAGTGGAGAAAACATAAATAAGACGTAGATGTTGCATTCCTGACTTTACGAAATCGCGACAGCCTTTATAGAAGGTTCCTAAGAATGCAAACATGATATTCATATAAATAATAAAAGTCCACAACTACCTTCAAGATTATTTGAAACGCTACCAATTTTTTCTTTTTACTTCTAAAATTCTAACATTAGAATGTTTTAATGGTTTACAACTGGCACATTAACAAACGTATTTATATGTGGTGACATATAACACAGACATTTGGTTCATTTCTCTTCCTCCCACACCTTACAGACATCTGCTAATTTCTCCTCCCCCTCCCCAGCCAGCTCCTCCTAGGCCCCGGCTGCTTCACACCCTCATTGCCGCTCGGCCCCCTCCCCTGTCCACCGTGTCGCATTTCTCCTCCCCCCTCCCCTTCTCTGCCTTCCCTCCGTCTTGTTTGCTTTGTATTCTGCGACCTGGTAGTCTTATTTTGATTATAAAACTAGAACACCAAATCACACAATGACGAGCAAATAAAACTGGACTGCCTATGTATTTGAGAGCTCTCCAAATGTTCACAGCCGAAGCCCTAGGGTGTAATTAGTTTCCTGCAGTAGAAATAACATGCTGTATTTCTCTATGATGTTTCCGAAGTACCCGAATACATTCAGGTACTGATACAGAAGCCCCCTTTAAATTGACACAAATTATACATATTGTCTCAAAGTAACACCGTATTACGGCGAAACCCCAAGAAATTGATAGAAATTATCACCGTTCACTTTTAAAAGTGAAACATTGGGAACTCGAAACTGGCAATACATGAGTGTCCGCTGGGGGGCAATGTTGTGCGCAAACCAAAGGGCACTGCACTTAAAACAATTTTGTCTCGCTAGAAAATGTACTGCTCCTGAACACTCCGAGAGATAATGTTAAAGCCAAGTCTCATAATAAGGGCTGTTTGCAAATGTGTATTTTAAGTCTGCAAGATGGAACGCAATGTCTCCAGACCATAAAGCATGCTGGTATGAGGAAGTTAGAGTGGTGTGGTGCCTGTTCCTTTAACTGTGCGAGCAGAGTCTGGAACGCTGGCCCCAAGCCCAGCCTCTGCACCCTCTGCACTCCCACGCCTGTGCAAATTATTCTGATGACTCAGCTTAGCTTCAGGAAACCAGAAGCGACCGAATGGGGCAAAATGAAGAAAACCTAATAATCATTAAAGAAAACGCAGATCCTTAGTGGTGAAAACATAAATAAGACGTAGATGTTACATTCCTGACTTTAGGAAATCGCGACAGCCTTTATAGAAGGTTCCTAAGAATGCAAACATGATATTCATATAAATAATAAAAGTCCACAACTACCTTCAAGATTATTTGAAACGCTACCAATTTTTTTTTTACTTCTAAAATTCTAACATTAGAATGTTTTAATGGTTTACAACTGGCACATTAACAAACTTATTTATATGTGGTGACATATAACACAGACATTTGGTTCATTTCTCTTTGTACAAAAACGTTTTTAACTTTCTGAAGGTTAATAAATAAGCAATGGTGGCTTCTTTTGTTGTTGCCCGGTGTCGCTTTAAGCCAGGATTCATGTCTAAGGTTCTTAAACGTTGGACGACGCCTAGTAGAGCAAAGGAAATGAAGGGGCTGGCTTCTCCGCCCAGCCAACAATCCCGACCAATCCGCACCTTTGAAGGTGACTTCAGGGTTGCCAGGTGATGAGGGCCACTATCTCATGCGTCTCACCGCTAGATAGGAAGCAGAACCAAATGAAAGTTAAACACACCACTCCGAGTTGGCCCAGATTCACAAAGTGTAACAGGACCATACAAATTGCATTAAAGCACTATACAAATGCAGCTACCATGACATATTATTGGATCAGGATGAGGAAGAGTTTTTTGTTGTTGCCACATTGTGCCTGAGAGTGAGACACAGTAGCTGGGCACAGCGGGAAACAACCTTTACAACGCATCGTTTACAACGCATGTGTTTACAGCGCAAATTGATACAACGATGCGTTGTTGCATCGCAAGCCATTACGACGCAAGTCGTTACAACGACTTGCGGAAGGTGATGGACTTTCAATCCAACACCTCCCCTACTGTTGCACACACTAGAGTTGGAACAGTAAATTATACTATTCCCAACTCAAGCGCCCCACACCGCAAGTCACTGTAACAACTTGTTTTGTAATACCATGCGATGTAACAACGCGTCGTTATAAAGATTTGCTCTGTAAAAGCATGTGTTGAAAAGAGTGCTATTTACCAATTTCTGAGGTTGTGTGAAGTCAGAATATCAGCTGGTTTTGAACAGGAGAGCCGTCCCATGGCTTTTACAGGCGAAGCAAGAATGGACCCCAGTTGGTGCAAATGTTGTCCAAATTTGGATACTAAAAAATAACCTACATCAGAGCACCAAATGACCTATCCAGATGTTCCAAAAGGGTCCAGATTCAATCAACTGATTAATAGCAGAACTTTGGCTGGTCAGGTCATATTCTCTAGAAAATCACACAGATCACACAGCCGCACCTACACTGACACTCACACACACTCACCCTCACACACCCTCAGCCTCATAACACCTCACACACACACACCGTCACCATAACACCCTCTACCTCATACAAAGGCACATGCACACACCTTCATCCTCACAACACCACACACCATCGGAATACACACACCCTACCCCTCACACCACCTCATACACACTCACCCTTACACACAATTACTCTCAAAGACCCTTACACACCCTCAATAACAGTCTCAAAAATCACACACACTAACACACTCACACACCGTATCAGCATCACACATCATATCACAATCAATCACCCTTTTCAAACTCACTCACACTCACACTCTCTCACATTACACAAATGTCACAAAAAGAAGTTAATATTTCACTTCTGTTCTTTTATTTTCCTCACAATAAAATACACTGAACATAATCTTCACGAAAGGTATTTACAACAGTTCAAGCTATTGCCATTATAAATTAAAATAACTTTTATTTAAGTATTAATTATTTAAAAACCATTGTTATTTGTAATATCAATACATCTAAGTCACGTAAATACAAAACATTTGCATTAGAAATACTATGAGTGTCACATTTGTAAAAGTTAAAAGTATTGGCATTGTAAATAAAAAAACTATTAATTTCGCGATTTTCAAAACCAACACATAAATATAAAATGTGTCATTTACAAAACCAATAGCTCCAACTTTCCTACTGCGAGACCTATTGGCAACGCCAGTGCTTGTTTTTTAAGGGAGGCAATGGCGTTTTATCATCAAGCGTGATGTTATAGGGTATAAAGGACCTCTTATTCTCGAGGTTGGTCAGGTCCTTGAGAACCAATTTCTCAAAGGTTGGTATCTCAGGTGGAATCAAACCGGCAGTGGCGGGGAATTTTGAGGGAGGTTTGAAGGGGGTGTTGCCATGTTTGGATGGGGAGGGATTGAGAATGAAAAAACTGTGTAGGCGAATTTTCCTGAAAAATCTCAAGAGTTCTATTTGCACGTCTTGAAAGTTGGGACGTACTGTGGGTACAAACGACAGTCCTCTGCTCAAGAGTGAGACTTCGTTGCTGGACAATCAGTTTTTAAGCTTTTCACTGAAATTTTAAACAAACACATCTTCACTCGCCGTTTCTATCACCTCACTTGATTCTCATAGTTTTGAAATCACATGCCAAACTTCATGTATATCATTGTTCTCCTGACCTCATGGAAACTCCGCGTCGTTTTTAATCGACTCGCCTTAACTTTTCACTTGTAATTTTAAACAAACACCTCTTCACTCGCCGTTTCTATCACGTCACTTGACTCTCAAAGTTTTGAAATAACATGCCTAAATTCATTTATATCTCTTGTTCTTCCTCCCCTTTTCCTCCCAAGTAATCCTTGTATGTGAAGTGATGCGATGAAAGGCATAGTGTAAATAATTGATGTGTAAGACAACAATGATGAAATTTCGTGTCCTGATGATGATGCCCTACATCTAAAAAAGGCATCGAAACGTTGTCGACCACAAAACCCCATATGCAATATGATAATGCAATATTGTAAAATGCAATGGTGTGTTTATAAGAATTTGAGTCTGTAACACTGACTACAAGTATACAGACAGATTTTTGCTTTGCCCTTTTGGCCATTTTTTCGTTGTTCTGTCTTAAATGTTGTGGGTCACGGCTGTGCCCACTTGTTATTAATTGGTACTCACATCGTGCTTAGTTTACTAGAACGCTAAAAATAAATTTCTTGTCCGGCTGGACAAAAGACATATCACTTATCAGGTGTATGATTATTGTTTCTGTACATTATTCTGTCCATAAATAGGGACCACCATTCTTGAATTAAGGGCCAGATGTACCACCTGCAAAATAGCGCCTCACAAATTGCTACTCATTTGCAACTCGCAATTTGCGAGGCGCTACTTGGAATGTATAACAGTGTGTTTAACACTGTTTGCAATTTCTAATGGGGTTGCAAATTGTGAGGCTCAGGAATATTAATGAACCTTTTGCAATTTGCGAGCCCATTGGGAATGACAGGCCCTCCCAGGAATGGTGGCCTGCTCGGGTCAGCAGACCACCAAGTCTGGGACTGCTTTTAAATAAAGCAGTTTTTTTAAAATACAGCCCTTAAAGGAAAACAGGCATCATTAAAAAAAAAAAAATGAAACCTTTTCGTTCAATTTTTTAAGGGCAGGTAGTGGGACCACTGCCTGCTGCTAAAAATATTTTTAGAGACAGTCACATAGTGCGTTACCACCCTCTTGCAGAGGGTGGTAATTTGCGAGTATTTTGCAACCGCAGTTGCGGTCACAAAACATTCATACATTGCTTTATGTACGCAATTAGGAAGGAAACACCCCTTCCTAATAGTGACTCGCAATTCCCAAATAGCGAGTCACAAATAAATTGCGACTCGCTATATTGGAAGTGTACATGCCCTTGGGCTATTTTTCATCCACAAATGGGTCGCAAACCCGCTTGCGCATGCAATTTATGGTCGTACATCTGGCCCTTAGAGCCTTCATATTTTATAGATAAACGCTATTCAGTGAATTTTCTGGTGTTCAGGGGGATTTAGGTATTGACACCCTACCTCGTGTGCCCTCTGTAGGAAATAGGGGTTAGACCAAATCAAGATGGTGTCTAAGTTTGCTTCTGGGTCAACAGGAGCAGAGAATTATTTAAGGACGTAGGGCCCGATTCACAGAATGAACTTAAGACTCAGTCCTAAACTTACTACTATTTTGGTATTCACAGAATGCACTTACTACTTTTGGCATTCACAGAATGAACTTACTACTTGTGGTATTCACAAAAGTTAGGATTTTGTCTTAAGTCTGTCTTAAGTCTGTCTTAAGTTTGTCTTAAGACAAACTTAAGACAAAATCCTAACTTCTGTGAATACCAAAAGTAGTAAGTTCATTCTGTGAATGCCAAAAGTAGTAAGTGCATTCTGTGAATACCAAAATAGTAGTAAGTTTAGGATTGAGTCTTAAGTTTATTCTGTGAATCGGGCCCTACATTCTCAAGGAATCGTCACATGGCAACTGGGCATATTGGTGAGTTATTTGATATTCGCTCCAGTTCACTGCCAGTTTCCCTCCAGTCTGCATATTTATTATTTTCTAGTGTTCCTGGAGGTAGCTTCCTCGGGCAGAATGTTGGAAATGTGAGTCTCTAGTTGTCAGTAGCATATACCCTGTCCAAGAAGGAACCCTTCCTTCCAGTAAGGATAAGGGAATTACACACCCAAGATAACCCCTGCTCACCCCCATGGTAGCTTAGACCAAAACAAAAAGAAATCCAGCATACACGACTCAAAAAATTACTTTTTAAAGAAAACTATGGATGCTGGAATTTTACACAAAGTACCTGCTGGTGAGTTAAAATTCACAAGGCAAAACAGCTGCAGAGTAGGGAAGCATCAGAAAATATAGAGATGCGTTGGTTCCTGAGTCTACGGGGAAGTGATGCGTCAGATCTGCTACACCCAGGAGAAGTGTTGCGTTGAATCCGGACTAAAGGGGGAAGTGATGCGTTTCAATCCGAGATTGTTCTAATCTGCCGGTGATATGTCAGAAAAACATGGCACACAGGTGCGATGCGTGGAAATCCGGACGTCGATTTGGTGGTGGTAATCAGGCACTGCGTTGATTTCTTCATCCGCGGTCCCACAATGCATCAATCATGTCAGCCACACAGAAGGGCCTGGGCCAGAGTCAATGCAGGGGTCTTGGACTTCGGAGACATGGTGCACTGAACACAGGCTGCAGTGGTGTCTTTGGCTTAGGGCAGGCGCTGAGCTGATTGCTTTGGCCACACGGCGGCGAGGCATGGAAATTTCTCCCACATGGCAGTGCTGCGAAAAAACAAAAAGGATGGAAGGGCGATGTATCGATTTTGATGTCTTCTTGGTGCTTTTTGTAGCAGGAACAAACTCCAAGAGCCCAGAACAGGACTTGGCACCACAAAGCAGTCAATCAATCAATCAATCAAGGAATTTGGAGAGTGCACTACTCACCCGTTAGGGTCTCAAGGCGCTGAGGGGGATCGCTACTTTTCGAACAACCAGGTCTTGAGTTGCTTGCTGAAGGCGAGATGGTCCTGTGTCAGCCGGAGGTGGGTGGGGAGGGAGTTCCATGTCTTGGCTGCAAGGTAGGAGAAGGATCTTCCTCCGGCATTGGCTTTGCAAATACGTGGGACGGTGGCGAGGGCGAGGCTGGCGGAGTGGAGCTGGCGGGTAGGCGTGTAGAATGCGAGGCGGTTGTTGAGGTACCTGGGGCCCGCATCGTGGAGAGCCTTGTGTGCGTGGGTGAGGAGTCGGAATGTGATTCTCCTGCTGACGGGGTGCCAGTGCAGGTTTTTCTGATGGGCAGAGATGTGGCTGTGGTTGGGGATGTCCAAGATGAGTCTTGCCGAGGCGTTGTGGATGCGCTGTAGTCTTTTTCTGGAGCTTGGCTGTGGTTCCGGCGTAGAGGGGGTTTCCGTAGTCCAAGCGGCTGGTGACGAGGGCCTGGGTGACCGTCTTCCTGGTTGTGGTGTGGATCCATCAGAAGATTTTTTGGAGCATGCTTGGGTGCGGGGCCCAGGGCCTGTGGCCACCAGGAGTCGTCCCAGGCGGAGGGCGAGGGGCCGAGGATGAGGACTTCCCTTTTGTCAGATTTAAGCTTCACCCGGTTGAGCTTCATCCATTCCACGACGACCTTCATTCCTTCCTGGAGGCTGGCTCTGGCGGTGGCGGGGTCATTGGTGAGGGAGAGTATCAACTGTGTGTCGTCGGCGTAGGAGGTGATGTTGAGGTTGTGTTTGCGTGCGATGGCTGCGAGGGGGCTCATGTAGACGTTGAAGAGGGTGGGGCTGAGCGAGGATCCTTGTGGGACGCCGCCGATGACTTAGGTAGCTGCTGACCGGAATGGGGGGAGGCGGACTCTCTGGGTTCTACCGGCGAGGAATGAGATGATCCATTCTAAGGCCATGCCTTGGATTCCGGTGTCGCTGAGGCGTTGTATCAAGGTGCGGTGACATACCGTGTCGAAGGCTGCTGAGAAGTCCAGGAGGATAAGTGTGGTGGTTTCCCCGTTGTCGAGCATAGACCTGATGTCGTCGGTGGCTGCGATGAGGGCGGTCTCGGTGCTGTGGTTGGCTCGAAAACCAGACTGTGACGGGTCGAGGGATCCGTTCGTCTCGAGGAAGGTGGAGAGTTGTTTGTTGACCGTTTTCTCGATGACTTTGGCAGGAAACGGGAGGAGCGAGATGGGTCGGAAGTTCTTGAGGTCCGTGGGGTCCGCGGTGGGTTTTTTCAGGAGGGCGCTGAGTTCGGCATGCTTCCAGCTCTCTGGGAAGGTGGCTGATGCGAAGGAGCTGTTGATGACGTCGCGGAGTTGGGGTGCGATGATGGAGTCGGCTTTGTTGAAGATGTGGTGTGGGCATTTGTCGGTGGGGGAGCCGGAGCGGATGGTGCTTATAGTGCGGGCGGTGTCTTCGGTGCTGACCGGGTTCCAGGTGCAGAGGGTGGCGGTTGGGTGCGCTGGTACGGTGGTTGGGTCGTTGGTCTGTGCGCCGAAGCTGTTGTGTATGTTGGCAATCTTGCGGTGGAAGAACGAGGCGAGTGGGTCGCAGTAGTCTTCCAAGGGTGTAATGTTGTTGTTGCTGGCGCTGGGGTTGGAGAGCTCTTTGACAATGCAGATGAGTTCCTTGCTGTTGTGGGTGTTGTTGTCCAGGCGCTGTTTGTAGGTGGTTCTCTTGGCGGTCCGGATCAGTTGGTGGTGCTTGCGGGTGGCGTTCTTGAGGGCTGTCATGTTCTCTGTTGTCTGGTTCTGGTGCCAGGTTTTCTCCAGGGAGCGGCATGTTTTCTTGGAGTTTATGAGGTCGTCCGTGAACCATGAGGCTTTCTTGCTGTGGGGCCCGCTGGGTGGTTTCTTCAGTGGTGCGAGTTCGTCGGCGCAGTCGGTGATCCATTGTTCGAGGTTGCGGGCTGCTTCGGTGGGGTCCATCGTGATGGTGGGAGGGTTCTGGCTGAGGGAGGTGGTGAGCTAGTCGGTGGTGATCTTGCTCCAGCTTCTGCGGGGGGCCTGTTGTGGGTGGTGTTTTTCTTGAAGGCGAAGTGGATGCAGCTGTGGTCTGTCCAGTGGAGTCCGGGGGAGTGGCTGAAGGAGATGTCCTTGCTGGAGGAGAAGACGGGATCAAGCGTGTGGCCGGCGTAGTGGGTGGGGGTGTTCACCAGTTGCTTGGGTCCGAGGTTTGCAAGGTTGTCCAGCAGGGTGGTGGTTTTGCTGTCATTGTTGTTCTCCAGGTGGAAGTTGAGGTCTCCTAGGAGGATGTAGTCTGGGGAGGCGAGGGCATGCGGGCTTGCGAAGTCTGCAATGGCTTCGCTGAATTGAGTGCGTGGACCTGGTGGTCTGTAGATTAGGGTGCCTCTGAGGGTAGTCCTGGGGTCGGTGTGAATCTGGAAGTGCAGGTGTTCGGCGGTGGGGAGGGTGTCGTCTGAGTTGGTTGTGATGCAGATGGTGTTTCTGTGGACGATGGCGATGCCTCCTCCGGTTTGGTTGATGCGGTCCCTCCGGGTGATCTTGTAGCCCTCCGGGATGGCTATGGCTGTGTCGGGGGCTGAGGAAGCGTTCATCCAGGTTTCTGTGAGGAAGGCGACGTCCGGTGCTGTTGTGTCTAGGAGGTTCCAGAGTTCAACTGCGTGCTTGTGGACGGAGCGGGTGTTGAGCAGGATGCACTTGAGGTGATTCTTGCTGGTGGTAGGTTTGGCGGGTGCTGGTCCTGGGTGGATGCAGGTGAATTTGCACTCTTGACAGGTGAAGGGTCCGTGGGTGCGTTTCGGGGTGGCCAGGAAGCAGGTGGGGTTCCGGCCGGTGTTGAGTGCGCGGAGGGTGGCGGCGTCGTCGGTTCGTCAGGTACGTTGGCATCGACAGGATCCAGGGTTCCTGGCGCTGGGCGCGGTCCAGGCGCGGACAGGCGCAGACGGGTTTGCCTTTGGCGCACCTTCGCGCGGTCGCTCTGAGGTCATCATAAGTAAGGAGCCGGGAGGGAGGGGCAGCTGGGTGGTGGGAGCGGGCGGCGAATGGGCTGGCAGGGGGCGGGGCCGCAGGGAGGCAGCGGCGGGAAGAGTTTGGGGCGCGCGGCTCAGCGGCGGCTGGGTCGTCGGAGCGGCAGAACGGGAAGCAGAATCAGCTGTGGCTAACGGGATTCCTGGCAGGCAGCAGGCAGGCAGCAGTGCGTGGGGGCGACCTAGCCTGGTGACAGGCTCAGCGGTCGCTCCCTACTCTTGGACGCGGTCCCCTTAAGTAAGGAGCCGGGAGGGAGGGGCAGCTGGGGGGTGGGAGCGGGGCGGCGAATGGGCTGGCGGGGCTGCAGTGAGGCAGCAGCGGAAAGAGTCTGGGGTGGGCGGCTCAGCGGTGGCTGGGTCATCCAAGCGGCAGAACGGGAAGCGGAATCAGCTGTGGCTAACTGGATTCCTATCAGGCAGGCAGCAGTGCATGGGGCGACCTAGCCTGGTGACAGGCTCAGCGGTCGCTCCCTACTCCAGGACGCGGTCCCCTTAAGTAAGGAGCCAGGAGGGAGGGGCAGCTGGGTGGCGGGAGCGGGGCGGCAAATGGGCTGGCGGTGGGGGGGCCGCAGGGAGGAAGCGGCGGGAAGAGTCTGGGGCGGGCGGCTCAGCGGCAGCTGGGTCGTCCAAGCAGCAGAACGGGAAGCGGAATCAGCTGTGGCTAACTTGATTCCTGTCAGGCAGCAGGCAGCAGGCAGGCAGCAGTGCGTGGGGGCGATCTAGCCTGGTGACAGGCTCGGAGGTCAGGTCAGGTCAGAACTCCCAGCAGTGGAGTTCAAGGATGCTGCAATTGAAGTCGTAGTGTTCCTGAAACTTCTTAACAGGAGGCAAGCTGTACTTCAAGCCCTTGGAGAATCTTCTCAAGCCGGATACAGCAAAGTAAAAGTCCATTCCTTTCCACTGCCCACAGACAGAAGCAGCAACTGCAGGCCAACACACAGCAACCGGGCAGTACTCCTGACAGCTCTTCAGCTCTTCTTCTTGACAGTATCCTCTTGATCCAGAAGCTTTGTAAAGGTCTGGGGTTTTAGGTCCAATACATATACCCCTTTTGGCCTTTGAATACTTTGTAGTTTACAAGTTTGTGCCTTGCCTGGCCTTGCCTCTAGACACACTCCAGGGTGGTGGAGACAGCACAAATTCAGGTGCAGGTGACATCTCCTCCCACCACTCTAGCTCTGGAACACCCATCAACTCGGTGATGGGCCATCAAGATATGCAGGGCACTCAACTTCCTTTGTGTGACTGTCTAGAGTGAATTCCCAAACATGTTACTGTCAGTCTAAACCAGACGATGATTCCACTGCAGGCAGAATCATAGGATAGTTAAGCAATAAAAGGCCCTAAGAGTGGCATTTTCAAACACTCTATTTAAAAACTACCTTAACTAAAAGTTTTCTTATTAAATTCTTACCTCCAAGAGCTCAAACTCCAAATCACTAGCAGTTTCCAATTGAAAGTTACACCTGTAAAATATTACAAGGCAGCTCCAATGATATGATAACCTATGGGAGAGCTAGTCCTTACAATAGTGGCAAATGAAATTGGCAGTATTTCACTATCAGAACATGTAAAACATACCAATACATGTCCTGCCTTCCACATACACTGCACCCTGCCCATGGGGGTACCTGGGCCTACCTCAGAGGTGACTTACATGCAGAGAAAGGGAAGATGAGGGACTGGCAAGTGGGTGCACTTGCCAGGTTTACATGGCAGTTTAAAATGGCACTCACAGACACTGTCGATGGCAGGCCTGAGACAAGTTTACATGGCTACTCATGTGGGTGATACAACCAGTGCTGCAGGCCCACTAGTCAAGAAGGCAAAAGACACACAAATGATGGATGGATTGCAAAAGAAATTAAGCATTCGCCCCCAGTCAAGACATCTTGGTTAATCCATTGGTCTTTTGCTCACCATGCCACCATGCTGACCCAGGATGCCTGTTTCTGGTACAGGGAGGACCTGGCTTGGCAGCTCAGACTGGTCTGTTACCATGAGGAACAGGGTCAAGACTGATCTGCATATGGCTGGGTCTCAACTGAGGTGGCATGGTGAGCAAAAGAACAATGGATTTAACCAAGATCTCATGACGGGGTAAATGTTTGATTTGTTCCGCATTCCGTCCATCACTTGTGTGTCTTTTGCACGCCCACTAGTAGCATTTTAGTCATGGCCACTGGGCACACCAAGTGCACTTTACTAGGGACTTACCAGTAAATAAAATATGCCAATCACGGACAACCAATCAGAATTACAATGTACACTGCGAGCCCTTGCACTTTAGCACTGATCAGAAGTGATAAAGTGCCCAGAGTACCTAACTCAGCAAAAACGAAGTCAAGCATACAGTCAAAAATACAGGAGGTAGATGCAAAAAGAAAGGGAACACACGTAGGAAGGCATGTCTAACACAGAAGTCATTGTGCTACTACTGTTGTTACCTAACTCTGACTTTACCTCTTTCAGTTGCTATTGTGAGCCTGGAATCTCCAGATTCAGTCTGTACATAACGATGTCCCATAGCCATCAGGTGGCAAGGGCAGGTTGTTGTGTTTTTGCATTGCTAACTTTCTGATGTCATAGCTGCTAAATGCATATACATTTATTTATAGTCAGTGAAAGGAACTACATCCAAAGGACATTCTAGTGATTCTTCTTTACCGTCCTTCGCTGCCATTTTCCCCCAGGGTCTGATTCGAAGTGCTTGTGGTTATTTTGGAAAATGTACAAAGGCTCTTAGGCTCAAGGGAAGAATCAGCCTCACTATTTGGATACCGGTTATAGCCTTAATTATGCAGGTTTCCAGACCATTCAAAATAGATCCAGCAGATTGCGCTGAAGCCATTCTGATGCAAGTTATAAAAACCATACAGAAACATCTTTTATTGCTAAGTCTGGAAGGGCAAATTTGTTGGATAGATTGAATCACTTTCAGAGTAAGACTGCTCCGGCTACCTCTATAGCAGTGAACGATTTTTTTGGTACCATTGTGCCTCCTGCCTCTAATAATAATGTTGTCTGTGCCTTGAGGAATCCACCTCCAGTTTCCACTCTTCCAGGAATATTATTGGTTTCGCCTGAAAAGTATGGACGCGACTCAAAACTATTCTCATCTTTTTTTAGGTCAATGTCAAATGCGTTTTATGGAAAGGCCAGTGCAGTTCACCACAGGTGTGGCAAAAGTTTCCTTTATGGTATCCCTTTTATCCAAGTATACCTTAAATTGGGAAGTTCTCTTGATACTAAGGAATGATCCATTCTTATTGAATTATAAGAATTTTTAGCCCAGTTTCTTGGGGTCTTTGAAAGGGTGCATATGAAACAAGAAGACCACTTAAGATTATTAGCATTACAGCAAGGTTTTCAGGAGCTGATATAATATATTACCCAGTGTCAGTGATATTTATCTGAGGCTTCACAAGAGGATGATGCAGCTGCTGCATCATGTTATCATTGTCTGAGAGAGGAATTTTAAGGTGCTGTTTCCACTGTCATGAATGAGAGAGCGCAAACTGACCTAAATGTAGAAGTACACCACACTTACACGTAGTAAGCACAAGTCATGAAGAGAAATGCCATGAGTGCTGATAGTACCTACATCTATATTCTGAAATGTGTAGTTAATGTAGAGATTTAAGTAGAAGTGGAACTAATGCAGAAATGTGTGAAACTATATGATTTTATTAGACGTGATTATTCCTGAATCCATGTCGTGTAGCTGCTAAAATGTAAGATGGCATACGGTTAAACGTAGAACGTGGTAGGCCTCAGGGCCAGAGCTAGAAGGGAGGGGGAAGGTGGTTTATTTCACGACATGGATTGCACTAATGTTTAATAATAACGTTAATGGGCCATGATTTATAGATGTGTTTACCGAATCATAGAATAAGAGTACTAACATGCTATTAATTAAAGAAGAAGTTGAATGCTATAATCATTATGAGAAATGCTGTAGGCCTGAAATGTTTTAACATTGATTTACACGTACTGGTCTGGGCTGAGGAATGTTGCAAACTTTTGTTGGAAGTCTATGAGAATTGGGGTTTTGGCTGCCGATGTCTGTCTGCAAGAGAAAGGGGTGATCCAATTATAATTGAATGAATAGAGGGTTGTTCAAGAGACGGCCCAGACATGGAGGAGGGTTCCGGAATGTTTTAAGGGGTATCAGCGGGCCGGAGAAGAGTCTGAGAAGCAAGGTCAACTCTAACCACGACGCCTCATCATGGAAAAAGCCAGAATCTACACCACGTGAGGGGCGTCTCACGAGGGGCGTCCCAAATGTTGTTATGTTTTTGCATTAGGGACAGCACCCCTGGGTGGAGTTAGAGCAGATGCCTGAGGACCCTTTAGAGAGCGGATGGGTAGGCAGAGAGGGGTCATGACTGGAGAACTATAGGTTTTCACCAAGAGCTTGAGAGTGGGTGACTTCCCTTGGGGGTCATTCACTGCTGACACCTTTTGATAGGTTGAGACCTGGTTAAGTAGGAATACCATCTAGAGCAGGGTAGGGACAGCCTAACCTGTGTGTTTTCCTTCCAAAGTAAATGACGGAGAGATCTCAGTATGTGTCCATGCTGATAGCTTTATTATTCTTGGAACTCGTCCTTGTAGTTTCCGTTGCTCGCCTGAGGGCTTTCAGAGAGCACATGTATGTAGTTGGGCCCGTGTATCTTGTAAATCTCATCCTGAGATGCTTGTACCTGCAGCTTATCTTGACTTTATAATAAATCTTTGAAAGCTAGAAGTTGTTTGTGATCTTTTGAAGCAGAGTCCTTTATTGGGTGAACTAACTTGGTAAGAGATGCACTTTCTTTCCTCAATGACAGGCAACAAAGGTTCAGTCGACCAGATCGGGGTTTTAGATCAATAGTGATAAGGTATCGATCAAAATCTCGCCCTTCCAGTTGGTAGCTATAGAGGATGGTTGCCTTCTTGAGGAAGGTGATCTAGGCCAGGTTAGATTACCCCAAGGCCCCTAGAGATCGATGATCGGAAGAACCGCCCGCCGAAGAAGGACCGGATGACGCGAGACAGAAAAAGCAGCAGTATCGGTCGAGAGTGAGTATAAAGGGTCATGCGTGCTAGATTGCGGTGTTTTTGTATTGTATCTGTGTTGTAATGTTTGGCGGAGTTGAATGCCTGTAGAGAGACTGTGGAACAGGTTGTGAGCGCGCGCAACCGGTGAAAATCTTAAGTTCAAGGAGAGCTTAAGTGGTTCGGGTGTATCGGACACCCAGAGTAATTGTTAACTAGTGTGAAGGGGGTCATGAGGTACCATTGATCACCCGAAGGACCAGATAGGGGGAACGTAAGAGTGAGTGCGTGAGTAACGGACGCTGGTCGGAGGTTACTGTGTGTGTAAAGAACCTATCAGAGAGACGATAGAGATCTCGTCAGTTGTGTTGACAATTACAAATAGACTGTGGCCGTACAGTCGAGGGAAGTGACCGCTTGGTCGGAAGTAGTCATTTTTCAGGGTATGAATGGGACGCATGCATGACTGCGAGGAGAGCTGAGAAAGGAGGGGTGCTGCTACGAAGCGGAGACTAGTGACGTCAGAAAGTGCCGCGCTGGGATTGGCCGGCCGGTGAAAGACCGCGCTGCGATAGGCCAGCTAGCAAAGCCGCGCTAGGATTGGTGGATTGTCATCAGGAAGTAAACAAAGTATTCAAGCTGGAAATCGTGCGCATAATCATGAAGTGTTTTAAATGGTTAAGAGCGGTGTTTAAAAGAGAGAGGCGGAGATCTTATGAAGGGGAAGAAGCCCCGCCGGAGGGTACGCCGGCTTATTATATGGCGGCAAATGTTGGGCTGCACACAATTCTGTGGATCTCAGAGTGGAGTAAGATTACAGACGGAAATGAGGAACTGACGTTCCCAAAGTACGGGACGTTCAGATTAGAGGTGTTACACCGATTAAAAGCAATTATGACCGCAACGAGACCCTTGCCTAGACCGACCCAGTTTGAAGCCCTTAATGCATGGATTAGGGCAGCGCATGAAAAGAACATGAACAGACGACAAGAAAGGGTGAAACGATCGGTAAGGGTAGTACAAGATGCAAAGTGGGATGCGGATGCTAAAAGATGGAGAGTGCATAACATGGAAGTAAATAAATTGTATCCAGTGTTAGAGATGCCCGGGAACAAAAGCCCCCTAGAAGAAGATGATGAGAGCGAGACAGAGGACAGCTTGATAAACAGATTATTGACAGACAGGCCACCCCCGTATAACAGAGCAGGGGGAGATGTCGAGAATAGTGAGAAAGGGGGGGGCAATGCAGGAGAGCATGGGCCGCTTCCCAGTCCCGATTGGGATCCCGCTGCGAAGAAAGAACCGTCCCAGCCTAGCCAAGTGCAGCAGGTAGTCGGGAGGTTTGTGGTGCAAAGGGCGCCAGAAACGGAGTGTGCCACATCCTACGCATTACCCGATGCACTACAGGTACCTGTTACCATAGGTCCTATAGTATCGATATATGACCCAGAGAGAGCTAGAGGGGAAGAACGGGTACGGAGGGACAGAGAAAGAGCAGAGATGGCAAGGAGGAACGATACGATTAACTCCCCAAGCCTGTTGCCGATACCAAAAGATTGGAGCACCCCAGTACACACAGCAGGAGATCCGGGGGGCCATAGATGGCCAGAGGATATGAGGGGAGCAGGACGGAAATCCTTTCAGGAGCTAAACGAGTACATGAAGAAGTGGGATGAGGCAGTTGAGGCTCACAAGAGCATCATAGCTGCGGAAGCTGGAAGAGAAAGTCAGGATAGCAGAGCCCGGACTCACTGCGGGGCTGAGGAGAGCATCCCGGAGTGGGACGGGAGGGAGAACGATAGTAGGGGAGTCACCCATTGGGCCCGGAGTGGAGGTAGATCAGGCCTAGAAAACGGGGGCCCAGAAAATGGGGGGGTGTCTCGCCCAAAACATAACGAAGGAGACCGAAGGACTCGAGAGTATAGAGACAGCTTTAAGTGTATCCACTGTGTGCCCGGCAACAGAGAACAGAATGGGAGTTGCGAGAGGTCGCACCATAGTCCCTGTGATGACGGCCATGAGCGAAGTCCAGGGAATATGGGGAACCAGGAAGGATCGTATCAGATACTGAGTGATACTAGACCGAGAGAGAATGGAGACCGGAGAGAGGATAGCAGAGAGGCATACTGCGAAAAGAGAGAAGAGAGAGAGAATGGACAAAGTAAGATTGGGGGTAACAGGCCCGTATTCCATCACCTTCCAAGATCGGATTGCAGAGCATGGGACCTAGAAAGGTGGGAGCAAGGGAGAGTACTCCTTAACTCTCCCGAACCCAAACGTAGGGCCCGGAGTTGGGATGGGAGAGAAACCTGTGAACCTCCCTCGAAAGAGATATTGCGAGCTGAGATAAAAGCCAAAAGACTCGATGTCTCCAGCTTAAGGTCAGATCTGGATGACATGGTAGATGGTACCCTGCCCTTAGATAGAATGGAAATGTATGAGCAGGAGGAAATTCTGTTCATGGCAAAGGACGTAACTCGAAAGGCGAGAGCAATCCATGAGAAATTAGTAGAACTGGCAGGCAAATATATGGTGGACCTGTCAAGGACCAAAGCACTACAGGGAAACCACAGGCTACATTACTCAGATCGAGACCTAGATGAGAGGAGAACGATTGGATTGAAGACGCACATAAGGGAACTGATTACTGGAATAAGGACATGGAGGGCACTAGATAAGTGGGAAGAGAGGTGGTCCAAGAAAGGGACCGTCAGGAGAAGCACACTTGGTATGACACCAGGAAGACAGCAGGGAGTAGAGGCATACCCTTTGAGGGAAGTTGCAAATGGGACCTACGTCCACGTCCCGTGGAGTAGGGGAGATTTAGCCGCTTTTACCACCTCCTTCCCGAAATTGCGGGAAAACCCAGTGGAGTGGTACAAGCAAGTTGAGAGATTCGTAAAAATCTCAAAGGTCCTATGGATAGATCTGAACACGCTGTTTGACATTGTAGTGCCTGGAGATTTGTGGACGGCATGCAAGGTTAGCGCTGAGTGGCCCATAACTGAGCCAGAGAGAGATGCTAAGACTAATGGGCCGTCTGAGATTGTAATGGCAAAATTCGAGAGAGTAATGACTTGGCTGAAAGATAAAGTGCCAATGCAAGACATAGATTGGGTCAAAATAGACCGAACAAGACAGGAACCCAAAGAGACAGTCCACGAATACTATGAGAGATTGCTGAAGGCGTTTAAACAGTATAGCGGTCTGGATGTAATGGATCCAAAGGACATAGGGCAATTTGTGTCCAAGTTCGTCTTGGGCCTGAGACCGGATATTAGTTTAATGATCCAGCAACACTTGATTTGTTGGCAAAATAAGCCCCTAGATGAAATACTGAGATATGCCAGGTATTGCTGTGATGAAATAGACTCCAAGGCTAAGAAACTAAAGGAGAAACTGATGGTGGTACAGATGCAGGCAGCAGGGAAGGGGGGACAGCAGCAACAGCAACCAGGAACAGGTACTGGGGGAAAGAAACAGTACAGTCAGAATAAGGGCAATGAGGAGAACTCCACCTTTAGACCTAGGATAGATATAGCTGCCTTAAAGAAAACGACAAGGTGCCACCAGTGTAACGAGGTGGGGCATTGGAAACGCGAGTGTCCCTATAATGTTGAGATAGGAGAACAGGAGGTAGAGGAGGAAGAGACCCAGAGTGCGCCTACAAGAGGGGTAACGCAGTACCAGGGAAAGGTGCTCAAAGGGGGGGGGCCTCCTCCCCGAGCCCAGTTCCCGCAGGCACCCAGGGTAGCGACTATGGGTAAGACATATAGGCAGATGCCCCTGTTTGTCGGGGGAGAGGAATGCTATTATGTGGACCCACTAACTGGACAGAGAGTGGAAAGAGATGACTGCACCCTCGGGGCAGCTTTAGAGGTGGACCAGAGGGGACCCTATGTTGAGGCCGAAGTGGCAGGGTTCCCCACGACATTTTTAGTGGACACAGGAGCCACTCGATCCACGATCAGATCAGCCGCAGTTCCAGGCCTGCCCATGTCTGGAGAGACCATACAAGTAGTGGGGGTCGCTAACAGGAGAATGACCAGCCCACTGACCGAGCCCGTGCAGGTGAAAATAGGGAAGTACAGTGATGAGCACCAGTTTGTGGTTTGCGATTCTAGTCCTGTATGTCTGCTAGGAAGAGACCTTTTGTGCAAACTAAATTGCACCATATACTGCACACCACAGGGAGTGGAGGTATTGACTAATGACGATGATGCTGACTTTAAAGTCGCAAATTCCAGAATATGTGTGGAGCTGTATCCCACTCTGACAGTAGATGAGCTCCCCTGGGATCTGAGAGAGACAGTGTCCCCAGAAGTGTGGGATTTCACTGGGGAAGAGATTGGGTTGGTGAAAGGAGTAGACCCATTGAAAATTGTAGTGAAACCACATGCTGAGTTTCCAAGAACACCTCAGTATAAATTGACTCCAGAAACGATTGCAGGCATAAAACCCGTGATCGAGTCCATGATTAAGCAGGGAATACTGAAGGAAATCGTGGGTAGCCCATGTAACTCCCCGATTATGGGTTTGCAGAAACCGAATGGGAAATTCCGGATAGTGCAGGACCTCAGAAAGATTAATAACATAGTCGTCTCGTGTTGTCCAGTGGTACCGAATCCATCAGTGATACTGTTTCAGATACCGTTCCAAGCAGAATGGTTTACTGTAATTGATCTTTGCCAGGCTTTCTTTTCGATCCCTTTGGACGAAGATAGCCATTTTCTTTTCGCATTTAAGCTGGAAGGTCGCGTCCTAACGTGGTGTCGTATTCCTCAGGGGTATACAGAGAGCCCATCGATCTTTAACCAGCTTCTGAAGAAAAATCTTGAAAGTCTAGTGCTGCCCCAGAGGTCAGTTCTGGTCCAGTACATAGACGACCTTCTTGTGGCGTCAGAAACAGAGGAAGCTTGCAGAGAGGACTCTATTGCTTTGTTAAATCACCTAGCCGAGAATGGGCACAAGGTGTCCCCGGGAAAATTGCAGTACTGTCTGACAGAGGTGCAGTACTTGGGACACAGAATTGAGAAAGGTAAACGAAAAGTGTCACCAGACAGGATAGAGGCCATCATGAAGATGAATGCGCCTAAAACACAGAGAGAAGTCAGGATGTTTCTAGGGATGGTGGGATATTGCCGACAGTGGATTGCAAACTTTTCACTGAAAGCAAAACCCTTGCAAAAACTGACGCACAAGGAGGTGAGTGATCCGGTACCATGGGACAAAGACTGTTTGATGGCGTTCCTACAGCTGAGAGAGGACTTGTGTCGTGCTCCGGCTCTGGGAATGCCAGATTACGATAAACCATTCTTGCTCTACTGTTGTGAGAGAGAGGGTTGCGCGCTGTCTGTGTTAGTCCAAATTCATGGGAATGCCCGTAGACCAGTCGCTTATTTCTCGGCTACTTTAGACCCAGTAGCCGCAGCGTTGCCCGGATGTCTCAAATCCGTTGCCGCAACAGGTGTCAGCATTGAGAGGTGTGAAAACATAGTCATGGGGCATCCGTTAGAGGTGCATGTGCCCCACTCTGTTGAATTATTGATGACCAGGACCAAAACACAGCATCTGACGAACAGCAGGCTCACGCGCTATGAGCAAGTTATTCTTGCTGCAGAGAACGTGACCCTCAGGAGATGCTCTGTTTTAAATCCTGCTACCTTGATGCCACTTCCAAACGATATTGAGGATGATGATGAATGTACAGACCATGACTGCCTCGATGCGACTGAACTATGCACCAAACCAAGACCCGACATCGTAGATGAGCCACTGACTGACCCAGACGAAATTTTCTTTGTCGATGGCTCATGTGTAAGAGACGAAGTTGGGCAGTTGAGAGCAGCTTACGCTGTTTGTACAATTACTGGAGTTGTGGAAGCTGGATGCCTGGAAGGAGTACACTCCGCTCAGGTGGCCGAGATTATTGCCCTGACGCGTGCCTGCCTGGCAAGCAATCAAATCCGAGTCACCATATACACTGACAGTCAATATGGTTACGGGGTAGTTCATGATTACGGGCAGTTGTGGTCTCAAAGAGGTTTCATGACCTCTTCAGGCTCTCCCATTCGCAATGGAGAGTTTGTGCGCCTGTTGTTAGAGGCGTTGCAATGTCCAGCAGGTATCGCAGTTGTGAAGTGCACCGCACATACCAGAAATATGGACTTCGTGTCACAGGGCAATAGGTATGCCGACGAAGTCGCGCGGTATTTCGCGGAAACAGGGTACTCTTTCACAGAGGTGGAAGTGGGTGGAATAAATGTAAGGACTGAATTAGCCATGATATTAGAAACTGTTGATACTTGGGACGAACTGAAAGACATGCAAGAAAATGCTCCTGATTGTGAAAAAGAAACATGGCAAAAGGCAGGATGTGTGGTGGGAGAGGCCCATTTCTGGGTCTCAGCAGATGGCAGAGCAGTGTTGCCCAATGAGATGGTGAGCCCAATGGCCAGACACATACATGGTCCTGTCCACTTAGGAAGAGATGCTATGCTGAGAGTGTTTAGACAGACCTGGTACAACCCTAAGTTCAGAGTAGCAGCCGAAGCAGTGTGCCAGCGTTGTGTGACGTGTCAGCAGTTGAATGTAGGGAAAAAGACACCAGTTGCACTGAGCCACATAGGGAGGTCTGGAGGTCCATTCAATCGAATGCAGATAGATTTTATCGAAATGCCAAGGTGCAACCGCCTCCGCTATGTCCTGGTGGTTGTTTGCGTATTCTCCAGATGGGTTGAGGCATACCCTACACGTAGGTGCGATACCCTCACAGTAGCCAAGTTACTGCTTAGGGAGCTTATTCCGCGCTTCGGGGTGCCGGCCTCTTTGGAATCAGATAGGGGAACGCATTTCAACAGCGAGCTTGTGAAAATGATTTGTGCGGCTCTGAACATAGATCAGAAATTGCATTGCAGTTACCGACCAGAAGCCTCAGGAATTGTGGAGCAGATAAATGGCACCATCAAGGCCAGAATTGCAAAAGTGTGTTCATCAACATCCTTGAGTTGGCCTGACGCTTTGCCATTGGTCCTTATGAGCCTCCGTAGTACCCCAGATAGAAGAACGGGGCTGTCACCTCATGAGGTGTTGATGGGGAGAGCAATGAGGTTGCCATCTGTACCAACTACTGCATGGTTGAACATCACAGATGATATGATCCTGGACTATTGTAAGGGGCTGTCTGACGCCATTCATTCTGTGTCCCTTCAGGTGCAGGCTGCCGAGGTTCCATCGTGCCAGGACCCGTGTCATGACCTGTTTCCTGGGGACTGGGTCCTGGTGAAAAAACACGTGAGAAGAAGCTGCCTGGATGTTCGTTGGCGTGGGCCTTTCCAGATCATCCTGATCACGAACACGGCTGTGAAGGTGGGAGGCCTGCCAAATTGGATCCACGCGTCACATACGCGGAGGGTTCCAGCACCTCTGGAAGAAACAGCTCCTCTCTCGGATAGACGTCCAGCTGAGGACCGAGAAGCCATAGAGGGGGCTAGCCAAGCTGTAGAGGTGCCAGCGGAAGCAGGGAACGAGTCTGACCAAGCTGAGGACGGTCAGTACAACAGCGAAACAGACGACGCTACTGAAGGAGAAAGTAGCTGGGAGTACGAGTCAGACGCTGACAGGTCTGACAGAGAGCGTGAACAGACAAGAAGGAGAAGGAGTAGAAGGGTACGTGGAGAAGCTGATTGGCTGCAAAGAAGGAGCACTAGCCTGAGGTCAACTCCAGAGAGAACCCTTCCTCCGATATCAGAGGATTCAGACCCGGAAGAAGGTGCTCAGGGCGCTGAAGCACCGAACTTGAGGAGGTCAAGAAGAGTGCGTGTGCCTAACAGAAGATACTCCACCCCTGAGTGGACATATCTGGTGACAAATGTCTTTGAAACCGGAGACAGGGAGGATTCGAGCGGTGGTGGTGTCCAGTTCTGAGCCCATCGTCACAGTGGAAATATGACTGTTAGTACCCGGAGTCGAACAAGAAGGGTCACTGACATTCATGCTCCCCCGACCTCCCCGCCTCAGCAAGTTAAAGCACATGTTTCTCACAGAATTGCAATTCCCCGATTTTGGTACAAGGATAACCGACCATGAAGAGCACAATCTTCGTTTGGAAATATTGAACTTTGCTGTTGAAGCTGCAGGCGACCGCCTGATAGTAGATGCTTAAAAGACTTTGTAAATAAGCGTGAAGAAAAGAAGATTACCTAGCGCCCAGGAAGCAGAGAATCTTAGGGACTTTCCCTGAGTTGATGGAGAAGGGCTAGGGTTGTCTATATTGAACTGTTAAAGGACTTTTGCGAAGAAGGTTGTCAGCTTCCAGTTGTGTGGTTCTAAAGGCAAGAAGAGTAAAAGAGACTGTAAAGGAACGAAAAGAAAAGAACTTTGTGCTGAGTTACAAGAGAGCCATACTGTCTGCCGAAATGGAAGCCGGCACCCAGAACCGCAGAGCTAAATGTATAATAGGCACACTAATAGTAGGAGTGATAATATTAATAGCTTTAGTGGTAACTGTTTCCTATGTAGAGGGACGTGAGGAGGAGGCAAAGGTATCCGATGTGAAATCTGTAGAGATGCTTACCCCCACCGTTGCTGGGGAGAAAAGGGAAAACACTCGAGAAAAAGCGTTATTAGCTGCAGAAGCCCGCAGGTTACATGTAGATGAGTCCCAAGGTGACTTTAGGTCAAATGCTTATGCTAAACTTCTATATGAATACGTGGATGCCATGGAGGTTAAGGACTGCTATGTTTGCATGCAGTTGCCGGCGTCTGTAGATGAAGGCATTCGATATCATCACCTCCCGCTGACATATGGCATTACATGTAGCTTGTTGCTTAGTATATTTTATGGGAGAGATAGTTTTGAATACTATTTCTCCAATTATGATGCAGTGTTGCCAGAAGTCCCAAATTATAAACAAATGAATAAATGGGACTACTGGAAAAGTGAAGACAGGTTGGCAAAGTTTTTCATTCCTTGGATTACCTTAGATACTTCACATGCCCGTAGAAATAATCTGACATGCAAGGTGTCAGAAGTCGAGAAGAAGTTCATAGGGCAGGTGGATGATCGAAATAGGAGACAAAAGATTTTGAAAAAATCAGGACAATGGAAAACAGATTGGACCGAAGAAGAAAAGGCACACAAGAGAAAGGGTAGTAGTGGTCCGATAGCTTTGGATAAAACGCAGAGAGGAAAGTTATGTCTTCACAGAGCCAAAACGTATTATGAAAATGTATACGTGGGAGAAGTTAGCTGTGAACATGCTTTCAATTTAGAGTACTATACAAAGGATTTCCTGAAGGGAATGCAAGTGATTCCAAATGTATATTTTGTATGTGGAAGAAATGCCTACGTGAGACTACCTGACAACTGGTATGGCTCATGTTACTTGGCAATTATCTTCCCTAAAATATATCATGCCCAAGACTTAGAGATTATCGAGGGCAAGACATCATCGAGAGGAAGGAGAGATATAGGAGGTACAGAAATGGTTGGAGATGTCTTTGGAGCTGTGTTCCCTATTTTGGGATTAATCCTTAATGATGTAAAGATTAGACGACTAGCAACAGCCGTAGACAGGTTGTCCGCCAGCACTGCCCAGTCCTTAATGCTGGTAGAAGGAGAGATGCAATTGATAAGGGCTATGGTTCTCCAGAACCGTCTTGCATTAGACGTCCTATTAGCAAAAGAGGGCGGAGTCTGTAAGGCTTTGAAGGTCCAGGAATGTTGTACTTACATTCCAGACAATTCAAAGCCCCTTGAGAAAGTTATTAGGAACATAACTGATATTCACAAGGAGATAGAAGACCTGAGCAGAGAAAATGTCTGGGAAAAGGTGGGCCATGGAATGAGTGAAGCTGGAGGTTGGCTCACCACCTTAGGTAAAAGCTTTGTTTGGAATATACTTAAGCCTATCATCATAATATTGATCTGTGGGATCGTGTTGTGGGGATTGGTGAGGGTATTTAAATGGTACCGAGCAAAAAGGTCAGAGAGAGCCCAGAGAGAACAGCTGCAGAGATTGGCTGCCATACAAGATAGTCAGTACAGGAGTCTGAGGGCTCTGGAGACGCAGAAACGAGTTATGCTAGCAATCACTGCAGTTTAAATGTTAATGATGACCCCGAGAGGTCATCAAAGGGGGGAACTGAGAGAGCGCAAACTGACCTAAATGTAGAAGTACACCACACTTACACGTAGTAAGCACAAGTCATGAAGAGAAATGCCATGAGTGCTGATAGTACCTACATCTATATTCTGAAATGTGTAGTTAATGTAGAGATTTAAGTAGAAGTGGAACTAATGCAGAAATGTGTGAAACTATATGATTTTATTAGACGTGATTATTCCTGAATCCATGTCGTGTAGCTGCTAAAATGTAAGATGGCATACGGTTAAACGTAGAACGTGGTAGGCCTCAGGGCCAGAGCTAGAAGGGAGGGGGAAGGTGGTTTATTTCACGACATGGATTGCACTAATGTTTAATAATAACGTTAATGGGCCATGATTTATAGATGTGTTTACCGAATCATAGAATAAGAGTACTAACATGCTATTAATTAAAGAAGAAGTTGAATGCTATAATCATTATGAGAAATGCTGTAGGCCTGAAATGTTTTAACATTGATTTACACGTACTGGTCTGGGCTGAGGAATGTTGCAAACTTTTGTTGGAAGTCTATGAGAATTGGGGTTTTGGCTGCCGATGTCTGTCTGCAAGAGAAAGGGGTGATCCAATTATAATTGAATGAATAGAGGGTTGTTCAAGAGACGGCCCAGACATGGAGGAGGGTTCCGGAATGTTTTAAGGGGTATCAGCGGGCCGGAGAAGAGTCTGAGAAGCAAGGTCAACTCTAACCACGACGCCTCATCATGGAAAAAGCCAGAATCTACACCACGTGAGGGGCGTCTCACGAGGGGCGTCCCAAATGTTGTTATGTTTTTGCATTAGGGACAGCACCCCTGGGTGGAGTTAGAGCAGATGCCTGAGGACCCTTTAGAGAGCGGATGGGTAGGCAGAGAGGGGTCATGACTGGAGAACTATAGGTTTTCACCAAGAGCTTGAGAGTGGGTGACTTCCCTTGGGGGTCATTCACTGCTGACACCTTTTGATAGGTTGAGACCTGGTTAAGTAGGGATACCATCTAGAGCAGGGTAGGGACAGCCTAACCTGTGTGTTTTCCTTCCAAAGTAAATGACGGAGAGATCTCAGTATGTGTCCATGCTGATAGCTTTATTATTCTTGGAACTCGTCCTTGTAGTTTCCGTTGCTCGCCTGAGGGCTTTCAGAGAGCACATGTATGTAGTTGGGCCCGTGTATCTTGTAAATCTCATCCTGAGATGCTTGTACCTGCAGCTTATCTTGACTTTATAATAAATCTTTGAAAGCTAGAAGTTGTTTGTGATCTTTTGAAGCGGAGTCCTTTATTGGGTGAACTAACTTGGTAAGAGATGCACTTTCTTTCCTCAATGACAGGCAACAAAGGTTCAGTCGACCAGATCGGGGTTTTAGATCAATAGTGATAAGGTATCGATCAAAATCTCGCCCTTCCATGAACACACCCATGTCTATTGCTGCTCTTAATGATTTAGTTTTCTACATTAATCAGCAGATAATTTATCACACAAAAGAAAGGAGACAAAAGCTTGACTTTCCCATGTATTTTTCCATTCCTCAACTACTGCTAACTGTCTGTCAAATATTGCTGGATCAGTCAAAGAACCAATGCATGTGGATACGGTCTGAGGGAAGCTGACTGCCAAGAAAAAATAAGTATCAAAGGAAGAATCAACTTTGCCTTTACTGAAGTAAATTTGGGCATTTTGTGAAAATATTGTCATTGGCTGGAAAACTACAAAACTCGACCTTAAGCCGCAGGCTAACTTGGGGGCCGATTATGATAGCGGATAATCCACATCCTCCGGGCCGGCGAAGCCTCCGCCGGCCCAGAGGATGCGGATTATCCGCTGCGGCCTGAGAAAAGACCCCCGCCAGATTAGGATGGCTGGGGCATCTTTTTTCAGTCTGCCGCTTTTCCGCTGCGGTCGCCTTCCGACCGCGGCGGAAAAGCACTAACATGGCTGGCGGTGTCTAGCAGACACCGCCAGCCATATTAGGATGGCGGCACTCCTATGCCTTTCCAAGGCGGCATTTCCACCTGGAAAGGCATACAGTGTTTTGAAGGGGGGTGGGGGGTGCACATGGGTGGTACCATTGCGTGCACGAAGCAGCAGGCACCACACGGTGCCTGCAGCTTCGTGCATGCAAAGGTAAACATCTTTTCTTAACATTGCGGCGTGTGCTGCTTCAAGCAGCACCCGCCGCAATGGTAAAAATACAGGATGTACCTGCCAGGGTGGCGGTCACATCCTAATTAGCACGGACGGACCGTCGCTGCCCCTGCGAACGGTCCCTCCTCCTCTGGGGTGGCGGACGGACGCAGGTTCATCCGCCATCCTAATAGGCCCCTTAGTGTTTCATCACTAGGTCAGACCACTTTTCTTATACACATTGCACTTGCATTACCTCAAGGATCACTTACATTTTCTGCACTCCTTGATTAATGGATTACTCAATTGCACAGCAGATGGAATTTAAGGCCCGATTATGATGTTGAGCGGTTAGGCCACTGTCCACTTTTGGAAAAGGGCCACAGAATATGCTGCAGTGTAAATGAACACTCTATGGATGTGCGTGGAGGCATTACATGTGTCCCCTTGGTCACTGTGCAATGGCCCACAAGGGATGGGGGCCCTGTATGAGGCCCTCAAAGGCTCTTTCTGACAGCCTTTTCATGGTGGTGGGACTGCCATGAAAAGGCTGTCGGAAAGAGACATCGTAATACCGATGGCGGTGCCTACCTCGGCACCGCCTCTGGTCAGGACTATGATTCCGGCGCCGCCCCGTCGGGATCAGATGATCCTGTCAGAGGGGGCGGTTTTTAACATTGACCTCTGTGGTCCGACCGCCTGCATTGTAATGTGGTGGTCACTGGTCAGTTCAGTCTGTTGGGCGGACCACCATCGGCGGGCTGTTGGTGGCAGTCTACCCAACATCGTAAGGAGGGCCTCAGTTGTTGAAGAAAAGACTAAGCTGAACCAAAACAAGCAACAGAGAGAACATCATTAACTTTTTGGGAACAAGAAACTGCTCAAATCATTATGGTTTCTCCAGCAGGACATTTAGACCCTAGTTTTTTTTATATCATAGCAGCACCGTCATTCAGTATCATTTTAGGTACCAAAGACACAATCCGGTTATTGAGAGGCTGAAAGAAACGTATTATTTCCTAAATGTCAACAATAATGTTTTCCCAAGGTGGTGCAACTGATCAACACAGGAACTCCTGATAAGGAAATTCTTAGTTATCTCAAGGTTAACAAGAACTCGCAAATATTTTCTGAGAAAAAGATGCAAAACAACTGCCACCACAGAAGCCATATTTATCTGCAATTGATTTGATTCCCTGAGTCAATATCCCTCATGTGCCTGTTTATCCACTTACTCAAAAAGGAGAAAAAGATTTGCAGAAACAATTCCAAAAAAATTTCAATAAGAGATTTATATGCAATTCTACCACTATTATAAATTTCAAACCAAAACCTTATGAGAATTACATATTATAACAACCAGGAACCAACATCCATTACCTCTCACCTTAGTCTACAAGATTAACTCTGTTATGATAAACACTTTACACAATCAAAGCTTCATGGTACATATAATTTAGTCCAAATACGAGAGAGTGACAAATTTAAGATGGTATTTAATTTTAAATATGGTCATTATCAATTCTGAGTCAGGCAATTTGCAAGCCTTCAGCACTTCAATATTCATACTATGCATGACATCCTGGATGGTTTTGTAGTGGCATATGTAGATAATATCCTCATTTTTCACATTACAATTGTAAAACAGGCAACACATATAGGACGTTTTGTGATGACTCTAACAACATTATCTTTACGCAAAACTATCCAAATGTGTTATTGAGGCTACCTCTGTATCGGTTTTGGGCTATGTTCTGTCTGATAAAGGCATGAGCAAGGATGATAAGGTTCTGACAAAGTAGCCTACATCACCTAGTGTTAATGAAGTGTGATGTTTTGTGGGGTTTGCTAACTTCTCCAGATAGTTTATACAATACTTTTCTACCATCATTGCCCAAATTATTAGTCTTACCCAGAAAGGAGTTACATTTGTTTCGTAAGTAAAACAGGAAGAGGGATTTGCATTTTGAAAGCCTGTGCTTCAGTCCTTCAACATCCAGTAATTTACTTACATTTCATCGTAGAAAGCGATACTTCCACCACAGCCATTGGAGGTACCTGGTCGTAAAGGGATTAGAAGTTTGACGTTCTGCACCCAGTAGAGTATTATTCTCTAATTGTATCTGCAACCAGCACAGCACTGAATGATATGTAATCAAGAATTTTAGTCCATCAAAGATGATTTTGGACATTGGAGACATTAGTTAGAAGGATCTAACTATGAAGTTCAAGTTTGGACAGACTATAAAAACCTTGGTTTACTTAAGTAATTGTAGTGTGAAACTTATAGGAATGAAGGTTGGATGTTATTCTATTTTGGATTTCATTTCCCCCTCCATAATAGACCATGAAATAGATACAGATCAGCAGAGGCTTTACGAAGGAATGGAAAGGACATCAATGAATAACCACCCTCTTAATCCTTCCTATAGTGCATACCAGTCGCATCACATCTGATAACTTCTTGGAAGCAAGCAAAGAGACTCAAAAAGAGTAGCAGAGACAAAATTAAGATGCTTTCACTAACAGATTCTTTACAGTTAAACTTTGTTTATACTCACTAAGGAGCTACAAGATCGAATTCTGGATTAGTGTCACAATGCTGCTGTGTCTGGTCACTTTGGAACAGATGCACATAAGAGGTAACTGCATGTTTATGCTGCTGGCTGAAGATGAGAAAGACTATCCAAGAGGACATTGGCACTTGTGTTGTCTGTATATAGTCAAAGAATGTTTCTGGAAAATATGTAGGTGTTTTGCATCCCTACTGACTCCTTTGCAGCCATTGTCAAACATTATCTATAACTTTCACTGCGCATTTACCAAACTCAAACACATATACAAACTTAAGGGTGGCAATTGACACATTTACTAAAATGAGGCATTTCATACCTTTAAAGTCCCTTCTCTCAGCTCCAGTTTTAGCTAAAGTTTTCATGCAGGCAATAGTTTGGCTACATGGCCTCCCCGAGGTTATTATGTCAGATAGAAGCACACAATTTACTTCCACGTTTTGGTCAGTTTCTAGTGCACCTCTTGGAGGTGGAGTTATATAAATCTTGTAGTTATCATCCTCCGTCGAATGGCCAGACAGAAAGAGTGAATCAGGCTACAGAACAGTATCTCACATGCTTTGTGACCAGGTTTGAAGGGGGTTGGAGTAGATGGATTCCTTTTGCTGAATTTATGCACAATAATTCACTACAAAACTCCTTAAAAACATCACCATTCTATTGTTCTAATGGATTTCACCACTGCATGATTCCTACTCAAGAACTCTGGAGGTCGTTCCCCTCTTTTAAAGAACTGGTTTCAGCAATCCATAAGACACAAAAGAACATTGTTCAACATCTGAATGCAGCTAAGAGAGCATACAAACGTTACGCTGATTGCCATCACCAACTTGCTCCTACCTACAAATAAGAGATTCAGAATGCATTAAACCCATGGTTCGCGTTTCCCAGGATATCATGTGAAATTCAAACCCAGATTTGTTGGACCCTTCCCAATCGCACAATTAATTACCTAAGTAGCAGTACACTTCTCATTGCCACACATTGGAACATCGACCCAGTACTCCATGTCTCTTATTAAAGCCATCTCTTCTCAAGCCACTTAATTCTACCCTCAATCTCCACCAGTAGTTGATAACAAGGAACCTAAGTATGAATTTCATTACATTCTTAATTCTAGGAGAGTGTGAGGTCAACTACAGTATCTCAAAGACTGAGTGGAGTATGAATCAGCTGACAGATCATGGGAACCTGCGTCATCTGTTAATGCTCCTTGTCCGGTTAAGACCTTTCATCTTCGGTTTCCCAACAGACCTGGTGCATCTTTAAGGTTGGGACAACTGTCAGGACTTACTCAAGAGTAGGTCCCAGTCCCGCAATTAGTGACTTCTGGAATAGAGTGGAAACAACAAGGTCAGGTATTTTGGTTCAGCATATAAAGGTAAGCCTTCCTCTGGTCATCTTTGGCGTGGTTGATGAATATGTGAGCAGTGTTAGAGACATGATATTTTCTGTAATGCTACTAGCCAGAAGAGAGATATGTCGGAAATGGGTGAGCAATATACCACCACAGTATTCAGAATGGCTGGAGTCCCTCATATATATGTCTAGGATGGATCTATCCGAAAAAAAGTCAAAGAAGAAAGCTTTCTAGAATTTGTTACAGCTATGGTTGAAGAGCCCGGAATGGTTGCTATAAAGTTTCTTTAGGTCAAATTGTTTAAACAAGATCATAAAATATGTCCAATGATTACACCAGCTAATTAACTCCTTGACTGTTATAGGGTCTTGTAACACTTCCGAAATCACAAGCAGTTTCGGTGTTTACACTGTGTGAGAGAGAAAGTCGCAGAAAGGCGGGTGCCTATTGTAATATGCCCGTTAATGGTTAGTATCTCTCCCGATAAGATGGGCAGAAAAAATGGACACCTTTTTTCTTTTCTGAGATGAATGAGGATAAAAAAAAAAGATTAGGTCCCAGAAGATTGAGGATCCACAGAAGGATCAGGTATTAGAGGGTGACTTTTGAGATCACAGGTATTGGCGTCTTACCTGTCCCAAGATGATGAAGTTCTCTGAATAGGGACAAGGTTTCCTTACAAGTCAACATGGCAGACCAGTGTTTAAGGACTACACTCTCAACCCGTCTTTGCCTGACAAATGTGTGTATTGTTGGGTTATTCGATCCTCATTACAGTACACACCTGGCTCCTTTGCCGTTTACACTTTTCTTGTTTTCTAGTTTACTTGCAGGTACCTTCCTTAGACAGGAATCATTGTGCTATTGCAATCCAGCCTCTTGGTAACACTGGCCCATAGCCATCAGGTGGTAAGTGCATGTTGTTAACTGTTTCTGACTTGTTCAATGCTTTCACCTTTTACTTATAGGCAGCAAATAGGCTTTTTCCAAATGTACATTACAGTATGCCTCCCTTATTGTCTCTCTGTATCTCTCCCCTGTTTCCCCAGTGCTTGCATTTATCTATGTCTGTATTTCAATAAGCACGAGGGATTTTAGGCTTCAGGGAATTTGGACATGTATGTTTGGACACCAGTTATAGGCTTGGTTTTGGCACCTTTAACTCCCATGAAAATTACTGCTGTCTGGATTTCTTAGGGCGGATGCCAATACTGATGGCATACCTCCAGGGGTGCCTGAATAAAAGCACCCCTGGAGCCAATAGAAACATAAAAAAGGAATAAGGAAGGGAGCAACATTCAAACACAACTCATGCTCCAGAATGCTCCATGATTCTTTTTGAGGCAAGTCCATCGCCTCTAGCAGAACACAGTACATTTAATGTGTTCCTCAGTTTACCATATGAAACCATAGCAAATGGTAATTCTAGTGATATGTACCCATCACTGTAGACTAGAAAAGGAGCTTTACTCTCAACTGAGTACTCTAGTAATGAAACAAAGGAGAATTGGCACTAAAGAATCAGCAGGACTTCATAAACATGTAGATGAGGAAGGAGGTTGTAGAGGGGAAAGGCAAGTAGCAAGGTCACTGAGAGGATCCAAACACAACTAACATGCACATGGAAGGAAGCTGAGTGCCAACTAGTATGGTAGCAAAGGAGCCCAACAAGATGCATGGTTGCCAGGTAAGGAGAGGCTGGCTCGAACCTGTAATATACTGTCTTTGCTCGACTTAACTCGAAGGTAATGTGTCACATGCCTCCACCATCATGGAAAGGGAAAATCTCCAAACCGTAAGAGTCACCATGACGGACACCAATTTTACAAAGGTTTTAATAGAATTATAAAGAGTGAGCCTAGATTCCATAGACTCACTGTATTTGAGTCATGCCACGTGTGCTTCATGTTAAAATATTTCTTGTGATTATTGGTGTCATAAATTCTAGCACAGTGGTGTGGATGATCTCCAAGACGATCAATATGATGAAATTCATGTTTAACCCTGTCATGCTGTTACATCAAAATGTTGCAATGTTTAAATATCAAAACTTCATTTGTCGAATATGCATAAAATGTTCATCTTATTTTTAAGTCAAACTTATAAAGTAATGTTTAACTCCTTTCCAGAGTCCTAGAATTAATATGCTCTTTAAATAATATGTTATACATTATGTATATAATCTTGGCTGTGCACAGTTATTTCTCTTTTGGTTGAGGCCCCAAATCACAAAGCACATGTGGCCTCACAGAGCACCCTATGTTGCAGCAAAGAACTCATGCCAAAAACAGCTCATAATTTGCATCTTTAACTCTTCCAGATCTATATTTGCAGGAAAACGTTTCTATATGTTTCATTACTCTTCTTTGAATCAAGGTTCCAAATCATGTTACTACAAACTCTTATTAAACTTGCTTAGAGGTTCCATAATGAGGACATTATAGGTTTACTTTTATGCTTTTCATAGCATCGCTCTGTCATCAGGAAGGAAGCAATCAGAACACTGTCTTTAATAAATGAAATTATAAATGCAACTGTCCCATTAACCAACGTGTGATCAAAATCTACACCAATAAAACGACATTATTAAAATGTAAGAACAACAGAAACACACGCTTATACATTATCTCAATATTATCATGTGGATAATGTTCCACCTGAAGGCCACATTATGATGAGAACACGGGGAATTTGTTTAAATAATGAATACGTGCTCTTAAGGGCTCTTCTTGTCTAATAATTGTAATGATAGAAAAACTCACTACAATTTTTAACAGAATTACTTTAGGAGAATGATGGGATTAAACTGAACATAAGCAAAAGGTATGAATCTTTTTATAAACATCTACAGCACATTAATAAACAACTCAAGACCTACAAAAGAGAAATACAGGCCAGAAAATACAGAAATATTGAAAGGACAACTCAGAATATGAAAAACGAAATATTTTACACTTGGTGGGAAAGAGATTATGAGCAAAATATATATAGATATTTTGTATACAACAGACAGTTTGACACCACCGAGACATCACATTTTAATGGTTTTAACAAATGGCCATTTAAATCAATCATTGAACATCGAAATGAGTTCCAAAAATAAGTTCAAAACATACATGGACAGCATACAAAATGGGCATTATTATATTATTTTAAGATTGGAACAAGATGAACACCAATGTAGCCCTGTTTTATACTAACATCTACAAGTTTGAATATAAGCATATCCTCAATAATTCAAAATGGAAGTTTAAAGTTGTTCATTGGAAATGTTACAACAATTGTGCAACAGGAATGTGGAAAGGAAGCACTGAACAATTTAAAAGGTTTTACATATGTTTGAATAACATCAATACGATAAAATATTTGAACATTACAAAAGAGAGGATTCAAGCAAATTCTTTTGGCATTTAAACTGCACTAAAACAAGTTGGATTTCAAACAAACATTTATCCACAACAATATATTATCACAATTTCTAAACAGTCAGCACTGAAGAAGACTGCTATGAAAACAGGGAACTGTTAACAAAAGTACTATAGTCAAAAGAGTGACTGAATCTCAAACGTAAACGAGAACTCTACGTTATCAAATAGTATAAGAAAATTGTACAATAAGATGGACAAAATATTGAACTCTATGATAATCTTAAGAAATCATAACTGTAAACCAAAGGCCATTTAATGGGAGAGATGCACAAATTAAAGACGAAAAACAACAAGAAACAATGTAATATATAACTGCAGCGCTGTAAAGCTACTCAAGCAGCAACAACAATTTCTGTTAGGGTCAAGGCACAAGAAACCCCAAATTCACATATTCTCATACTATGGTAGCTTGGCACAAAGTGTCAAGCTTAACTCAGAGGAAATGTGCTGCGTAGGTCTGCTTACAGAACCACAGCTGGGCTGGCAGAGCACCTTTTGGCTCACTTCTAAGAGTTCAGGACTGGGGTGGCACCACTTTGGGGGGTAGGGCTCAAAGCAGATGATTGAAGCATTTTTCGTTTCATGAGGCTCTGATCAGGAGAGCCAACTAGCCCTTGGAGTCATTATGGTGCTCCTGTGTCCAAGAATCAGGTCCCGTCCTTTTACTCAGGCAGCAGGGCAACTGAGCAGCATTCATTCTTGCAGAGCAGCACAGCAGTCCATCTGAGTCGTCCACAGGTCCAGCAGTGAGATTCAGACTTATTGTACCATAATTAACCCCTTTAATAAATTCTGCTTCTGCTCTCTCAAATTGGTCATGTTTCCAAATGTAATTCCTGCCTCACCTTCATACACGTGGGACTTTTTTTGCTGTTGCACCGGTGATACCTTGCCAGCATGATACTGGGTCTCCACTTGCAATCATACTTCAATATGAGGGAGCTGAAGAAATTCTGCAAGGAGAGAGGGCTAGTTGCGTAGAAGAGGTCCGGCAATCAGGACCTTTGGGCAGCCCTATATGCTTTATAGTAAGCAAACCGGTAGGGGACTTCAACAGAGGACCAAAAGTGTGATGACCCTGAGAAGTATGAGGAGGAGGACAAGGGAGATACGTTAGCAATGACTTCAGATTTGAGAGGAGGGACCACAGAGATTGGGCCCCCTGCTGAATCCCCTGCTGGTAGCAGTGTATCCTCTCACAACCTGTCTACTGAAGGGTTGAAGGACAGACAGGCTCAGAGGGATCTGAAGCTGCAGCTAGCCAGAATGGCTGCAGAAGAGAGAAAAGCTGTAGCAGAAAAATCCTTAGCCAAGGAGAGAAAGGCAAAGGGCGAAAGAGTCTTGGCAAAGGAGGAAGCTGAAGCAGAGAGAGCCTTGGAAGAGTGAAAAATCAAACAAACTTTATTTGGTTTTCACATATGAATCCATAAAAGTATTCTACAATACCATACATAATAAAAAAAAGGGTAAAATCGTCACATTGGAAACATTGCTGCCCTAGAAATTTTTATGCCTCCGGCAAGATGGCGGCGGTGTGCTAGACCGCTGTGAGGCACCTCCCAGGCCAGTACCTGGTACCTGGTCCGTGACGAGAAATGGAGGTGTTTTTGCTCGTTTAAGTAACTAACGGGTGCAAAGTGACTGTAAAAGCGGAAAGGACTTACCCATTTTTTTTTTGCTGCTTGTTTTTCTCGATGACAACAATGAAATGGCTGGGAATCGAGCAGAGAACTGGTTTTTAATGGATACGTTGGACCCGACTGCCTTGCAGCTGCGTTTTTCATTCTGCACCTCGTTGATCGGAATCTTCGTACTGAGGCTGATCGCTCGCATGCAATCCGGCGAGGCAGCCGCACAAAAGAAGCAAATTAGCCCCCCAGGGTCAGCCCAAACAACTCCTCTTCCTAACGGGACTCCGCCTTCACAAAGCAACTCTAACGGAATGGCGCCGAAGAACTCTGCAATGGTAGCTGTCGCCGCAGCTAAGACCAGAGCGGCAAAGCAAGCTCTCCGTGACAGAGAGCTGATGTCAAAGCGAGGAGGCGCTTTGGGACTTGAGGGGAGCGGCGATTTTACTGACTCCTATATCACTGTCAGTAAACCTGTAAAAGGGTCTAAACAGCTGCCTGCAACACCCGTTTCTGGTCCCTCTGTAATCGAGCTGCTTCGGAAGACTCCTGCCCCGGTTCTTTCAGCTCAAGTGCCGACAGTTACTCCGCTTCAACCAGCAGCTCAACCAACAGCTCCGAGTGCTCAGAATGTTCTCCCTGGCTCGACAGTGACATCAAGTGGACAACCTAGGAATGGAGAGGCTGGAAAAGAGGGAAATGCTGACACTCTCACAATCACCTCAGCGGTTGCAGAGAATACTTCTGTGAGGCTCCAGGAATCTATGGTGACAGGAATAACAGACTCTAACGCTGGAATGCAAGGTATGGAAGGTCATCCCTCCTGCGATGCTTTACCCCTCTCTACTGCTCTAGCAGCCCTGACAACACCAATAACTTTGACAGTCCCGATAGCCCTACCAGTAACAGTACTTGATTCTGCCTCGACAGTCCTTAATATCCCTGAGACTGTGGGTGTGCAGGGTGGTCAAACGCCGCAGGCTGGGCAGACTCAGGTTGCATTTAGCGCTCCAACGATCGATACGCTGGTACTAGAGGCTAGAGACGTCTCAAAGAATTTGGAAAGTTTGCTGGGACATCCAGATGGCAGTGAGAAAGCTGGCAGAGATGAGTTAACCCCTGATCCTACTGACACTGATAGGGACCCCTCTGATTTTTATTCAATTTCCGAAGGGATCGAAGAAGCAAGGTGGTCAGATGACTCTGAGCTAGACATTGAAACTAACACCGAGTCTGGGACGGAAAGTGATCATGAGGTGAGAACTGGCAAAACCAGGGAGAATAAGAGAACTGCCTTGCGGAAGAAAAGGGCGTTGGGGTTAACATGGGACTACTCCCCCTCTATGGTACTTGGCTCTCAAGAACATCCCTCTAGCTCACGCTCTACACAACGGGGGTCTGTACATCAGCAAGATTCTACACTCTCCACTGTGATGGATACAGTCCTTCAGGCTATCGCCTCCCATTGTGAGGAAACATCAAGGGATGGACGCAAGGCGCAACTAGCTCTTCATAAGGTACAGGGCGTAGTACGTAAGCTGTCAAAATCTGTTGGCACCTTTAACACTCGAATGACAGAAATGGAAGATCGCATAGTCATCAATGAGGCTGAGGCTACAGCCACTCAGGAACAGGTTGAATCACATGAAGCAGAGTTAAACGATGTTAGGTGGAAGCTCGAGAACATGGAAAATCGTCTTCGTCGTAATAACCTACGTGTCCTCGGAATACCTGAAAACATCGAAGGTACTGACATGCGAGCCTTCATCATTCAGCTCTTTAAAGACACACTCCCTGAGCTCTCCTCATGGAATTGGGAGTTAGAAGTGCAATGTGCACATAGAACACCATTTACTATAAAACCCACCCAGAAACAGGGAAGCTATCCACGAGCAGTTTTGGTATTTTTTGGCAACTTTCTTCTCCGGCAAGCCATTTCAGATAAAGTCAGACCTGAAGCTCGACGTCATATCAAAAAGGGGGAACAAAAAGCGGACAATTTTTAACGGGGTCCAAAGTACATGTCCTAAGTAGTATGTATCAACAACAATTGTACAGAGTTCCCCAGACTAAGTCAACTAAGTGACTAGATCTAACCTCTCTCTAGATGAGTGTGACAAAAAAAGAATGTGATAAACCCTTTGCGGAATTAAGGATACCTCACACAAGTCAACGGTTGAACGACTGTTGTCATCCCACCCGATGATCGTCCAGTGTCATCATTGGTTTCCTGCGCCTACGGCAGGCTGGCGGTGCAATGCCCGTCGGGCAGCACTAAGTGCTGCACTTTGGCGGAGTTCTTTTATTCCTTTGCCAATGGGTGTATGAGTGTGAGGGGCCTAGAGAAAAGTGCAATAGTGAGCGTGAGTGAAGTTTTAAAAAAAGTCAGTAGAGTCCATTAGACGAAGTTTTAATAGCATGGCTCACTGCTTTATTAAAAGAAAAAATGAGGGGTATTGAGGCGTGACAAGTAAGGTAATCAAGCCTCATTCAACCCTCAATTGAAGTGTGGTCGACATGTTTCATGCCACTAAGGCAATTCATCAGGACCAAAGTGCTCATATAATTGCTACCGAAACCTCAGTGATTGGACAACCTGAATTGTGTCGTAGGATCAACCCTTCATTGAGGCCCTCCCTGGGACTAGGAAAGGAGACAAAAGAAGGGTACAGTCAATAATATGTCTGTGTTTTCAGAACATTGTGACTCGTATAGCACTCGTGTGAGAGAGGGTTAGAAGGTAGAATAAGAACGAGGTTGAACCGCGTCCTTCTAGCAACACATGTGCTCTGCAATTGGCATGCATAATAGTGTTTGCATATATAGCATATTATACCGTGCTTTATGTTGTACATGTATCATGCAGGCGTCAGTGAGTGTGCGCATTCACACACAGGAAACAATTAAAAATTGAAATTAGCAAAAAAAAACATTGTAACACTCTTAACTACTGGAACTAGGCAAGTCGTGGCTAGCACCAGTGTGGTCAACATCCTTACTCTAAGTAATCAGACAAACCGGGGAGATTGTAAACAGGGAAGATCTTACCCGCAGTCCCCGGTCGGAGATCCCACCGGCTGACCTGGTGGGGCCAGAACTATATTTAGTTCACCTGAAACGAGTAAAATCCACCGCTTATCAGGAGGTTAGTTAGCGGCGAGGCTTACCGTTTGGTGTAGTGCCGCTCGAGGTTCCATCGCGGCGATCGTGAGCGAACGCCAGTGATGATCCTCGCATTGGATCAGTGCACCTTACCTTGCTAGTTGCTGTCAGCAGGCATCTAGTCACCTACCCCGCCCACGTCGGTACAGTCACAGGACAGCCGGTCAACCCGTGGAGCGCAACGGCCGCTTAAGATAGAGAGTTGCGCGGGCGCCGTGATAGGCGTGTCGGGTGCGTGTTGCTAGGCAACGCGACGCGGGTGTGGAAAGCGAGGATTACTCAGCCTCGATGGGGAGGTGGATGTGGGCGCCATCTTGGAATGGGGATAATTGGTTATTGGAGGGTGATAATGTTGGCTGGGATCAGGACAATTAGGTCCGAGTATAAACTATCTGGCTAACATTGTCCAAGGCACCGCATCGTTAAGGCCGAGTTCATCAGTATGTAGACGGTGAACCCATCTTTGCTCCAATCTGAAGAGGGCTTGTTGGCTTATTGCGGGGTGACACTCTAGGACAGTCCATCGCATATTCTCTGTCGGATGATTGTGTTCTCTGCAATGGTCGTATAGTGTTGTGTGTGTCTTTAGACAACGAATGTTACTGTTGTGCTCCATGATGCGTTGTTTTACAGGGCGCATTGTCATCCCAATATAGAGCATCCTACATGGGCAAATCAGAACATAGATACATCTGGAGCTATTGCAGTTGGTATGTTTATTGATGGTCCAAGTAAAATCCCTCGGTAATTCAATGGTTTTACCCTGGATGGTTTGGGGGCACACTACACATGATCCACAACGGTAATGTCCAGTGACCGGTGGAAGGTCCCATGAAGCTCGACGTACCAGAGACTCCATCTCCTATTTTGTTAGACCAGACTTTTGCCACACTACGGTGGAAAGGAGGTGGCGCCTTCGACAGCTTATCAAACCCTTTATGGAGAAGAAAGCACAAGTATACCTTAATAACCCAGCTAAATTGAAAGTACTGTACAATGGTCAGACCAAATTTTTCACCTCTGAGATAAAGGCCAAGGAATTTCTAGATGGTATGACCTAATGCTGACAAGTCCGGTGTATAAAAGATCTTTTTGCTGGCTGGGAAGCTGAGGATGGGTTGAAAGTTGAGGGTTAATGGTTGAGGGGACTGGAATAATAGACAAAGGAGGAGAGAGGAGGTGAGAGGGTGAAGAATGGAGAGTGCATCTAGATATGTTTGGATAATTGGTTAGGCATTTAGCTATTATATTTATATAGGGCTAGCTGCCCTTATATTTCTTTTTCTCCTGCTATTGTCTATTTTTCTCTCTATCTTTTTCTCTCCTGTCCTCCTCTCATTTTTTTATGTCTCTAATAAATCTTTCTTTTTCTCTTTTTGGAAAAGTTCGTTTTTGTGCTTTCTGGAGATCACTGGCCTGGCCTGGCCTGGGAGTGTCTCTCCATCACTAAAGACTCTTATAGAGTCTAATCTCCTCACTGTGCGGGTTGTGGAGGGTGGGGGATTGGCAGTAGGGCTGTGGAGGGAGGGGGAGGGGGAGGGTGAGAGGGGAAGAAAAACGTCAAAAATGAGCTTGATCAGTAGTACAAGAAATGTTCAAAACCTGCGATTCTTCTTACTTATTAGGAACTACATGTTATTTATGGTGATTAATTGGAATCTTGATTGGAATGTTAATATTAATATTGAATCTGAAATATGTTGCTGTATGTTATACTGTTTAGAAGGTGCTGGTATGTTTGGGGATAACTTTAAATGGGGAGATTAAAATTGCGTTGTTGGAATGTTGCCGGCCTTAATGATGGGAAAAAAAGGGCTCAACTTTTTCAGTCACTACATCAGGATCCTGTTGATATCCTATGTATCCAGGAGACCCATATAGCTGAAAGTAATAAAAATTTATTAAAAATTCCTGGGTATAAAGTGATTGCATCAACATCTCAAACATCTAAAACACGGGGGGTTGCTATTTTGGTAAAACCAGGCCTGGGGGACCCCAGACGTCGACTGGTTGATAAACACGGCAGGTGGGTTGTGGTCCAATTGGAGTTAGGCATCACCATCTGCTCACTTTATGGCTCCAATTTGGACGATCCACAATTGTTTGGCGATCTTGAATTAGAATTGGCCTCCTGGCCTGGCCCCCTTATCCTGTGTGGGGATTTTAATGTGAATCTAGGGAATTTAGTAAATAACCAATTGCCCCAGAATTATAATGGCCGTAAACCTAAGGTTTATAGGGCAATACGCCATTTGATGGACAGTCACGGTTTACTTGACGTATGGGATATACTGAAACAGAACTATAACGGCTTTACCTATTATTCCTATCTCCATAACAAGTATGCCCGATTAGATTACATTATGACATCATTGCAGAAACTGACCCTAATAGATATAATTAAATCCCCCATGACCATAACACGCTCACTCTTATCTTTGATATGGATAGTTTTAAAAGACCTAATATCCAATGGTCATTTGATCGCAAGCTCCTTGTCAACCCAGAATATATAGATCATATAACATCATGGGCCCAAGCCTTTTTTGATTGCAATCAATATAGCACATCTAGGTTAATTGTCTGGCACTGTTTTAAGGCAGCGATGAGGGGGGAGACTATATCATTTGTAACTAAACGCAAAAAGACTCAGGATAGTATCAATACCCAGCTTAATTTAGAACTTTCTAATCTTGAAACGCTACATGCTAGCCAGATTCAGCAAGGTATTCCAACTTCTGATACACTGCAAAAGTTACTGATTCTAAAAACAGAAATTAATAGCTCGTTAACTCAAAAAGCGGCGGAAATATATCAAGCTAATAAAAATAAAATCTATGAATAAGGAGAAAATGTAGGGAGACAATTAGCCCTTAGAACCCGACAAAAGCAAACATACAATAAAATAAAGTATATTGAATATGAGGGACAACAATACTCTTCCACCCAGGACATCGTAGGTGTGTTTCAAAAATATTATCAAAAACTTTATCAAAGAGAAGATAATCATCAGCCTATTAGAGATACTAAAACCTTTCTCAATGACTGGCTGCTTGAACCAGAATTAACTAGGAAAATCGATCAAGCAGTTAAGGAAGATCTTGAAAGAGAAATTACAATTACGGAGCTAGAGATAGCACTTTCGGATCTCGCTAATGGGAAGGCTGCTGGTCCCGACAAGATTCCTTTAGACTTATATAAGGCACTGGGCAAGCAGATATTACCCTATTTATTAGATCTGTTTTTGGGGGTACAATATCACTCAACATCACCAGACTCGTGGAAAAACACCAACATAGCGATATTCCCTAAAAAGGGGAAACCCCCTCAGTTTCCATCTTCATATAGGCCTATCTCCCTCATAAACTCTGACTCAAAGCTATATGCTAAGATTCTTGCAAATCGGCTGAGTGGGGTCATCGAACATCTTGTATCCCCGTGGCAGCATGGCTTTATTCCCGGGCGGGGCACGACTGATCATACTCGCAGAGCCATCTCCCTATTTCACATCATGGGCGCCACGGGGGGGGGGTGGGGGAAATGTCGATGATCCTACTCGATGCCGAGAAGGCATTTGACCGTGTAACTTGGCAGTTCTTATGGGACATTATGGAACTCAATAACTTTGGACCCGGCTTTATTAAAGCCATAAAAGCTTTGTACATGAATCCAAGGGCTAAACTTTCCATTGGTGGCTCAGAGTCAGACTTTGCAGAGGTTCAAAGAGGCACTAGGCAGGGTTGCCCACGCTCCCCGATAATATTTGCCCTAGTTATTAATTCTTTAATCTTAAAGCTACTTATCTCCCCTCTAATCCAGCCAGTTAAGGTGGGTCCCTACTCAACTAAAATTCTGGCATATGCCGACGATATCGCCGTGCTTACAACCAATCCGGCTGACGCAGTTGTAGAAATAGAGCAAATTACTCAGGTGTTTGGATCCTACTCTGGTTATTCCCTAAACAGGGATAAAACCATGGTTCTCCGTACAAATAATATCTCATATGACAGCCCTTATAAGGTTAAAAATGCAACTTATCTCGGTGTAAATATATCTCCTGAGGTGAAGGATATCAATCGGCTTAACTTTGATCCTTTGATCAATTTAATAAAAACCGACCTCAGGAGGGTAGACAATCTACACCTCCCTATAATAGGGAGGGCGAATTATATTAAAATGAACATACTCCCGAGAATACTCTATCTGTTTCGGGCCATTCCACTGATGGCCGATGGTAGCACTATTAAAATACTAGATTCCACTATATCCAAATTCTTATGGAACTATGGGAAAATTAGGAGAGCTTTACCATTACTGACTCTTCCTCAACATAGAGGTGGCCTTGGCATTCCGAACTTGACACTCTATCTTTGGTCAACATTACTTCAGCAAATGGCCCCGCTTTTTAATATTAAACCTTTCAATCCGTCTAATATAGATTTGCATATCCCTTCTATTTTTGAACTTGGACTAGGGGATAGGTGCCAAGGGTTATTCTTGAGACAAGTTGAGGCATCATATTTCAAAAAGATCAAATTCAAGGTGATTAGCGATTCATGGAAAATATGGAAACTTGCCTCTAAACATCTAGGTATTCCTAAAATCACTAAATACACCTCTCTATGGCATAGTACGATCCTACCGGCTTATTTAAAGGATAACATTTCTAGGAAATGGGAGAATCTTGGTATTCATACACTAGGTGACTTTTTTGGACAAGATGTCTCCCCATCCTTTGAAGGACTTCAGCAGAGATTCGCTATTCATCTACAGACTATTTAAAATACTTTCAAGTATTTACCAGTATTCGTAATTCTAAACTCAACATTAATCTAGATAGTTTTCATTTTTTTTCTATTATTGGGAGACGGCCTACCAGGATAGGAACTCTATATGACGCACTTTTTGAATTTTCTGTTGACGATTTTGATCGTGTTGAGCGATCTTGGGCACTAAAACTCGGAAATCCAGATGTGGACATTGACTATTCTTTAACACTCTCAGCAACATTATTTTTAGCCCCCAATCTTAAAGCTCAATATTATAAAACTATCTACAATTTTTATTTTACCCCGTTTAAACTTTTCACGTGGGGCTTGCGGACAGATGATTGTTGCCCAAGATGTGGACAGGCTCAAGCAAATCTAAGCCACATGTTTGCTGATTGTCCCGATCTTGATTTTTTGCAAACTATGATTGGAGGATTTTGGGCTCAAGTTTTTTGGTCGGAGTCTCAGATCCTCTGCTACTCTATATCTTCTGGGTCATGATGAATCCTTAGGTTATAGTACGGAGGAACGGAGGATTGTCTTTTTAGGCACCGCCATCCTTCGTATTATACTGGCTGCCCGGTGGAAAGATCCTGCTGTACCCACCTTTCAGATGTGGCTTAGTCGATTCCTTGCCACATACAAGCAGGAGGTAGCTATATATAATACAAGAGGTAGAAAATCCAGAGTTCTTGGTGCCCAGATTTGGGCCCCAATTTCCGATTGGTACTCCAATGCAAGACTTCCCTCCTGATATGACTTGAATTGATATGATTTTATTAATGTATATAGCTTTTTTCTTTTGAATTTTTGTTTTTGGATGTCTACATGTATTGGTTAATAATGTTTTTTTTACTTGCTATTGGTATATTTTCTGTATTGAATTATCTGATGTATTGTTGTTATATTATGTTGTCACTCTTTTTGTAATGAAAATTCTTAATCACTACTGATCATGCTCAATAAAAATAAAAAAAATAAAAAAAATAAAAAAATGTATGCCAAGCATACAATAAGTTATAAAGTGTGTTTATCCTAATTCATAAAAGATACAAAAACTGTTGAAGATGTAATCCTGGAAGCCTCCTCTATACTATATCTGTCGCCAGAGTGGCTTAAATAAAGGAAGCATGCCCTTATGGCCACAATCATTTAATCAAAGCTTCCCTGGTGAGTTAAAAACAAATACGAACAAATAAAATGGAATCTTCATACAGCAATTGTAGATGAATAAAATCTGAGCGCACCAGCTTAAATTTCAATCTTCTTAAGACCGGGATAATAAAACTGAGTCTAAAAGAGCTGGACTTGAAGGCCAAACAGCTGTCATAGTCCAGCAGAAATTTTTACAGCAACATCACAGTGTCCAAAGGAGATTAATGAGTCCAAATCCCCAAAGACCTGGGGCCGAGCTTTGAGGATACTGATTATATGGATAGGTGGTTCACAGCCTATGAGGTAGCCCTTAGAATACATAGGGCTTACCAAATGCTCTACACCCCAATGAAAGCAGCCCTTATCACTAAATGTAGCCTCACTCCAGTGAGGTGCTGCTTAAGGTTTAAGGACAGTCACAGACTGACAGGCCAGTCTTGGGTAGGTTTTATGTCAAGGCATGGAGGCCAATATTATGCATAACTTCTTTATTGCTTTCATACACAGCAGTAACAAACACTAGTAGTAGAATAAAACATTAAAACATTCCAGAACCCTTTAGAACGTGCATTTAACCAAGGAACCTGCAGCCATCGTCCTTCTTTTGTTTCTGCTCATACATAGACACGTACATCCTACTGTTATTTGGTAGAGTATGTGTAAAAATGTTATCCGATCTGATCTAGGCACAAGTTATGTTTTGAATAATGGATGTGTTTAGTGATCGATCAAGTTCTTGTGATTCAAGGTTTGGGGTTTTTAAACTTCATATGTATATTACAAGTTGCAATTTGTTTTTTGTTTAGACTTTTATATAGCGCAAACTAGACCCAATTATATCAGGTATCAGAGTGTTTTAGATTCTTAAAGAGATTAAAAAGTAGTGCTAGATTGACCGTTTACGTGGGTCTTTTAATGAGGAATATATTGGTATGGTAGGTTGTTTTCCTTGCTTATTATTTGAGCAAGGGTAACTTTTAGTAGGAATTAATTTAATTTTTTTTAAAAGACCTGCGGCAATGTGGTGCCACCTTGCAATAGAAGCGTACCATTTTTAAGGTCGGATCAGATGAGCATTTGAGTGGGGTTATTAAGCTAGATAAACACGACATGCAGAGTAGTGGTAAATCAATTTTAAAAGTAGCACTTATCAGTCAGTTGTGTGTGTGTTGACCAGCAACATGTGTGAAGAGTGCTCAGGCTGTATGCGAGAGCTGGACAGGCAGATTCAGCTCGCGTCCATACTGTCTCTTGTACAAGAGAGGGGCTGATTTAACTGGATACGACCGCCATAGGCATATGGTGGCCATTTTGATAAGATGCAGCTTAACACTTTGGCTGCTAGAGGTTTTCCCCTCCTGTGTTGATCCTTGGTGAACTCCATTGTTCATGACGAGCTCAGCTCGTCATAAGCACAGCTCAACCGTGCCTCATGACGAGCAGCGAAGGGGTTAAACAATGGGGGCTTAGGACAGCCATATTTTGGGTTGCCGAAACTACGTATGAGGTGTCCTATGACAGTTGCCAACAGATTAGCTGTCAGTTACCGGCAGGAATATTTTTTCCAGTTATAGGTTGGTGTGAATGTATAAAAAAGGGAAACAAATGGTCAGAGTAATCTAGTTTTTTAAATAAATAGATACGGTTGGAAATTGAGCAGGTGGAGGAACAAAGTTTTGAAAGAAAATGGAGGAATACATGGAGAAAAGATTTGGTGATTTAGCAGTAAGTATAGATAACAAGATAGAAAGTTGTGTAGAAAACTTCTAAAAGAGAAGGGTAGTACATTAAAGGTTGTAGAGGAGGACAGGTACTGGTCTACAGAGGAGGGAAAGCCAGTGGTCAGTGGATCAAAAACTGGAAGCTCAAAAAGGGCACAAAAAAGGAAGCATGGAGAAGTGCAGAAGGAGAATAGAGGGTCCGTGCGGAGGACACCAGAGGAGGAATTGGCTATTAAGGCTTGAGAAGAAGCTATAAAGTCTAAAAAGAAGAGCCAAAATGTGGTGGTATGTGGCAGGTCATCCTCTAGTTGGGATGTAGAACTGGCTTGTTCTTCTGATTTCAATGAGCCAGACGATGAGGCAAAGGGAAGTAAGAGAAGGAAGTTGGAAAATAGAAAGATTACATTAGAGGCTGGGGATTTTGTGGACCCTCTTGGAGAGGAAATGTTTGATCCACTGTTGATTTAACACCCTTAGTCACCACAGTGGTGACCAGAAAGGACACATAGCTCAATATGTGAGTAATTGGATTCGCAGGGAAATTCCAAAGGAGGTACAGGCTCGGCTTAGGTCAGAGGCTCCAAGACCTACCCTGTAATCAAAAGTGGCATATAAACCTGAATTGGACCCCAAAATGTTACATTATTGTGAGAGATTGCCTACCAGACCCCTTCAACTACGGTATCCAGGCTCCTCTCATCTGTCTTCGCAGGGATACGAACGGGGACACAACCCGGAAGTCCCTCCCTCGAACACCGGAAGCAGTTACCCAGGGCCAATAAGAGAGGAGTGGAATAACCGTTACGGGGAGGAAGTCGGTGGAACCAGGACAGCGTGGAAGGAAGTCGCGGGACCCGAACACAAGCAGGAAGACGCGGGACCCGGTTTCAAGCGGGAAGACGCGGGACCCGAACACAAGCAGGAAGACGCGGGACCCGGTTTCAAGCGGGAAGACGCAGGACCCGAGTGCAAGCAGGAAAACGCGGGACCCTGTTTAAAGCAGGAAAAAGACGCAGAACTCGACCAAAAGAAGACCTGGACATCAGGAACCACCGAGGACGAAGACGAGACGTGGTCCGAAGATTGGTGGTGTCCGGAGGTGGCTGGAGAGCAGCCGTGACTCAGGAGAGTTACGGCGGAGCCAGGTTAGTGATTGTAAACTGGGAATAGACGGGAGAGGGTCGTAAACGAACGGGTGTGGGTAGCGTCCAACAAAGTGATATCTCTGAGTTCTTTGTGAATGAAACGCTGCCTTAGTTTAAATCCCATGTTACCGTAGGAACGGTCCGCTCCTATACCCTTCTTTTCTAATCGAACACTAGCTGATAACAGTTATGATACCATTTTAGGTGTGGTAGAAACACCTATTATTGTCCTCTTTTTCAACCTTTACTTTATGTGGTGGGACTGGTCTCCAAACGCTTAGGTACACTTGTATGCTATGATGTTATAGCGTTACGACCTTTTGAAACAGCAATACATTATTCTAACGGCTCCTTTCATTTCTTTGTTTTTCTATGAGCCTCCGGGGAACACACCACAATCAAGGACAAACCGAAGACCGGACTTCATCATCCTCGTCGGACTCGGATGACGCTGTAAAACATCCAAAACCAATAACTCAACAACCTTCAACTTCTTTACCACTTATTAATAAACCTTCCTTTAAACCTATTCTTCAGCCTCCTCGCCTGTTTATCAAGCCTGCCCTCCCACAAGTGGTGTCAGAAGTGGGATTTGAAGGCGAAATGGAGGCGGCCTTAGCCAAAATGGCTGAAAACCAAGAACATTTGGGAAAAGTAATGGAACGATTCCTAACGGTCGTAGAGGAAGATCGAGGGAAGTTACAAAAAGTACTCGCTGACCAGGAACAAACACAGGGAACCGTTGTGGACAAGTTGACCGCGGCACTTAGTCAACAAAGAGGTCCTACAACCTTACCCTCGGTAGTACTCCAGCGGTATGTAGCAGGAGAGGACCCAGATTGTTTCTTTAGTAACTTCGAGCGCATGGCCAACGCAGCCTCATGGCCCCCGGATAAATGGGGACAATATTTGGGTCCCCTGCTGTCAGTTGACTTACAGGCCGCTTATCAAGCTGCCACACTTCAGGGAACGGCTCCCTATGCAGATATAAAAAAATGTATTTTGGAAAGACTGGGAATTGACGACGAAACATATCGAATCAAGCTACGGCAAATGAAAGAGGGACCACAAGAAACTCCTCGTGCACTCTATTTTAGGGTGAAGGACATGGCAGATCGTTGGTTGAAGCCAACCACTACAGATAAGGATGGGATTATGGCAAAGATATATTTAGAACAATACTTAACTTCTCTGCATCCTCCCATCAAGCGATGGGTTCGGCAACAGGCAAACCTCACTCTAGAAACCGCAGTTGAAATAGCCAGTGCATATAGTAGGGCTCAGGACTTTCAGAAAGGGAAAGAGGACGCAGGGAAACCGGTGGGACATTCACTTCACAGACCGGCCAGACCCCTTTTACCCAAGAAACCTGAACCTCTTGCTCTTGTTCCAGGTACGCCTACAATACCCATACCCAGTATTCCTCTCAACAGACCTCCTCAGACCGGGCCTCAATGTTTCCAATGTGGAGGAATGGGCCATATAGCCGGGTTTTGTCCTCAAAGAGAAGAACCCATGGAAATCGGGTTAGCACGCAATTATTATTGTTCCCCTCTCCACAAGAAATTGCCTCCATACAAATATACGGTCTCAGTTAACGGACAACCCCTTACCGCTTTAGCTGATACAGGCTGCTTACATAGTGTGGTCCGACCACAAGACTTGGGAGAAGGCATAGGACCCATTGACGGCATGGTGGCTACATGCCGTCAATGCCGTCATGTTTGGTGTACATGGAGACACCAAACTGTATCCGACTGCCAAGGTCTTAATTCAGCATCCCCAAGATCAGGGTACGTCTTTGACCGTGGGTTTAATACCACGACTTCCAGAACAGGCTATTCTTGGCAACGATTACGAAAAACTACCCCAGTTATTACAAGAAACAGGTGCGGAAGAAACAAGAGAGTGGCTGGCTACAGCTCCTTTTTCCACAGATGCTGAAAAAGAATGGCCACCTTCCAAACCCCGGAAAAGCCGAAATCAGAGAAGGGCGGAAAAAGGAAAGCCACCCCTGGTAATGCCAACCATTCCCGTGGAAAATCCCTGGGAAACAGATCGCAATTTTCATGCTGCACAACGAGAGGATCCTGTACTGCAAGAAGCGTGGAAGAACACCCTCGATGAAGAGGATCCAACACATGTAGGTCCTTATTTTTGTATTAAAAAGGGATTGTTATATAGGAAGGGTCATGAACAAAGATCGCAGTTGTTAGTACCAGAACCTTTTCGAGAAAAAGTGCTATACTTAGCCCATAGTCATTTATTGGGAGGACATTTTGGGGCAGATAAGACAGAGAAAACCATTTTGGACAATTTTTACTGGCCAGGAATTTATCAGCATGTAAAAAAATACTGTAGAGAATGTCCCATTTGTCAACGACATAGTCGATATCATCCTCCTTGGGCACCATTATTACCACTGCCCATTATCAATGATCCATTCAGTCGGGTGGGCATGGATATAATCGGTCCTCTATTACCTTCTCGAAGTGGTTACAGATATGTACTAGTCATTATTGACTATGCCACTAGATTCCCTGAGGCTATACCTCTCCGTCGTCCTGACACAACTAATGTAGCTAAAGCCATGATTGGAGTTTTTTCCCGAGTAGGGTTTCCCAAAGAGATCCTAACGGATCAGGGAACTCCTTTTGTTTCCAAACTGATGAAAGACGTGTGCAAACAGTTAGGGATACATCAAATCCGAACATCTGCCTACCATCCACAGACAGACGGTTTGGTAGAAAGATATAATGCTACTATTAAAACAACTCTGAAGAAGCTGTTAGACCTAGAAAGCAGAAAATGGGAAGACATTCTTCCTTTGGCTCTTTTTGCCATCAGGTGTAAGGAACAAAAGAGTACCGGGTACTCTCCCTTTGAGTTACTCCATGAGGCCATAAACCTCGCACTTTCTTGGATATGGCTCGAGAGCAATGGGAGACTGAACACGACAATACTAAGCCCTTACCCGAATATGTAGCGAATCTAAAAACACATTTGAGTCAAATGCGAGAAATTGTCCGAAACAATTTAGAGGAGGCACAGAACGCGCAAAAGACACAATGTGACAAAAAAGCCAAACTAAGAACTTTCCAGGTTGGAGACCTGGTATTACTCATGATGTCCTCCTCCGATCAGAAATTATTAGGACAATGGCAGGGTCCCTATCCCGTATTACAACAGGTTACACCCGTAACATATTGTATAGAGGTAGACAGTAACAAAAAAATCTCTCAGATATATCATGTGAACTTGCTTAAGAAATGGGAAGGTCCAGCACCGGTAGCAGTTCATTCCGTTGATATTCAAAAGCCTCTTTTCAAACAGTGTATCGATCCAGACTTACCAGGATCTTTATCCGAGGAGTTAGTGGAGGCATTGCAGTCTCATGAATTCGTCTTTTCCAATACTCCAGGCGTGACCAATCTAATTGAACATGCCATAAGAACACCCCCAGGCAAGAAAGTTAGATTACGACCCTATCGGATACCTGAAGCAAGGAGACAGACGATAAGAGAGGAGGTACAAAAGATGTTGCAAATGGGAATTATAGAACCATCCAAAAGTGAATGGAATTCTCCCATTGTACTTGTGCCAAAACCTGATGGCTCCATTAGATTTTGCATTGACTTTAGAGAAGTGAATAAAATCTCCGAATTCGATACCTACCCACTTCCTCGAGTGGATGAAATGGTCGAAAGAATAGGAAGAGCTAAATATATCAGCACTTTGGACTTGTGCAAAGGGTATTGGCAGATACCGTTGAAAAGAGAAGACAGGGAAAAAACAGCCTTTTCCACACCAGATGGGTTGTACCAATTTAGGATGTTACCTTTTGGCTTACATGGAGCCCCTGCCACGTTTCAGCGGGCCATGAACACAATTCTAAGACCATATGATGGGTTTGCTGGAGCATATATTGATGACATCATCATATATAGTGATACGTGGGAACAGCATTTAGAACATCTAGCTACAGTTGTACGAACCCTAGGGTCACAAGGTTTAAAGATTAACCGGGCCAAAAGTCACTTGGCAGCTCAAACTGTTAAGTATTTGGGTTATCTGTTGGGAGAAGGGGTCATACGACCACAACCCTCAAAATTGTCGGCCATTTCCCACATTCCTTTCCCCAAGACAAAGAAAGATTTACGAGCGTTCTTGGGTTTACTAGGTTATTATAGAAGGTTCATTCCACGATTTTCACAGTTGGCAGCTCCACTGACTGATTTGTTACAAAAACAGTGTAACACCGAACAAGTTCTGCAATGCCCCCCTAGGCCTGTCCAACAGTCCTTTGAAGTTCTAAAACAATCTTTAACGTCAGACACTGTTCTGATTAGTCCCGACTACTCACGACCGTTTATATTACAAACGGACGCTTCTGATCAAGGACTAGGTGCTGTACTATCGCAAGAAACACCACAAGGAGAGAAGCCTATTTTATATATTAGCCGAAAGCTTTTTCCTCGAGAAAAGAACTATGCCACAATCGAAAAAGAAGACCTCGCCATCAAATGGGCTATCAAGACATTACGGTATTCTTTAGAAGGAAGAGAATTCACTCTGTTCACAGACCACGCACCATTAGAATGGTTAGCTCGAAACAAAGGACACAACGAGAGAGTGCTGTGGTGGTTTCTCTCTTTGCAACCATACAGATTTCAGACTCGACATAGGAAAGGACAAGAGCAAGGAAATGCGGACTATTTGTCCAGATATCCACAAGAAAGGCTTCCCCTTAGAAGAAAGACAGCAAGGGAAAGGGGATGTGAGAGATTGCCTACCAGACCCCTTCAACTACGGTATCCAGGCTCCTCTCATCTGTCTTCGCAGGGATACGAACGGGGACACAACCCGGAAGTCCCTCCCTCGAACACCGGAAGCAGTTACCCAGGGCCAATAAGAGAGGAGTGGAATAACCGTTACGGGGAGGAAGTCGGTGGAACCAGGACAGCGTGGAAGGAAGACGCGGGACCCGAACACAAGCAGGAAGACGCGGGACCCGGTTTCAAGCGGGAAGACGCGGGACCCGAACACAAGCAGGAAGACGCGGGACCCGGTTTCAAGCGGGAAGACGCGGGACCCGAGTGCAAGCAGGAAAACGCGGGACCCTGTTTAAAGCAGGAAAAAGACGCAGAACTCGACCAAAAAAAGACCTGGACATCAGGAACCACCGAGGACGAAGACGAGACGTGGTCTGAAGATTGGTGGTGTCCGGAGGTGGCTGGAGAGCGGCCGTGACTCAGGAGAGTTACGTCGGAGCCAGGTTAGTGATTGTAAACTGGGAATAGACGGGAGAGGGTGGTAAACGAACGGGTGTGGGTAGCGTCCAACAAAGTGATATCTCTGAGTTCTTTGTGAATGAAACGCTGCCTTAGTTTAAATCCCATGTTACCGTAGGAACGGTCCGCTCCTATACCCTTCTTTTCTAATCGAACACTACCTGATAACAGTTATGATACCATTTTGGGTGTGGTAGAAACACCTATTCTTGTCCTCTTTTTCAACCTTTACTTTATGTGGTGGGACTGGTTTCCAAACGCTTAGGTACACTTGTATGCTATGATGTTATAGCGTTACGACCTTTTGAAACAGCAATACATTATTCTAACGGCTCCTTTCATTTCTTTGTTTTTCTATGAGCCTCCGGGGAACACACCACAATCAAGGACAAACCGAAGACCGGACTTCATCATCCTCGTCGGACTCGGATGACACTGTAAAACATCCAAAACCAATAACTCAACAACCTTCAACTTCTTTACCACTTATTAATAAACCTTCCTTTAAACCTATTCTTCAGCCTCCTCGCCTGTTTATCAAGCCTGCCCTCCCACAATTATTTAATTAAGACAGGTAGAGACCCTAGGAAAGGGTAAGATAAGGGTTGGAAGGGGTGCAAGGATAGATTATTGGACCCTTTACAAAAGTGTTTGATATGTCCGTGGAGGCACATGTAAACCACATGGGGATAGACGTGGTTGAGCTAAGGCAATGGCTTGAGCTGAGGCAATAGATCCAAAGAGCAATTTGCCTATTGGGCAATTAAAATTAAGCTTTATGCGTTGAGCTACGTAAATGTACTCTAATGAAAATAGACCCCAAGTTGATAGAGTTGTCCAGCAAGGAGTTTGGGGTGGAAAGTGAAGGAATCATATTTTGGTGAAGAATTCTTCAAAGACATGTCTAGGTATGTAGGGGACCTTCAATTTGTTGCAAAAGGTCCAGAAAGACATGCAGAACGCTTTTGGTACAGCCATTAAGATGAGGTGTCAGTTCCCTGGCTGAGGTCAAGGAATCATTCGCAGGTCATTTTTGCAGGGTTTTAGACCCTTTGGCTATGGATATAATTACCGATCAGAGCAGAGTTGATTTTATCCACAGAGGCATTAGTCGTAAGCACGAGGCACAAGAGTGAATAGAGAACAAGAGGAGAATCAGGTGAGTTTAGAACAAGCCCCTTTGTGTATCCATGTAAAACTGGGCAGCAGATTAGCTCAGTTTGTTTCAAGATGGAGAGAGATTACTCAGGGTCCTTGGGTTTTGGAAATGGTACAAGGATATCACATAGCTTTTATAAAGGAACCAGTGGAGGAGGTTTGTCCAATGCTTTTGTGTTTTTCAAGGAAACAGGAAATGTTAGTTTCGCAAGAGGTGCAACCTGTGTTGAAGATGGGAGCAGTAATGAAAGGTAGAAGTAAGTCCAACTTGTTTGTAAGCAATATCTTCTTAGTCGAGAAGAAGGACAAAGAAATGAGGCGTGTTATCAATGTAAAGGAACTGAATGATTGGGTGTGTTACAATCACTTCAAGATGAAAGGGATTCACATGTTGAGGGATTTACTAAGGAAAGGAGATTGGTTAAGGAGATTGGATTTAAAGAATGCTTACTTAATGGTCCTTGAGTGGGTGGAGCACAGGGATCATCTGCAGTTTCAGTGGAAATGTAAACCAAGAAAAGCCCACCTCAAGGAGGAGTGGGGGCTTGGTGGTGTGGGAATCACCCAAGTCTACTCTTATCCTCCTTATATAATGAAGTGGACCCGGAAACCTTTGTCTGCCAAGAGAACCACCGTTATTACAATAGCCCGGGCTATGGAACAGAGTCGCAAGCTAGTCAGAGACAAAACCCAGGAGGCTGCTGCTTTACTCCACAGCGAACAAGCCTTATATACATTTTTATACCACTCTTTTGGCATTCAGTCCAATCTTCAATAAGGGCGGTGTTTGTAGTTGATGACCTGATCAAGGCGGTGTTTGTAGTTGATGACTTGATTAAGGCCCGGCATTCAGACCATTGTTCAACCAGCTTGATCAAGGCTCGGTCAGTTAGACCATTGTTCAATCAGCTTGATCAAGGCTTGGTCAGTCAGACCATTGTCCAGATGACCTGATAACGGCATCAAGGATGTTTACCAAGCAGGGAGCAGAAGATGAAAAACAAGCTTGTTTACACAGGGCGTAGGTGTCTCATGGCTTTCTGTTGATGAATTGGTTAACTGCAAAGAACAGGGGGCTTGGGTATGTGATAGTTTTATTTTAGCGTCAGCAGAAATGGAGGCTGTAGGCAGGGTTTTGTCACGAGATGACAAGAAATGAAGGAATGTAAGGAAATTAATAGGACCTAGTAAAAACGTATTTTATTCAGACCCTCCTTTTGTCATTGAGTGTCAAAACATGTTCTTAGGAAATGTCTATCTGCATTAGGTCGCCAATCTCTTTTTAAAGCATTATCCTTACGTTGGTGTCACGTGTACTGACCGGGGAACTTTTAAGGGCCTGTGTACACATAGCACAAAGCATAGGCAAGCACTGGATACACAGGCAGCATGAGATGATGACTGCTGTTCCTAAGGCAAAAAAATGAGGATCCCCCATCCCCATCTGGAAAGGAGGCCCCAAATCCAGCCCATGAGGGACCAGTCATCTTGTTGTTGATGAATCTCAGAGGAAAGTTTATGCAGACGTTGGATAGCTTGATAGACTGATGGAGCATTATCAGGTATGTAAATGCAGCAGCTGGAGCCGATTAGTTTACTTTCACCACCACGGTTAGCAAGGATGGATGATGTCAAGTACCATTCGATGTTGTAGTGTCATCAGGTCCGCCTGAAGCTCTGCGGTGATGTTGTCCAATGCCCCTGCTTATTAATGGTTGCCTCCACCACTCGGGTAAGGTGTTGTATGTTGCGGCTGGTGACCATAGGACTCAAGAACGGCAGGAAACCTTTAAAGAAGTCCCCCGCCTCCTGTCTTGCAGTGTCATCGGCCTCAATTACTCCCCTAGGCATACGATGGTGGAGGTGGGGATTGGTCAAGTGATGTGTCCCAACAGCAGTAAAGGTAGGAGGAAGAAGAAAGGCCAAATAACACACACCTGACCAATTTCTTGGAAGCCAGGTATAAGTAGACTGTCCACAAACAAAATAGGCATTTGGAGAAGCGATTAGGAGTGGTGGTGAGGTAATATTCAGTGTACTGACTATTGCGCAGTCACTGACTCCTACCTCACGGGTCCCCATGAGGTAATATAAATTATATGATCGATTGTGTCCCCTATCTTAGACCCCACCGACTCCATGTACGAGCTTGAAGTGCATGTAACTTCCCTCCTGTGCTAGTTATGAAGACGCAAATACATTTGCGTCCAACGTTAACATGTTCTCTTTTCGATCCGCCATGAACGGATTGGATATTCAGTTCCTAAATATGCTATGCCAACGTCTTTTTGTGGTATACCTTACACGTTTTTCAGCTCTGGCGAAGTAGGCCTGAATTCTGCCATCGAGCCTCTTTCCTGCCTTCTGACTTCGAAAACCTCAGCCCAGGCTGCCTCTGTGCCAGTGACCCTTGCCTTACTTTTTGGCACGGCTAACGGTGCTCGGCTCAACCCGTTGCCTGCCAAGACTGCCTTCAACCTTCGAATTATCTGCTCCACTCCTCGAAAATACATTCCTGTCTGGTAGATTCACGTCAACATCCTTCCAGCTGCAGGGCAGAGGGTAGGCCTCACTGTCTCTATGCGAGAAATTCATGGCCCTGTTTCCATGGTAGGCCCATGCCCTCCCTCGCACCCCTCGCGTCTCATGTAGACACGCAGACGCTCATACACGCACTCATAACCAGTATAGAAATAACCACTTGTCCGAGAGACCTTTTCCCTCCAGATAATGCAGTTCCTTAAACATGAGATATTAGATACGATTTGGGGATTAGGTTGATCTGACATCCAGACATCCGTCTACACTTGTAGGACTAAATGTCAAGTCCCCCTTCACCCCTCAAGTTACACGTACATTACACGTCACACGTCACCCCGCTGCGCGCGCATCTCTGCCATGTAATTCTGCTGACACTGCTGGATTCATTTATGGATCCACCCATTTTGTGACATCATGTACAATGACGTTCTTGTCCACGCCTTCATGCACGCCTATTGTAACGCCTCTTGTATTACGTATATGTATTCTTATCTCTCTTCTCAGCTGTTACGCCTCCTGCATATGCCTTTACTGTAATGCATTGACTATATATATGAATGCCTGTCAATTATGTATTGTCGCATACTTGCATATCCGCATATTACCATTGACTCTGTCAGTCTGTCCCTTCCCGAACCCATGTGGTGACGGAATGGTATGCCACCTTGGCTCGAGCCAATATACTAATCACCCAATTCCTTTTATAGGAATAAAACCCTTTTGAGAAACCTCAAATATCACGGATTTTGCCTCTTATTTTATTATGAGTTATTCTTATTGATTATAGAAATTAAGCACCGGTAAATTAATTATTTACGACAATTTGGCGCCCGAATAGGGACCCCTCCCCCATCTCACGCGCCGGTGGTGCGTTGCAGGCCTGGCCCCCTGCCACAGCCGGACGGACAACTACGCGTACCCGCAGGATTTCCTGTATCTCCCTCAGGCCAATGGAGGTGACTGAGGCTGCGATCGACACCCAGACGAGGCGGTGAGAAGTGCGGAGGATCCCGACCAGAGCCTAGCTGAGAGAGCAAGATCCGAGGTATACGGAGGCCCACCAGGTTCCGACGTTCCGAAGTATCAGCGTCACGAGTCGAGTCCGAATCCAGTCCAGGGTTTCCGAGGCCTTCCGTTCTCGTGCTTCCCGGTGAGTACCGTTGCTGGGGACGCATATAGACGTGCGCATTAGTTTGTGCCGGTCAAGACAGGTGTGGGTACACAGACCTGGTCTGCACTGTTTTAGACAGTGTATCTGTACTGTTTAGCAGTATATCCAGTCTGCACTGTTGAGCAGTGTATCTAGTATTATGCAGTTAGCAAGTTACCTTTTAATTGTCATCATTCATGTTAAAATGTTTTAATGTGTCTTAAAATGTCGTGGTATGAGTGATTGTTCGATCGTAATTATTGTGATTATTGTGTTCAGTGTGTTCATATTTGAGTAAGAACCAAGTAGGCAGTTTTCAAGATGCCTTTGTTCTCCAAATTAAGACAGATAAAAACTAGAAAAGGGGTATTGGAAGAAGCTGTTCCCATTCCACCTAGGGACACCCCAGGGTACTTTATGTACCACAAACATGGCCTAGATGCCGTTTTATTCCTCGACTTATGGGTGGATTACACTAAAGAATTATCCGAGAATCAGAGATGGCCTGCTACTGGGACATGGGATGCAGATTGCATCATGAGGGTAGAGGAAGCATTGTGGAAAAAGAAAGCCCGACAGTCACAGAAGGATGCCATTGAATTATGGCGTAAAGAATCACATAGGCGTACAGAAAAAGCACTTAGAAAAGAAGAGAAAAGGAGGGAGGATCCGGAGAAAGCCCAGGAAAACGTATTAGTTGAGGAAGGTACCCGAGTAAAATTAGAACAGGTAGACAGGCAGCGAAACACACTCATGAACGGCATGTACCCCCTCTTGACTGAGGGTTTGCCTAAAGCCACCCCGGAGGTACCAAAAGAACTACCACCCCCACTGCTCCCGACTAAAATACACCAGAAAACAGCAAAGGACATTTTTCTTGCGTCCTATCTAGATGATGTGGCTCCCACATACGCAAATACCGCACCGCCACACACACCTCCACCTGCCGACCAAGACGGTCAGCTCCTTCCTCCCCGACAAGCCACTCCTCCTCCTGTTCCTCCTGGTCTTCCAGCTGTCCTTCCACCTATTCCTGGGCCTGCTCCCTCCGCTTTTCACTCGACGAACCCCTTCGGAGCTGGCGCCTCAGGAGGCGCGTCCGGAGGAGCGACAGGTTACCAGACCCCGCCATCGGCCCATCGGCTGACCTATAGAGACCTAGCACAACAACGTACACCTAGAGCAGGCGATATTACACTACATGGAGATCGTCTTGCAGACTGTAGATATGATCCAGTGCCTGGTAAAAAGAATGACGAAAGAATGTTGCTCGCATCAGTACGTCTGCGGCGAGTTACGAATTTCTTATTAACACTACCTGGAATGGTAGATCATCTAGATCGAATATATCAGTTCGTACAGACAGGAGTAGGGCCTGAAAGTATTAAGGAGGCCATGGCCTATCAGAAAGTGGATACGAAAGCCAAGATATTGCGGTTTCTTATAAACTGTTTCATAAGGGAAGTGGATAGGCCGGGTATGAACCCGGATGACGTGAAAGCACTCCACCGGTGGGGCCAGAATATTGCAGACGGGAATCACGATAAAGAGGCCTGTGTAGAAAATATGTACCGAAGAATAAGAAATGCAATAGTAAAGATGCATGAGAAAAGACAGCCACCACCGGAAATAGATTCAGACAAAGTTGAATCCTCAGAAGAGGAGGACGAGCCAGACCAGACCCCAGAACAGACACAATTACCAGTTAGAGAAACAATAGCATATGTAGGTAAGGGAAGACCCTTCAATAATTCAATGCGCCCAGTGCGTCCAGAAAGTAAAAGAATATTCCAAGAAGCCATGTGCAATCCAAGAACTCCTGAACACTTATTCCAAGCTACTGATAACAGACTTCGAGAACGAATGGGGTACCATGTACTTGATTCTATGGATGAACAAGAATTAGCCAGGTCAGCCGTGCAATGGGCTGACAATTCTGAGAAATATGGTGATGATGCGTTAGCACATACGTTTCTGAACCTGACACCGAGTGAACAGCGTTTAGCTGGTACATACATGATACAACATCTGCTCTTATTGTATAGAAGCCAACACTCTGATCCAGGCCCCTTGCCTGATATATTAATAGAACTACTCATGAATAAATGGAGAGGTCTAGGTACTGATCTAATTAAAGTAATTCTAGAACACCGATACAGATATAGCGCCTTTCTATGTCCACAGACCGACGCAACGCATGTCATGGGAAGAAAAATGTATTACATGGACGGACAAAATCCGTTGCGAGAAGTGCACCCAGTACAGAACGCAGACAATACCTTTAGACGTGTGTTTGTGTACACCCCTATAACTAAAATAGAACTATTGGAAATGAAAAAATTGGTACCTAGTCATGACAAAGATCCGGCAGGTTTCCACCGTGAAATAAAAGACATGATACTAATGGGTGACTATACTTATCCCGATATTATGAAAATATTGAAAGTGTTACTGCCTCCCGGAATATACGAGAAACTCAAAGAAAAAGAGTGGGAGGTGGGAGACACAAAGATTGATTGGGCTGCATTAGAAAACGAAGAAAGTACTAGAATTCCGGGCCAAGGGCTCGGGGATAAAGTTAAAGCATTACCAGGATTGTTAGTACAAGTGTTGCCACGTTTATTAAGTACTAAAAAGGAAGATTGGGGTGCCATTTCAGCTTGTAAACAGAAACCCGATGAAGATACCAGTGATTTCTATACCAGATTTGAAAAATGTTTTGGCATTAATAGCGGTCTGAAAGCAAGTAGCGAGTCATATCCACATCTTTTTGTAACGAAATTAGTTGAGAATTCACTGCCTCAGGTTAAGAGCAGAGTATTGAAAGTCGAAAGTACTTGGCAAGCGAACACCCCTTCACAAATGTTACAAATGTTACAGTACCACCAGAATAGAATTAGAGAAGAACAAGAACATGAACAAAGACGCATGAAAGACACGAAAATGAAAATGCTAGTTGCCCAGTCAGTTCCCGCCGAAGGACATAAAAAGGGTGGGACCCAGCCTAGTAATACGACAGCCCCTGTTAAAGGGACGTGTAACTACTGCAAACAGCCAGGTCATTATGTAAACGATTGTGCTGTTCTGAAACACAATATCTCCACGGGTAAGACCAAGGAGAGACCGCGCGTACCCAGACAAGATCAGGTCCAGCAACAAGTACCACAGAACGTACAACATATTCCGCCTATGCCAGCTTCATCACAAACGGTGGCAGTCCCACAACAACAACCTATAACGGCAACACAGAACACAACACAACAGATGTACCAATACGCACAGAACGACTACCCTGATTATCAACGATACACATGAAACAGCCTAGAGAGGGAATTTGACTTGCCCCTTATTGAAGTTCCCGTAGATCAAGAGGGTCCTTATGTACACAGTCAGGTGCTAGGAAAAGACAGAAAGTTTTTGATTGATACAGGGGCAAGCAGGACCACAATCAGTCACAACGAGGTTCCAGGGGCACCCCTCTCAGGCTCACAGAATGTTTCCCTTGGATTTTCAGGAAAACCTATCATTAATGAGGTATCACAGCCACTCCCCCTTGCAGTAGGTCCTCTGACACGGACTACAGATTTACTACTCACAAAATCATGCCCAGAAAACTTATTAGGAATAAAGACATTAAAAGCTCTAGGAGCTATAATATGCTGTTCTCCGGAAGGAGTCCGCTTATTTTTGCGAGATTTTAAAGGTCATTATGTGTTAAGAGATATGGATCCCCGGTTACAGAATGTACCTGCACACTTGTGGGCACAAGGCCCCACTGATGTAGGGTGTATGCACATTACACCATATCGAGTCACACTCAAAGCAGGAGTGGTACTACCACGAATTCGACAATATAAGTTACCTCCAGATGCTGTAGTGGCTTTACTGAGAATTATTGACGAGCTCATTGCACAAGGAGTGGTTGTGGAAACTGACTCCAATGTATGTAATTCTCCTATCATACCAGTTCTTAAACGTACTGATCCAAATGCTCCACCAGTTTATCGATTAGTTATCGATTTACGCGAATTGAATAAATGCATTGTACCACAGTATCCTGTGGTCCCAGATATCTCTGCATTACTGACAGCTATTGATTCAGAAGCGACGTTCTTTACTGTAATTGACCTCAAGAACGCCTTCTTCAGTGTTCCAATTGATCCAGAAAGCCAATACTTGTTCGGATTCAGTTTAAATGGACGATCTTTCAAATTTGCACGCGCACCTCAAGGGTTCACAGAAAGCCCCAGCATCTATAGTCAAGCACTGAAAAGACAACTCGACAGTATTCACATGCCAGCTAACACCGCCCTACTCCAGTATGTCGATGATCTGCTGATCACCGCACGGAGCGAACCCGAATGTGAAAATGCATCACTGACAGTTCTGAATTTCCTGGCCGACAAGGGGCACAAGGTGTCCCCTTCGAAGCTGCAATTCTGTGTTCAGCAAGTTGTGTACCTGGGTCACTTGCTGTCCAAAGTGGGGAGACAGCTCACTCCTGATCGCATTCAGTTAATTGTAAACATGTCACCACCAAAGACACAAAAGGAGGTGCGGGCTTTCATAGGCCTCACCTCGTACTGTAGACAATGAATTCCCCAATATGCATTTCTAGCAAAGCCACTCATCCAGTTGACAACCCAGGAGGCAGCGACATCGACTATCCTCCCTTGGACTCAGGAACATACACAAGCTTTTGATAACTTAAAGAAAGCCTTATGCCAAGCACCTGTTTTAGCAACACCATGTTACAGTAAATCTTTTACACTTTTTGTCACAGAACGTGAAGGTACTGCCTTGTCAGTCCTCACCCAGGAACAAGCAGGTTCACACAAACCGTGTGCTTACTTTTCTAGCACATTAGATCCGGTGGCTCAGGCTTTACCTGCGTGTTTGAAATCAGTAGCAGCGACAGCTTTAGCAATCAGACAGAGCGATACCATAGTATTGGGGCATCAGTTGACAGTACAAGTTCCACATTCCGTGGAAGTTCTTTTAAATCGCACACAAACCCAACACTTGACCATAGCAAGACTGACAGGTTATGAATTGACATTGTTTCAACCACACATAGAAATCAGACGCTGTAGCACATTAAATCCCGCCACATTGTTGCCAGTAAACGGAGTAGATCCCTTGGCACATGATTGCATTGAAGTCATTACTATTACAACAAAACCCAGACAGGACTTGACAGATGTCCCATTACCAGATCCGGACCTGACACTTTATGTGGATGGTTCATGTATGAGAACAGGTACAGGAGAATTAGTGGCAGCCTACGCAGTCACTACAGATACCGAAGTTATAGAAACAAATTGTATTGACACCTTGTCAGCTCAAGCCGCAGAGCTCATTGCTCTGACACAAGCATGTATTCAAGTCAAGAATAAGAGAGTCAACATATACACTGATTCACGTTATGCATTCGGAGTCGTTCACGATTTTGGAGTCCTCTGGCGAGAGAGAGGTTACTTAACTTCTCACGGTGCCAACATCCAGCACGGTCCTCTCATTCAAGGTTTACTAGATGCAATACATCTACCTACTGCAATCTCTATAATGAAGTGTAAAGCACACACAAAGGTTACCGACACGATCTCCCAGGGTAACGACCTGGCAGACCGAACAGCTAAGCAAACGGCTCAGAATCAAATGCATGCAACTGACTTGACAAAGACAATAGTTCCGACACCATCACACTGCATGACAGTCAGGGATCCCGCCCATGATGTAATTGACATACAGACACATGCCACACCAGACGAAATCCAGAAGTGGACTGAACTAGGAGGGATCCAAACAGATCAGGGATGGATGACGAAGGGAAAATCTACATGGTTTCTCCCCGACTCTATGGTTCAGGTCATCATAAACACAATACATAGTCCAGCGCATCTAGGAGAAAAGGCAATGCTAGATAGCATCCAACACATATGGTACAACAAGAACTTACGAGCAGCAGCCAAACAGAAAATGCGTACTTGCATGATTTGTTGTCAGTTTAATCCAGGTAAAAGCATCCCTGTAGAGCAAGGTGGATTTCAGCCACCCGATCACCCTTTTGAAGTCCTCCAGATGGATTACATCCAGATGGACCGCTGCCGAGGTTTCAAGTATGTCCTCGTAGTTGTATGTGCACTTTCCCGATGGACAGAAGCATACCCAGTCCCAGATTATACTGCTCCAACCACAGCCAAGCAACTGGTTCGCGAGTTCTTCCCGCGGTACGGTTTGCCCCGTATCGTGTACTCAGATAACGGTCAGCCATTCTCATCCGAGCTAGTGAAACACATTACACTCTTGTTAGGCTATCAGTGGAAATTCCACTGTGTCCGGCATCCCGAGGCAGCAGGTCTTGTGGAGCGTCATAATCAGACCCTGAAAATCCGACTTTCCAAAATCTGTAGAGAGAAGGGCGTTGACTGGATAGTTGCTTTGCCGGTAGCCCTCTTCTATATGAGGATGGTTGCCCATTCTCGAACCGGGCTATCCCCGTATGAGGTGGTCTTTGGTAGGCCTCCGAATATGTGGGGGACGCCTATTCCGCGAAAAATTACAGATGTTGACTGTATTATGCTGACAGATTACCTTGCCTCCTTGATGTCTGCACTACAATCTTGTCGTTCACTGGTAGCTGCAGCCTTTCCCGACAATGCCGATGTGAAGCTCCACGAGGTGGTTCCGGGTGATTACGTCTTCGTCCGCAACTTTGATCGGAGAAGTCCGTTGGAGCCCCGCTGGCAAACCCCGAAATTGGTTCTTCTAACAACGAGGACAGCCGTCAAAGTAGAGGGCAGGAAGGGGTGGCTACATTCCAGCCACGTGAAGAAGTTCCACGGACTCCCTTCGGACTTGGACTCTAAGCCCTGCCCTCCTACACAAACTGACTCAAAGCTCCCTTTGGTTGAGAAAACAGACTCTGAAAAATATAGACTTAAATTACGATCTAGCAAGTCAGACAGTTTAATTGTTTAAGTCCTCCCCTAGGTGAATCGGTTAAATTAGTTTCTGACATGTATCCCCTAGATCGAGACAGAGAGAGAGATAGGCAGAGAATACTGAAGAAACGTGCATATTGTAAATCACTTCATAGTCACTGTATAGTGACGTTGTTAATCATGCTTTTTCTGAGTCTTCTGATAATCGCTGCTAGTATCCTGCTGCACATTTACTACCCTATTTTCAAGCGTGCACAATCTGCTTATAACGTCACTGCCGAACATTCTTTTAGCGAATTACCTCCACATGAGCTTTCCTACAGACTTGCGCTGCGCAACAACACATTCATTAGTATGTTACATCACTCTCATCAGACTAACAATGCTACAAACTGTTGGATATGTGGCCGCCTCCCTCCCTACCAGAAATACAAGGGAGTTCTGCCTCTTTTTCCGTACCCATTCACTCACAATGGCTCCTGTGGGGCATGGTTTAGGTTGATTAATTCCTTAAATTCTGATATTGCTGTCTACGATGGGAATTGGGTTTGGGGAAACCTGAACTCAGTTCTACTTAAAGTCTGTTACCCTGACAGGAAAGGACTTCCCACTAGAACAGGAACTGATCTAGAAAATGAAGTATATGGATTAGGTAATTACACAATCAACCTCATGATTCTTACTGTTGAATCCGAAACTGCACCAGTATTGCCTGCTATGTCAGTGTTACCAGTCAAAGGTGAATTATGTATCAGGAAAAATGGTTCCATACACTTAGGTCATAGTAAATGTACTACTGTAATTGAATTCAGTGATCAAGGCAAATCTACGTTTAGAGCTACGCGTCATTCCTACTTTGTCTGTGGCCATACTGCATACATACGATTGCCTCCAGATTGGGACGGTACCTGTTACATTGCATTCCTTCTGCCACCTGTTTTTCTAGCCCCTCCTGACTATCACAGAAACACCAATCTAGTAAACAATAGACTCCGAAGAGACCTCCCGATTGTCGACTACACTGAAACGGCATGGGAGCAATACACAGATTTTAATAAAGGTTTCTTCCCCTACTTAGGTGCTGTTTTTAACAGTAAACTGATACGCAAATTAACCAGAACACTTGAAGCAGTAGTGAACGAAACTACCTCAGCTTTAGGTAACTTGACAGAGGAGCAGTCCGCTATGCGGGTTGTTGTTCTTCAAAATCGTCTCGTTATTGACGTCATCCTAGCTGATAGGGGTGGAGCCTGTAAGGTCATCGGGTCAAGTTGCTGTGTTTTCATTCCAGAAAACGCGCCAACGGTATATAAAGCTATAACACGTCTCCATAAAATTGCAAGTCTGATACATCAGAATCCAGGCACCTGGACTTGGTCCGGTTGGTTCTGGACAACGTTAACCGCTTGGGGATGGAAGATCCTATCCTTCCTAGGTATTGGCCTTCTCATAGTATTCAGTTGCTGCCTGTGTTTACAATGTGGGCCGGCGATTTGCGGCTTGTGCGCCACATCATGTATTCCGCGTTCAAATTCCCATTCAAAACGTCAAAAGAAGAAAGAAGAGCAAATGATGTTACATGAACAGATTGATCGATTCATGCAGATCGATATATCATGAAGGGTCCGTAGGGGACAAGGAGGGAATGAGGTAATATAAATTATATGATCGATTGTGTCCCCTATCTTAGACCCCACCGACTCCATGTACGAGCTTGAAGTGCATGTAACTTCCCTCCTGTGCTAGTTATGAAGACGCAAATACATTTGCGTCCAACGTTAACATGTTCTCTTTTCGATCCGCCATGAACGGATTGGATATTCAGTTCCTAAATATGCTATGCCAACGTCTTTTTGTGGTATACCTTACACGTTTTTCAGCTCTGGCGAAGTAGGCCTGAATTCTGCCATCGAGCCTCTTTCCTGCCTTCTGACTTCGAAAACCTCAGCCCAGGCTGCCTCTGTGCCAGTGACCCTTGCCTTACTTTTTGGCACGGCTAACGGTGCTCGGCTCAACCCGTTGCCTGCCAAGACTGCCTTCAACCTTCGAATTATCTGCTCCACTCCTCGAAAATACATTCCTGTCTGGTAGATTCACGTCAACATCCTTCCAGCTGCAGGGCAGAGGGTAGGCCTCACTGTCTCTATGCGAGTAATTCATGGCCCTGTTTCCATGGTAGGCCCATGCCCTCCCTCGCACCCCTCGCGTCTCATGTAGACACGCAGACGCTCATACACGCACTCATAACCAGTATAGAAATAACCACTTGTCCGAGAGACCTTTTCCCTCCAGATAATGCAGTTCCTTAAACATGAGATATTAGATACGATTTGGGGATTAGGTTGATCTGACATCCAGACATCCGTCTACACTTGTAGGACTAAATGTCAAGTCCCCCTTCACCCCTCAAGTTACACGTACATTACACGTCACACGTCACCCCGCTGCGCGTGCATCTCTGCCATGTAATTCTGCTGACACTGCTGGATTCATTTATGGATCCACCCATTTTGTGACATCATGTACAATGACGTTCTTGTCCATGCCTTCATGCACGCCTATTGTAACGCCTCTTGTATTACGTATATGTATTCTTATCTCTCTTCTCAGCTGTTACGCCTCCTGCATATGCCTTTACTGTAATGCATTGACTATATATATGAATGCCTGTCAATTATGTATTGTCGCATACTTGCATATCCGCATATTACCATTGACTCTGTCAGTCTGTCCCTTCCCGAACCCATGTGGTGACGGAATGGTATGCCACCTTGGCTCGAGCCAATATACTAATCACCCAATTCCTTTTATAGGAATAAAACCCTTTTGAGAAACCTCAAATATCACGGATTTTGCCTCTTATTTTATTATGAGTTATTCTTATTGATTATAGAAATTAAGCACCGGTAAATTAATTATTTAATGGCCATGCGTGTTGATCACATTGAAAGTCTGCAATTTGGTGAGAACTTTGCGTCTGGACCGAAAACGGGAGAAGATTATTCTACTTGAAGTGTTGAACACAACCATCTCATTGCGTTCAGCATGAGAGATGCTCAAGAGGTCAGATGTCGTAGTAGGGCAGAAAGGATTACTGACATTGCCTGTTTTGTTTTGGGTGAAAGTGTCATAAAAATCACCAGTGATGGAGCTCATTGTTCCATTGAATGTATAAGCATCGGTGACGAGCATCCTCCAAGCCAGACAGGACCCAAAAACAGAAAATGGATAGACGAAATAGGGGACAGTGTGTGTCATAGAGTGTGGCATGAACCCACATACCCAACAGTTTGAGGTCTTAATCACAAGCTGATGCTGGTGCAATCATTGTACAAAAGTATTGTTCATGAATTCCAGGCATCGTGGTAGTTCATGGGTGACAATATGGGGTGGAGATGTTCTGCAGGTGTCGGTGTCGTAGCCAGAGGAGCTGGGGGAGAGGTCAGTAACAGAAACCATCCCACAACCAGCAGGATGAGGAGAGCAAAAAGTATAACTATTGTGGAAAGGAAGCATTTATTGTTAAAAGTTTGACATATTTCTTGTGTGCTTCAGACCCTCCGACCACTGCCATTGTGCTCAGCCTGTTGTCACTAGCGGCTGTCTGTGATTGGTGGTTGCTTCACTGGATGTGGATACCAAGAGTCCTACGGACTTCCCATTGGTCCAGCATACCAGCACCGGTCTCAGCTGGAGATATCACAGCCCTACAGCCTATTAGACACCAGACAGAGTCAAGGGCCAGCCACTTTTCTTGGTCTCAAGTTGTAGCGAGTGGAAGAAGGTATGAAGTGGTCTGGAAAGAGAGCTTCTTGTTCCTTCCTCTAGTCCTGCAGAGGAGGGATGACTGGACCCCCTAAGATTTGTTCAGTTTCGGCTTCCGTAGTGGTGTAATGAAGCTGAGCATCACTGAAAGGGACAAAGGTCGGTACTACCTCTGTCTCGCAATCCGGCAGTCCTTCTTTCACCCATTGGTCGTACGGGGAGGGGGAGAGGTACGCTTTTACAATGAGTAGCATGTATGCAGTTCTTTCTCCCTTCGACTTTTTCAGCAGTGCGGGTGGCCAGAAGAACCTGTCGGGGGTGCGACCAGCGGGGTTCCAGACACTTGGTACGCTGAAAATTTTGGATCACCACTCAGTCGCCTGGTTGAATGGTGTGACCTGGGCCTTCGCTCATCTCGGGGATAGCAGTGTGTACCTGATGATAAAGAGTGGGAAAAGAATCGGTTAACTGGTATAGGTAGTCAGTCAATACTGGGAACTCAACATCAGACAATTTATTGGACCTTGGTACGCCTCATACATTAGCTGGTCTACCGAATACCAATTTGTAGGGAGATAATCCTATCCTTGAGTGGGCAGTCGTCCTTACTGACAAGAGAGCAAGGGGTAGGGCATCTACCAAGGTAACGCCTGTTTCCGCCACTATTTTGGCCAATTTTAATTTAAGTACCCCATTGTTTTTCTCCACCAATCCGGCTGACGGGGTGATTAGCAGCATGAAACTTTTGTCTGACACCAAGCCCGGAACACACAAACTGGACCACATTGGCTGTAAAATGTCGGCCATTGTCACTCCAAATCAAACGGGGCAACCCAAATCAGGGAAAGTATTCTTTTAACAAAACTTTGGCCATTGTAATAGCTGTTCAATCCTTGGTGGGGTAGGCCTCCACCCATCTGCTGAAGGCACAGACAACTACAAGGACATATTTCAAATTCGCACACCTGTCCATGTGGATATAATTCATCTGGATGGCCACAAAAGGAAACGTATATGGGGAGAAGCCACCAGAGGGGGTAACTGTACCTTTTCCCTGATTGTGCATAAGGCAGATCATACATGACTTAACCACTTTGTCAGCAGATAGGGGTATTTTTTGATTATGCCATGTTGGCTCTAGTCACTTGCATATTCTCTTTGCACTGATATGGGCAGGGCCATGGGCCATAGTGACAACTGGGGGGCCATGACTGTCTGGTAACATCCATTGCCTCCCTTTGGATATACGCACCCAACATCCCTCTATCTCTTTCTCTGCCAGATGTTCCTCCCATGTGTGCAATTCTTTTGCAGTGGCATGAGATTGAATCTCGACCACACTCTGACTAGTATTTTCCAACATTCCTCCTTCCACCACCCATCTGGCTGATCCTGTCACAAACATTCCATCTGATTTTCTTAGAGCAGTCTGTCTTGCTGTTTGGTCTGCAAGGGAATTGCCTTCTCCTACATCATCAGTCACTTTCTGGTGGGCTTTACATTTAATCCCTGCAACTTTTCTAGGTAATGTCAAGGCGTCTAGAAATCTGTGTATCAGGGGGCCATGCTGTATTCTGGTCCCATGTGAGGTGAGAAAATGTCTTTCTTTCCAGAGTCTACCAAAATTGTGAGCCACCCCAAAGGCGTACTGACTGTCCGTACAGATATTAACAGTCATGTTTTTACTGATTTCACAAGCTCCTTTCAAGGCCATTAATTCAGCCGCTTAGGCCGATGCCTGTAGAATTTGTGCTGTCTCAACTACTGTAACAAGAGTGGTGAGGGCATATGCAGCAGATGTAGTTCCATCCGATCTTTTAAGACATGAACCATCTATGTATATTGTTCCCACAGCGTCTGTAAGGGGGGGTGTTTTTTTAAGTCCACACAACCCTTTGTCTCTTCTTCAGTCCGTAAAATGAAGTCATGAGGGTCAAAATTTTTCCCTGTGTCTCAGTAGGGAGTAGTGTAACTGGGTTTAAAATATTACATCTCCTAATGTCAATGTGACTGGAAAAAAGAGTGAGATCATAACCTGTAAGTCGTCCACTGGTAAGGTGTTGTGTCTTGGTGGTGTTGAGCAAGGTATCTACGGCATGTGGGACCATTAAGGTAAAGGGTGAAGACATAACAATACCTGCGCTCCGGCGGACCATAAGTACAGCAGCAGTTGCGCGTAAACATCCAGGGAGGGCTCGGGCTACTGGGTCAAGTGTAGCCAAGAAATAAGCACAAGGGCGATGTTTGTCTCCAAAACTCTGAGTTAAGACCGTGCAACCAGCTTGATCAAGGCTCGGTCAGTTAGACCATTGTTCAATCAGCTTGATCAAGGCTTGGTCAGTCAGACCATTGTGCAGATGACCTGATCACGGCATCAAGGATGTTTACCAAGCAGGGAGCAGAAGATGAAAAACAAGCTTGTTTACACAGGGCGTAGGTGTCCCATGGCTTTCTGTTGATGAATTGGTTAACTGCAAAGAACAGGGGGCTTGGGTATGTGATAGTTTTATTTTAGCGTCAGCAGAAATGGAGGCTGTAGGCAGGGTTTTGTCACGAGATGACAAGAAATGAAGGAATGTAAGGAAATTAATAGGACCTAGTAAAAACGTATTTTATTCAGACCCTCCTTTTGTCATTGAGTGTCAAAACATGTTCTTAGGAAATGTCTATCTGCATTAGGTCGCCAATCTCTTGTTAAAGCATTATCCTTACGTTGGTGTCACGTGTACTGACCGGGGAACTTTTAAGGGCCTGTGTACACATAGCACAAAGCATAGGCAAGCACTGGATACACAGGCAGCATGAGATGATGACTGCTGTTCCTAAGGCAAAAAAAATGAGGATCCCCCATCCCCATCTGGAAAGGAGGCTCCAAATACAGCCCATGAGGGACCAGTCATCTTGTTGTTGATGAATCTCAGAGGAAAATTTATGCAGACGTTGGATAGCTTGATAGACTGATGGAGCATTATCAGGTATGTAAATGTAGTAGCTGGAGCCGATTAGTTTACATACACCACCACGGTCAGCAAGGATGGATGATGTCAAGTACCATTCGATGTTGTAGTGTCATCAGGTCCGCCTGAAGCTCTGCGGTGATGTTGTCCAATGCCCCTGCTCATTAATGGTTGCCTCCACCACTCGGGTAAGGTGTTGTATGTTGCGGCTGTTGACCATAGGACCCAAGAACGGCAGGAAACCTTTAAAGAAGTCCCCCGCCTCCTGTCTTGCAGTGTCATCGGCCTCAATTACTCCCCTAGGCATACGATGGTGGAGGTGGGGATTGGTCAAGTGATGTGTCCCAACAGCAGTAAAGGTAGGAGGAAGAAGAAAGGCCAAATAACACACACCTGACCAATTTCCTGGAAGCCAGGTATAAGTAGACTGTCCACAAACAAAATAGGTATTTGGAGAAGCGATTAGGAGTGGTGTTGAGGTCATATTCAGTGTACTGACTATTGCGCAGTCACTGACTCCTACCTCCCGGGGCCCCAGTCCTTTCATGCACACTTGGCCATGCGTGTTGATCACATTGAAAGTCTGAAATTTGGTGAGAACTTTGCGTCTCGACCGAAAACGGGAGAAGATAATTCTACTTGAGATGTTGAACACAACCATCTCATTGCGTTCAGCATGAGAGATGTTCAAGACGTCAGATGTTGTAGTAGGGCAGAAAGGATTACTGACATTGCCTGTTTTGTTTTGGGTGAAAGTGTCATAAAAATCACCAGTGATTGAGCTCATTGTTCCATTGAATGTATAAGCATCGGTGACGAGCATCCTCCAAGCCAGACAGGACCCAAAAACAGAAAATGGATAGACGAAATAGGGGACAGTGTGTGTCATAGAGTTTGGCATGAACCCACATACCCAACAGTTTGAGGTGTTAATCACAAGCTGATGCTGGTGCAATCATTGTACAAAAGTATTGTTCATGAATTCCAGGCATCGTGGTAGTTCATGGGTGACAAGATGGGGTGGAGATGTTCTGCAGGTGTCGGTGTCGTAGCCAGAGGAGCTGGGGGAGAGGTCAGTAACAGAAACCATCCCACAACCAGCAGGATGAGGAGAGCAAAAAGTATAACTATTGTGGAAAGGAAGCATTTATTGCTCAAAAGTTTGACATATTTCTTGTGTGCTTCAGACCCTCCGACCACTGCCATTGTGCTCAGCCTGTTGTCACTAGCGGCTGTCTGTGATTGGTGGTTTCTTCACTGGATGTGGATACCAAGAGTCCTACGGACTTCCCATTGGTCCAGCATACCAGCACCGGTCTCAGCCGGAGATATCACAGCCCTACAGCCTATTAGACTCCAGACAGATTCAAGGGCCAGCCACTTTTCTTGGTCTCAAGTTGTAGCGAGTGAATGAAGGTATGAAGTGGTCTGGAAAGAGAGCTTCTTGTTCCTTCCTCTAGTCCTACAGAGGAGGGAAGACTGGACCCCCTAAGATTTGTTCAGTTTCGGCTTCCGTAGTGGTGTAATGAAGCTGAGCATCACTGAAAGGGACAAAGGTCGGTACTACCTCTGTCTCGCAATCCGGCAGTCCTTCTTTCACCCATTGGTCGTACGGGGAGGGGGAGAGGTACCCTTTTACAATGAGTAGCATGTATGCAGTTCTTTCTCCCTTCGACTTTTTCAGCAGTGCGGGTGGCCAGAAGAACCTGTCGGGGGTGCGACCAGCGGGGTTCCAGACACTTGGTACGCTGAAAATTTTGGATCACCACTCAGTCACCTGGTCGAATGGGGTTACCTGGGCCTTCGCTCATGTCGGGGATAGCAGTGTGTACCTGATGATAAAGAGTAGGAAAAGAGTCGGTTAACTGGTATAGGTAGTCAGTCAATAGCAGGAACTCAACATCAGACAATTTATTGGACCTTGGTACGCCTCATACATTAGCTGGTCTACCGAATACCAATTTGTAGGGAGATAATCCTATCCTTGAGTGGGCAGTCGTCCTTACTGACAAGAGAGCAAGGGGTAGGGCATCTACCAAGGTAACGCCTGTTTCCGCCACTATTTTGGCCAATTTTAATTTAAGTACCCCATTGTTTTTCTCCACCAATCCGGCTGACGGGGTGATTAGCAGCATGAAACTTTTGTCTGACACCAAGCCCGGAACACACAAACTGGACCACATTGGCTGTAAAATGTCGGCCATTGTCACTCCAAATCAAACGGGGCAGCCCAAATCAGGGAAAGTATTCTTTTAACAAAACTTTGGCCATTGTTGTAATAGCTGTTCAATCCTTGGTGGGGTAGGCCTCCACCCATCTGCTGAAGGCACAGACAACTACAAGGACATATTTCAAATTTGCACACCTGTCCATGTGGATATAATTCATCTGGATGGCCACAAAAGGAAACGTATATGGGGAGAAGCCACCAGAGGGGGTAACTGTACCTTTTCCATGATTGTGCATAAGGCAGATCATACATCACTTAACCACTTTGTCAGCAGATAGGGGTATTTTTTGATTATGCCATGTTGGCTCTAGTAACTTGCATATTCCCTTTGCACTGATATGGGCAGGGCCATGGGCCATAGTGACAACTGGGGGGACATGACTCTCTGGTAACATCCATTGCCTCCCTTTGGATATACGCACCCAACGTCCCTCTATCTCTTTCTCTGCCAGATGTTCCTCCCATGTGTGCAATTCTTTTGCAGTGGCATGAGATTGAATCTCGACCACACTCTGACTAGTATTTTCCAACATTCCTCCTTCCACCACCCATCTGGCTGATCCTGTCACAAACATTCCATCTGATTTTCTTAGAGCAGTCTGTCTTGCTGTTTGGTCTGCAAGGGAATTGCCTTCTCCTACATCATCAGTCACTTTCTGGTGGGCTTTACATTTAATCCCTGCAACTTTTCTAGGTAATGTCAAGGCGTCTAGAAGTCTGTGTATCAGGGGGCCATGCTGTATTCTGGTCCCATGTGAGGTGAGAAAATGTCTTTCTTTCCAGAGTCTACCAAAATTGTGAGCCACCCCAAAGGCGTACTGACTGTCCGTACAGATATTAACAGTCATGTTTTTACTGATTTCACAAGCTCCTTTCAAGGCCATTAATTCAGCCGCTTAGGCCGATGCCTGTAGAATTTGTGCTGTCTCAACTACTGTAACAAGAGTGGTGAGGGCATATGCAGCAGATGTAGTTCCATCCGATCTTTTAAGACATGAACCATCTATGTATATTGTTCCCACAGCGTCTGTAAGGGGGGTGTTTTTTTAAGTCCACACAACCCTTTGTCTCTTCTTCAGTCCGTAAAATGAAGTCATGAGGGTCAAAATTTTTCCCTGTGTCTCAGTAGGGAGTAGTGTAACTGGGTTTAAAATATTACATCTCCTAATGTCAATGTGACTGGAAAAAAGAGTGAGATCATAACCTGTAAGTCGTCCACTTGTAAGGTGTTGTGTCTTGGTGGTGTTGAGCAAGGTATCTACGGCATGTGGGACCATTAAGGTAAAGGGTGAAGACATAACAATACCTGCGCTCTGGCGGACCATAAGTACAGCAGCAGTTGCGCGTAAACATCCAGGGAGGGCTCAGGCTACTGGGTCAAGTGTAGCCAAGAAATAAGCACAAGGGCGATGTTTGTCTCCAAAACTCTGAGTTAAGACCGTGCAACCAGCTTGATCAAGGCTCGGTCAGTTAGACCATTGTTCAATCAGCTTGATCAAGGCTTGGTCAGTCAGACCATTGTGCAGATGACCTGATCACGGCATCAAGGATGTTTACCAAGCAGGGAGCAGAAGATGAAAAACAAGCTTGTTTACACAGGGCGTAGGTGTCTCATGGCTTTCTGTTGATGAATTGGTTAACTGCAAAGAACAGGGCGCTTGGGTATGTGATAGTTTTATTTTAGCGTCAGCAGAAATGGAGGCTGTAGGCAGGGTTTTGTCACGAGATGACAAGAAATGAAGGAATGTAAGGAAATCAATAGGACCTAGTAAAAACGTATTTTATTCAGACCCTCCTTTTGTCATTGAGTGTCAAAACATGTTCTTAGGAAATGTCTATCTTCATTAGGTCGCCAATCTCTTGTTAAAGCATTATCCTTACGTTGGTGTCACGTGTACTGACCGGGGAAATTTTAAGGGCCTGTGTACACATAGCACAAAGCATAGGCAAGCACTGGATACACAGGCAGCATGAGATGATGACTGCTGTTCCTAAGGCAAAAAAATGAGGATCCCCCATCCCCATCTGGAAAGGAGGCCCCAAATCCAGCCCATGAGGGACTAGTCATCTTGTTGTTGATGAATCTCAGAGGAAAGTTTATGCAGACGTTGGATAGCTTGATAGACTGATGGAGCATTATCAGGTATGTAAATGCAGCAGCTGGAGCCGATTAGTTTACATACACCACCACGGTCAGCAAGGATGGATGATGTCAAGTACCATTCGATGTTGTAGTGTCATCAGGTCCGCCTGAAGCTCTGCGGTGATGTTGTCCAATGCCCCTGCTCATTAATGGTTGCCTCCACCACTCGGGTAAGGTGTTGTATGTTGCGGCTGTTGACCATAGGACCCAAGAACGGCAGGAAACCTTTAAAGAAGTCCCCCGCCTCCTGTCTTGCAGTGTCATCAGCCTCAATTACTCCCCTAGGCATACGATGGTGGAGGTGGGGATTGGTCAAGTGATGTGTCCCAACAGCAGTAAAGGTAGGAGGAAGAAGAAAGGCCAAATAACACAAACCTGATCAATTTCCTGGAAGCCAGGTATAAGTAGACTGTCCACAAACAAAATAGGTATTTGGAGAAGCGATTAGGAGTGGTGGTGAGGTAATATTCAGTGTACTGACTATTGCGCAGTCACTGACTCCTACCTCCCGGGTCCCCAGTCCTTTCATGCACACTTGGCCATGCGTGTTGATCACATTGAAAGTCTGCAATTTGGTGAGAACTTTGCGTCTGGACCGAAAACGGGAGAAGATAATTCTACTTGAGGTGTTGAACACAACCATCTCATTGCGTTCAGCATGAGAGATGTTCAAGACGTCAGATGTCGTAGTAGGGCAGAAAGGATTACTGACATTGCCTGTTTTGTTTTGGGTGAAAGTGTCATAAAAATCACCAGTGATGGAGCTCATTGTTCCATTGAATGTATAAGCATCTGTGACGAGCATCCTCCAAGCCAGACAGGACCCAAAAACAGAAAATGGATAGACGAAATAGGGGACAGTGTGTGTCATAGAGTGTGGCATGAACCCACATACCCAACAGTTTGAGGTGTTAATCACAAGCTGATGCTGGTGCAATCATTGTACAAAAGTATTGTTCATGAATTCCAGGCATCGTGGTAGTTCATGGGTGACAAGATGGGGTGGAGATGTTCTGCAGGTGTCGGTGTCGTAGCCAGAGGAGCTGGGGGGGAGGTCAGTAACAGAAACCATCCCACAACCAGCAGGATGAGGAGAGCAAAAAGTATAACTATTGTGGAAAGGAAGCATTTATTGTTCAAATGTTTGACATATTTCTTGTGCGCTTCAGACCCTCCGACCACTGCCATTGTGCTCAGCCTGTTGTCACTAGCGGCTGTCTGTGATTGGTGGTTGCTTCACTGGATGTGGATACCAAGAGTCCTACGGACTTCCCATTGGTCCAGCATACCAGCACCGGTCTCAGCCGGAGATATTACAGCCCTACAGCCTATTAGACACCAGACAGATTCAAGGGCCAGCCACTTTTCTTGGTCTCAAGTTGTAGCGAGTGGAAGAAGGTATGAAGTGGTCTGGAAAGAGAGCTTCTTGTTCCTTCCTCTAGTCCTGCAGAGGAGGGATGACTGGACCCCCTAAGATTTGTTCAGTTTCGGCTTCCGTAGTGGTGTAATGAAGCTGAGCATCACTGAAAGGGACAAAGGTCTGTACTACCTCTGTTTCGCAATCCGGCAGTCCTTCTTTCACCCATTGGTCGTACGGGGAGGGGGAGAGGTACCCTTTTACAATGAGTAGCATGTATGCAGTTCTTTCTCCCTTCGACTTTTTCAGCACTGCGGGTGGCCAGAAGAACCTGTCTGGGGTGCGACCAGCGGGGTTCCAGACACTTGGTATGCTGAAAATGTCGGATCACCACTCAGTCACCTGGTTGAATGGTGTGACCTGGGCCTTCGCTCATGTCGGGGATAGCAGTGTGTACCTGATGATAAAGAGTATGAAAAGAATCGGTTAACTGGTACAGGTAGTCAGTCAATACTGGGAACTCAACATCAGACAATTTATTGGACCTTGGTATGCCTCATACATTAGCTGGTCTACCGAATACCAATTTGTAGGGAGATAATCCTATCCTTGAGTGGGCAGTCGTCCTTACTGACAAGAGAGCAAGGGGTAGGGCATCTACCAAGGTAACGCCTGTTTCCGCCACTATTTTGGCCAATTTTAATTTAAGTACCCCATTGTTTTTCTCCACCAATCCGGCTGACGGGGTGATTAGCAGCATGAAACTTTTGTCTGACACCAAGCCCGGAACACACAAACTGGACCACATTGGCTGTAAATTGTTGGCCATTGTCACTCCAAATCAAACGGGGCAACCCAAATCAGGGAAAGTATTCTTTTAACAAAACTTTGGCCATTGTAATAGCTGTTCAATCCTTGGTGGGGTAGGCCTCCACCCATCTGCTGAAGGCACAGACCACTACAAGGACATATTTCAAATTCGCACACCTGTCCATGTGGATATAATTCATCTGGATGGCCACAAAATGAAACGTATATGGAGAGAAGCCACCAGAGGGGGTAACTGTACCTTTTCCCTGATTGTTCATAAGGCAGATCATACATGACTTAACCACTTTGTCAGCAGATCGGGGTATTTTTTGATTATGCCATGTTGGCTCTAGTAACTTGCATATTCCCTTTGCACTGATATGGGCAGGGCCATGGGCCATAGTGACAACTGGGGGGACATGACTGTCTGGTAACATCCATTGCCTCCCTTTGGATATACACACCCAACATCCCTCTATCACTTTCTCTGCCAGATGTTCCTCCCATGTGTGCAATTCTTTTGCAGTGGCATGAGATTGAATCTCGACCACACTCTGACTAGTATTTTCCAACATTCCTCCTTCCACCACCCATCTGGCTGATCCTGTCACAAACATTCCATCTGATTTTCTTAGAGCAGTCTGTCTTGCTGTTTGGTCTGCAAGGGAATTGCCTTCTCCTACATCATCAGTCACTTTCTGGTGGGCTTTACATTTAATCCCTGCAACTTTTCTAGGTAATGTCAAGGCGTCTAGAAGTCTGTGTATCAGGGGGCCATGCTGTATTCTGGTCCCATGTGAGGTGAGAAAATGTCTTTCTTTCCAGAGTCTACCAAAATTGTGAGCCACCCCAAAGGCGTACTGACTGTCCGTACAGATATTAACAGTCATGTTTTTACTGATTTCACATGCTCCTTTCAAGGCCATTAATTCAGCCGCTTAGGCCGATGCCTGTAGAATTTGTGCTGTCTCAACTACTGTAACAAGAGTGGTGAGGGCATATGCAGCAGATGTAGTTCCATCCGATCTTTTAAGACATGAACCATCTATGTATATTGTTCCCTCAGCGTCTGTAAGGGGGGTGTTTTTTTAAGTCCACACAACCCTTTGTCTCTTCTTCAGTCCGTAAAATGAAGTCATGAGGGTCAAAATTTTTCCCTGTGTCTCAGTAGGGAGTAGTGTAACTGGGTTTAAAATATTACATCTCCTAATGTCAATGTGACTGGAAAAAAGAGTGAGATCATAACCTGTAAGTCGTGCACTGGTAAGGTGTTGTGTCTTGGTGTTGTTGAGCAAGGTATCTACGGCATGTGGGACCATTAAGGTAAAGGGTGAAGACATAACAATACCTGCGCTCTGGCGGACCATAAGTACAGCAGCAGTTGCGCGTAAACATCCAGGGAGGGCTCGGGGTACTGGGTCAAGTGTAGCCAAGAAATAAGCACAAGGGCGATGTTTGTCTCCAAAACTCTGAGTTAAGACCGCGCAAGCGCAGCCATGTGTCGCATGGACAAAAAGGAAAAATTGTTTGCAATAGTCTGGGGTGCCTAACACTGGAGCTGTACATAAGGCATCTTTGAGTGTCTGAAAGGCAGCCACATGCTCAGTTGTCCATGGAAAACCTCTTTCTGGCACATCTTTAGTAGTGATAGTTAAAAGAGGTTTGACAATGGCCGAGAAGTTAGGGATCCATAGTCTACAATAGAAAGTGAGGCATATAAAGGCACGCACATGTTTCTGTGTCAAAGGCAGAGGCATGGAGGTAATAAAGGACACTCGGTCAGCGGTAAGTTGTCTTCCCTCCTTCGAGAGGAGGTGGCCGAGGTAGGTCACTTTCTCTCGACAAAATTACAATTTGTTCAAGGAAACCTTAAGATTGTGAGAGGCAAGGTGGTGAAGCAGACGTACTGTTGCTTGTTCACAAAGTGGAGCAGACATGGCTGCAATTAAGAGGTCATCTACATATTGCAACAGAGTAGCTCCTGCTGGGAGCGTCAGGGAGTCCAACTGATTCTAGAGAGCCTGACTATAGATGCTGGGGTTTTCAGTAAAACCTTGGGGGACACGGCAGAACCGGAAACTCCGCCCTCTAAGGGAGAAAACAAAAAGATGTCTACTGTCTGGATGTATGGGAATGCTGAAAAACGCATTCTTTAGGTCAATAACAGAAAAATGAGTGGCGGTCGCTGGGACCATGGTCAAGAGGGCTGTGATATCAGGGACAACGGGATACCGTGAGACCGTAAGTTTGTTGAGAGCCCGCAGATCGATGATAAACCGATACATTTTGGGGGCCGCGGGGGAGGGATCAATACATTTTTTAAGAACTGGAATAATTGGGCTGTTACACTCATTACCACATGTCTCCTCAACTACTCCCGTCTTCAAATTTTCACTACATCCAGTCGTGAGTTGTGCGAATCAAAGAAGCATCCATATGATCTGGACCGAGATCCAGCGGGAGAGGCTTAGAGACGGGGTTGGTGACAGGGACCCCAGAAAAACCGACAGAGACATTGAGAGAGCCAGAAAGGGGTGCCTCCGTTATCAAGGTGTGCACAACAGAGGATCTAGTAGCCCCGGTGTCTAGGAGAAACTTATTTTTATCCCCTGCAACTGACATCCGGACATAAGGATCTCGCTGATCCACAGGAATCGGCACTCTTACATTACCCCTTTCCTGGCTTTCCTATGGCTGGTAGAAACCTGTCTCATCGGTCTCATCATAATCATCGTTAAAGTATGTCCTAGTGGCCTCATACCCGTTGTCAAATCTGTTAACTGTACCCTGGGGCGGACCCATACGTGGTCAAACATTAGGATCTGGTGCCGCCTTTGACTAGAGGGTCCCATATTTCCTTCCATTTGAGTTCGGGCCTAGTTTTTCCTGACTGAATATTCTGGGCTAATACCGGGCATTCAATAACCCAGTGGCCATATCCCTTACTGGCAGGCACACTGGTCTTTAATCAACGGGACCTGCCGAACTGATGGACTTCTGTAAATGAGACTGAATGGGCGCTGGGGCAGCCTCTGGAACTGGTCCGAAGGCGGACCTTGGCCTCTAGCATTTTGTCCCCGGGGTGGATAAGCTTGCTGTAACAAAACTTTCATTTTAAGGTCCTTGTTCTTCCTAACCTCTTTGTCTTTATCTTCATTCTCTCTATTCTCATGATATTGGGCCATGGCAAGGATACCTGCCATAGTCTGAGCTGACCACGTACTCTCAACCTTCTTAAGGCGGGCCGAGAGATCCGGCAATAAATTAGATACAAATTTATCAATAAACACTGAGCACGAGCCAGGGGCTCTAGCGTCCAATCCACTGTGACTTTTGTACTCAGTTTCGAAGCGGGTAAAAAAATCAACAAAAGACTCATCCTTACAGTGTTTACATGCATTTATCTTATCCCAATTAACAGCTATTTTGGGCAAAGGTTGCAACAGATGGTTCGGGAGAGCCAGAATAGCCGGATCAGGCTTAGTCCCCCCTCCCCGTCATTCTCCATCCTCTCAAAGTCGGTCCAGTCACCATGCAAAGCGGCATTATGGTTGGCATAGCGTATTTTGTCCCATATGTCGGGTGGTACTACTGACCCGAATAATAAGTCAATATCCTCTAAGGTAAGGACACCAGAGGAAACAATCTGACCAAATTCCTGATAGTGAAGAGCCGGATTCTTACGGGGGTCTGGTAACTGGGATTTCAATTGAAGAACAAACGCTCTTTTCCATGGGACATGCACCCACATCCTACGCCAGTGTGAGGAAAAGCAGCCAGCTACTGTCAATTGCCCAGGCTGTTGGCGCAAGGACGCCTCTAATTTCCCATAGCAAATAGTTACCAAATAAAGAGACAGGCGCTGGCAGCTGGAACGCAAGAACAGGGTTTATTTCTCATGAGGAGAGCCTGTCATTTCGGACACGCACACAGAATGTCTTCGGGAGGTGCTCTAACTGCATCTCTGAGGCCTGGCCTCTTATACACAGGTTTATAGCTTTATTACATGTGACACATTCTTGTTAAGGCGTTGATGTACGGAAAGACATCCTTGGAATCCCCACGTTGAGCCCGTTCCCACACATATCTACAGTAAATGATGACTATTCCACAGCAGGATACTCTGTCGATTCCCGGAATGGGTGTATCTAATCGGATTGTACCGGGTGGGGGGCCTTTGATTAGTCGGAGATCCTTTGAATCGGGGCAACTGCTTACAGGAAAGGGGGCCAATAAATGGCAGCTGCAGGGCCAGGTGGTGGCTTGGGAGCAGGGCAGGGCAGAGGAAGGGGGTTCACCAAATGACGGGGAGGTGTTGGCCGGGGGCGAAATGCACCTCTGGGGTAGGGTCGCGCTGGGAAGGGGTGCATGGTCCATATACAAGAGAGCGGGGGTGGTCAGAGAGTGCGAGGGGGATGTTCGCAGCGCCAGGGGAACGCGCTGGCGATCGGCGAGGGGCAGAGGGGTTATGGTGCTTTCAAAATGGCTACTGCTTACTAGAGTGTACGGGCCTGGGAGGGGACAAGGTGGCGCCGATTATGTTGACATCGCAAACCAGTTTTTAACAAGTGGGCTGGGGCTGCTCCAACACCCTGGTTATTTGCGAGCACTGCAGGGATAAAGACGGTAGCTGTCTCTCGCATAGACAATAGCTTTGTCATTCGGAGATTGCGGAAAAGCCGTTGTGCCTCTGAACGCAATCATGGTGACAAGGGCTTCATGCATATCATCTCCCTGAACATGACCCTTGGCAATAGTTAGCTTTAAATCAATCAATCCCCTAGGAGTATATATGAACAATGCTTCGTATCTTTTCATTATAAGTGTGCACATGTACTCGGCCATGTCTGTTTGTTGTATGGCCGACCATTGTCTAAACGTCGACCAGATATCTTTAACGCCATAAATATTACCATTATTTACCCAAAATGCACATTGTTTTCGCATAGCATCTCTTTCACTACCCCCAGCGAGTTCAGCAGACCTCAAAGACTCCTTTCTAGGGGTACCGAAGAATCCAAACAGGGTATTGGGCATAATGGAGGACCATCTTGTTCAGTCCGGAGTGGCATAAGAGTCACTAACAAGGGTACCTATAGACTTATTATCAAGCAGACGGGAATGTATGGTCGGTGTTGGGTCAATAGGTGGAGCGGTATGAACTGTCGGAGGGAGGGGTGCTGGCAGGATGACGGGAGTCAAAGGATCAGGCAGTGGTACAATGGGTGGGGCAGCCTCAACTACCACTGGTGGGGGTGGAGCGTTAGGAACATTTCGAGGAAGAGCGGGATACATAGGAGCCGGAGCATAGGCAGGAGGTGGACCTTCAAGAATAGCATTCAACAACGAGTACACCTCTTCTCCTTCAACCTCAAGGTCCCTGGGAGAATGAACGGGGTAACATTTTGTCGCCTTAGCCTTATGATGCCTATCTTCCATTTCAACCCCTTCCTCAACCTTATTTTCTAAATGCGCTTTCGCATGATCAGCCATGGACATCCTCTCTTTTTTTTTATTCAATGCTTGCTTTTTTCTCATTTTTTAATCTATTTTTTTCCTCCACAACGCGGTGGCGTCAAACATGGCTTGACGAGACCCTGTGCGGAGCAGCTGCTCCTCCAGGCTCGAGAGGGCCTGGAGATCAAATGAGCCAAACTGTGGCCACTGTAATTCAACATTGCTTCGTTTCGTATATTTTACCCATAAGGAAGAAAACATGATAGCATAAGGCCCATATTTAACATACATCTCATAGCTTGGAGTTACATCTGGAGGAAGCGGGCAAGCTGCCTCCATGAGGGAGTCCTCTGTACATAGGCAACAACATAACTTTCGGAACTTACTACTGACTGGCATATTTTTACTTCAGGCAGACAACAGTGGGAGAAAAACACTCACCTCATTGGCTTGGCTTTTGCAAAAGTCAATACAGACAGAGAACAAAGCACAAATGGTGGATGATCAGTCCACCCTTACCCGAAAATGTTGTTCTCTTCTGCAGACGTAGGCACGAATCCAGATCCAGGCAGGGACCGCACCAAAGGGGGCACTAGCGGGACGCAGTCACGTGGCCCAGACCGGATGGGGAAGACCGTGTGCAAGACTTCTGGTCTACCGGACTCAAAATGGTCCCTTGGGTAGGGTACCTCCATTGGACTTTCATCACGGGCCCCCTCACGACCACTGGGCCAGACATACGTCTCCGTGGTGTACCTGTTCAGGCGCCATTTGTAAAACCAAGAGAAGCCCACCTCAAGGAGGAGTGGGGGCTTGGCGGTGTGGGAATCACACAAGTCTACTCTTAGCCTCCTTATATAATAAAGTAGACCTTGAAACCTTCATCTGCAGAGAGAACCAACTTTATTACAATACCCCGGGCTATGGAACAAGGTCCCACGCTAGTCACAGACAAAACCCAAGAAGCTGCTGCTTTACTCCACAGCGAACCAGCCTTATATACATTTTTATTCCACTGTTTTGGCATTCAGTCCATTGTTCAATCAGGGCGGTGTTTGTAGTTGATTACCTGATCAAGGCGGTGTTTGTAGTTGATGACTTGATTAAGGCTCAGCATTCAGATCATTGTTCAACCAGCTTGATCAAGGCTTGGTCAGTTAGACCATTGTTCAATCAGCTTGATCAAGGCTTGGTCAGTCAGACCATTGTCCAGATGACCTGATCACGGCATCAAGGATGTTTACCAAGCAGGGAGCAGAAGATGAAAAACAAGCTTGTTTACACAGGGTGTAGGTGTCTCATAGCTTTCTGTTGATGAATTGGTTAACTGCAAAGAACAGGGGACTTGGGTATGTGATAGTTTTTTTTAGCGTCAGTAGAAATGGAGGCTGTAGTCAAGGTTTTGTCACGAGATGGCAAGAAATGGAGGAATGTAAGGAAATTTATAGGACCTAGTAAAAACTTATTTTCTTCAGAAAGGGAAGCGTTGAAGGTTCAGGAGTCTTCCATTTGGCTTGAGCTCAGCACTACGGCGTTATACGAAGGTCATAAGCCTAGTCATGGCTTGGTTGAAATCGAGGGGAGCTCATCTAATTGAGTATTTGGATAATGTGTTGATAATGGCAGAGGAAAGGGAGTTGGCTTTAGAGCAGACAGAGGTGGTGGTGAGAGTAATGGAGGATCTAGGTTTTATAGTGAACAGGAGGAAGCCTTGTTTGGGACCAGTGCAGGAAATGGATTTCTTGGGTTTTCGGATTCAGACATTTTAAGGAATGTTTAAATTGCCTATGGAGAAAGTGAGGAAAAGTGAGGAAAATACGCAAGGAGTTGAGGAGAGTTAGGGAATAGGAAAGGATAACTTTGCGACAGATAGTGAGTTTGTTGGGTCTTCTGTCACCATTAATACATGTGATTTTTCCTGCGCCCCTGCATTACAGAGCTCTTCAGAGGTTGAAGAGATATTATTTGTGTGTGGGAGCGAAGTATTCCCAGAAAATAAGAATTAATCAAGGGGCCATGCAGGAGGTGGCGCGATGGTAAACAGATATGGAAGCGTAGAATGGGAGAGCAATCTTTGGAGAGATCCCAGAGATTGTAATAGAGTTGGATGCAAGTCTGTATGGTTGGGGGGCCTGCTGCGGTTCAGTGAAAACAGGAGGATGTTGGTCAGCTGCAGAGAAGGAGATGCATATCAATTGATTGGAAATGTTGGCAGGCTCGTTTGCAGTGAGGAGTTTTGTGAAGGATCAGGAGAAGTGTTGCATTCTATTGAAGATGAACAATGTGTCAGCAGTTCGTTATGTTAACAAGCTAGGGGGTCCTGGGTCAAGGATGTTAGCAGAGTTTGCAAAATGAGTTTGGACAGGGAGATAATGTTATGGTATAGGCACAGCATATCCCAGGAAAGAGCAATGCGGAAGCAGATTGGGGTTCCAGGAATCTGAGAGATTCGAGAAATTGGAAGCTGGACAGAGAAGTGTTTTTGAGGCTGGACAGGAGATGGGGACCATTGGAAGTAGATCTGTTTGCAGATAGGTTAAGTGTGCAACTGCAGAGCTTCTACTGTCGTGTTTATATCTAGGACCCTAATCCAATATTCCCGATGTATGCCCTTGTAAGGTTATAATCAATAATATCCCGATAAAGGCATAAGAATCAGATCCATATTCAGTAATAGCCCATGCAGTCCAAAGGACAGCACGGCTAAACCCATCGACTCCTAGAAAGCACAACGCGTTCTTTGAACAAACCAAGCATTCAGCATCCCGGGAAATCCCCCCTGCTTTTATTTTGATTTGAACAAGAACTCCTAAAGTCCAGAAAGAACTGCTAGTTCTTAGTGACGTCTTATGTCCAACCTTACGTTAAACCCGGCACCTTACTAAAATACCAACAGTTGCCTTAAGAAAACACACAGTGGTTTGGATCAAAGCGGCCAACTACTTCCCCGAGAGCCCAGCTGAAGCGAGAAGCCCACGGGATATCGAAGGAAGCTTCAGGGCTCCTTAAGGAATCCCGGGCACCAGGAATATCAAAGGCGTACAGGATGGTATGGAAAAGGTGGTGAAGTTGGTGTGTTGTGGGGGCTTTGGATCCCATTTCAGCCTCTGTAGTTAAGGTTGTGAATCATTGGATAGAGTTCCTTAGCAGAGGTTTGGCATACAGTTCAGTGAATTTGAGCAGGTCAGCGATTTCGGCAGGTCATGAATTGGTGGAGTGGATACCGGTAGGTCAACATGCGTTTGTGAGGAGGATTTTAAAGAGGGTTTGGTTGGAATTACCAATCTGGGCAAAATATGATGCTTTGTGGGATGTGTCACATGTGTTGAAGGAGGTAGAAGGATGGGGCTATAATCATTTTTATCATTGACAATGTTATCTTGGAAGATGGCAGTGTTGCTGTGTTTGGTGTCTTTTAGGAGAGTTTCGAATATCAGGGCCTTGGAGATGAACTCTAGAAATTGTTGATTTCATATAGGCAGCCCTATCGGTCTGTGTCCACACCTACTTTGTTTAGGTGGGTTAAGGAAGTGATGAGGATGGTAGGTATTGATGTGAGTGCTTTTGGAGCACATTTGGTTAGGGATGCTATGTCAAGCAAGGTTTTTTTGTCAGGAGGTAGTCTCAGTGCTATTATGAAGGCTGCACATTGGTAAAACGAATCCACTTTTAAATGTTTTTATTTCAAACATGTGGAAAATGTTGTTCAAAGGGTGTTAGATGGCCTTTAAACATGCATAATATTGGCCTCTATGCCTCGAGATAAAATAAAGATTTACCACATTTTTGATAGGACGAAAAATACTATCTGCCTTTTGGGCTGAATCTATGAGCAGATTAAGGTTAGGTGCTGCACAGATGGGGTCCAAAAGTGAGGAGAAAGGTATCCCACGAGAGTGTAGACAGAGTAATCCAACTGAGTTCAAAACAGTGTAGAACAGACAAGTGCCACTTCATAAAAGGGCCTTCGTCCATGTTTTACCGCCTAAGCAAAGAAGCCCATCAATGTATTGACTTGTCTAACCTGGTTATTGGCTGCAGGTGGGGGGGGGCATGTTTGACTTGGCCCTCTCTGCAGGGTCATCCCCAAACTTTTTTCCTTAACTCTCCTGTTTCCTAAATACATTTTTGTTGGCTTTTAGGCATCTATGCATGCTACCACTGCTAACCAGTGCTAAAAGTGCTTGTTCTCTCTTAATCATGGATAAATTAGCTTATCCCCAATTGACACATTTAGGGGCCGATTCTGATCGCGGGCGGAAGGGCACCGAATCGGGTTCGGCATTAGCGGACTTGATTCGGAGGCTGAATTTCCGTCCGGTTCATACACAGGTCCGGACGTCGAAGTACGATGCGAACAAGCGCGAAATCTCCGTCCGAACCGTTTCCGGGTCCGAACCGCTCCATACGACTCGGCCGTAAGCTAACTGTGGAACGCAATGGAGATGTTTCACGACCGAGCTAGTACGATGCTCTATTCGGACATCATGATCGAATCGGAGCTTCCGGCTCACAATAGCTCCCGGAGATAGACTTTGGGGGTCCGCATCAGACCCCCTGTTACCCACAGCCTTACGACTCGGACACAGGGGGAGACCCATGGGTCTACCCAACACAGGCATGTACGGTCCGCAACGTGCACATTCAGTCATTGGGAGCCCATGTACGCGCCGTACGACCGGCTCCCATTGACTTCTATGGGAATCCGACCGAACCGAGTCCGACAGCATGCGGCCACATCGTACTCGCTCGGTCGGACTGCAGGAGTAAGTCGGTCGGGAAACACCCCGGATCCGGCTCAGTCGGATTGATTTCCGACCCAGATCAGAATCAGCCCCTAAATGTACTTGTAATTCCCTACTAAAATGGTACTATATGTACTCAGGACCTGTCAATTAAATGCTGCTTGTGGTGCTGCAGAGCGGATTGTGCCACCCACTTAGGTAGCCTTTTTTAACATGTCTCAGGTGCTACAACTGCAGTGTGCGTGTGTGCAGTTTTAAACTGCCATTTTGACCTGGCAAAATAAACCTTTCACCAGGCCTAAGCGTTCCTTTTTAATACATATAAGCCACCCCTAGGGTAGACCCTAAACAACGCTTGGACAAGATGCAGTGCAATTAAAAAGATGGACATGTACTTTTAAGTTTTACATGTCCTGGTAGTTGGTAAAAAACTCTAAAATTAGTTTTACACTACTGCAAGGTTTACCTCTCCCATGGGATATCCTTGGGTTTGCTTATTACATTTAATAAGTGATAACTTTAAATTGGGAGCACGTAGGAAGGTCAAGTTTGGTTTTAAAGAATTGTAATTTAAAACCCTTTTTAATGGTAAAACTAGAATTTAAGTCACAATTCTGAAAACACCACTTTTAGAAAGTTTGTGAAAAAAACAGAACGGCCTGATGCACTTATGTATGATAGTTGTGCTACCAAGTAAGCAATGTAAACAAAAGTGGAACAATACTGTGTGCACCTTCATAGGAGGGTCCGCCCAAGCCTCCTGATTCACAAGTGAGAAATAACCTGGAGCATGTATTTTTGGAAGCATATATACTGAAGGGCATCGTGAATAGCGTGTATATAGAAAATGCAGTTTATCCGAAATCCACTCCATGTCTTTAGCATGTGTCAGAATATTCATGAGGGTATCCTGAAACTCCACCGTGGGGTCATGGGACAAGGGCAAGTAGGTGGATTCATCAAATATCATAGTTTCAACCTTGCTCTCATAAACGGTGCGGTCCATGACTACTAGAGCTCCTCCTTTATCAGCTGGAGATAAAAACCAGTTCAGTGTTCTTCCTTACAGCTTTTAAATTCAATTTCTCATGCTTGGATAAATGTTGATGCTTAACTGACGGAACTAGTAGTTTCAGTAAATCCGACCTAACGAAAGATTCAAAGGTGTCAAGAACCTTATGTGATGTGGGTGGTAGAAAAGTACTCTTTGGTTTAAATTCCAGGTATTGTGAGTCCTCCTGGCCCACACAACTGCACTCAAGGTTGGCAAAAAAGTAACGTAAACCCAACTGTCTCATAAATTTATAAAGAGTAAATTCAATCTCAAATGGCTTAGTGCTGTGAGTGGGTACAAATGAAACTCCCTTATCCAATACTGCCTCCTGTCCTTTAGTGAATGGGATGGATGAAATGTTAATCACAGTTGTTTCTTTTGTCTCCTGCCTGTCGTGGCGGGTTTGACTGAATCTGTGCCCTCTGCGGATTATACTGCTTCAACCAGTACCATTGTGGCTCCTGTGGGTGGGTTGTTGGCAGTCGGGCTTATGTCTAAAAAAGACACCTTGAGAGCAGTGGTAATGTCTGATGTTGCATCACTTTCTGAAGTGATGGTGGTGGAAGGAAAGGGTGCCCGAGTCAGACGGGTGTCATCACTAGATGCCAAGCTCTCTTCCGAAGATGTAGTGCCAGGTCTATTAAAATTACATCCACCATTTACCTGTTCTTCACTTTGATTCTGGTTTGATGGGAACTTGGTATCTTTTCCGCAAGTTCTTTTTCAAATTTGACTTGCTCTTTTTGTTCTCTTATACATCAGTCAGTTTGCCACGTTAGCTGTAGGCATGAGCATGTATTTTTGGTTGCTCTCCCTTAAAGTTCCTCTTATGACCGTTTATGTTTTGTCTTGACTGTAGTATCACATACAATATGCATTGTGACAGTAATTTTCCTGCTTATATATTTCCCTGATGAAGGGCTACATTGTAAAGTCCGAAATGCATTGAGAATAACATCGATAGAATGTATGTTATCCTCTAACGCAAGAACATTGAGTTTTCTGACTGCTCAATAAATATATTAATGAGCTACCATCAACGCCTTCTTTACATCCTGATGTTGTATTTTTGTACAATGTCAACTTGTTACAACGTTACATTGAGCTTATTGTTATTTGTACATTTGATCACTATTTGATTACATGTATTTTACACTCTTCTCTGAGTGATTTTCTTGTAGTGCACCTGATGTCTGGAACACAGTCCAAGGTTTTTTCTCACTTTTACAAAGTTGGCATTTTCTTGTCCCAAACATTTGGTGCCTGCAACCTGTATCCTAGGTCACATGACTAAATGTGATAGCGCACGGAAGCCTGTTGTCTGGTAGTCACGTACTTTACAAAAATCGATTATGATGATAACTAAGGGGGTGATTACGACTTTGGCAGTGCGGCGCTGGAACCACCCCGCAAAAGCCGTGTTCAAGGCTCCTGCCAGATTAAGAGTTTCCTCCTGTCTGGCAGGATAGTTTTTGGCATCCCCACGGTATTGCATCAGAAAAAGAGCACTGCAATGGGAACGCCATAAATAGTTCAGAACCTGGGGCGATGCACACAAGTGCCCCGTGTGTGCATCCCCATGCAGAGGAGGCAACGGTTATTGCTCTCACCCACAGTGTTTATGAAGGAGGGTCCACCATGCCACCGCCGGTGGAGCGGAAACTCACAATTAGCTTGGCAGGAGCACAGCAGTCCTGCCAAGTGTATTGCAGCTGCCTGACTGCCGCAACACTGCCAGGAAATGGCGGTTCCCTGGCGGCTATGGAGGAGCTGTGGTGGTCTTACTGTCCGTATCGTAATTGGGCAGTAGGGAGATCGCCACTGCTGCACCTCCGTGGACCACCAGATTCATAATCGGGCCCTAAGTGTAGCGGGCACTTGGTCTTTGAATATTGCTCTCAGACAGTGATACAAAGGAGAATAGGTGTAGGAAGGATTGGCCATCTCTGACTTGATAGAAGGCGGAACTGTCACTACCACATTTGCACATTACAAAGACTCTGCACAAGCACACTTACAAAGGGCTTTACAATAGCCTTTTGTGCCCCATGGCAAGCTGGGGCCAGTGCAGGGAGGCTGGAAATTCCACACTCCTCTGCAGGGGGAGAATTCTAGAAGTTTCTCCACTTCGAACTGGGCCCCAAGTATAAATAGTGGATCCTCAGACCCAACTCTTCGGCACACATCTGCACATCTGGACCTGTGGAAGACTAAAACTTAGAACTGCTATATTTCTCTGCTGCAAGAAGGACTGGCACTTCGCTGCTCTTTTACACTGTCACTGGACTTGTGATGAGAGTCCCAGTGACAGAAAAGGGTCACCATTTCCTGAACCTGGCACCTAGACTCTGTCTGCTGAGAGTGCCTAACTCATCAAGTGGTGCTCCTTTAGTCCAGGACCCGTGGAAGTGGGGATAGAAGTGCCTTGCCAGCCCAGCTTCACCAAATCTGTTGCGAAGCAACACAAAGCCCTGCAAAACCTCACAGCGCATCTGCCAGCCTTAATGGAATCGACGCTGAGCGACACAAAGCCTCACTAAGTGTCACTGCCAGGCAATCGGAACTGATGCAATTCAACACAAAGCCTTGAAAAGCCTAGCTGCACAGCTTCACTGGAACCGGTGCAGAGCGATGCAACCCAACACAAGACAGTGCACTGTGGACCTTGCAGCCCCTCGGAGCCGAGGCCGGACAAAGCGAAGCCTTGCAAAACAACGCCACATCCATATGTGCAACAGGATTTAAGGTATTTTGTTCAGCAGGCCTAGCTTGGTCTCTTTAGTCAGCCCTCGCTCCATCATGGTTGATCTTACCTTATGACTTTGTCCCAGTCTGGTGCGTCCATATACCCACGGTTTGTGCTTTGTCCTTTCATGCACAATTTTTACTTAAATCTTTGAAATTGCTTATCTCCAGTGCTAATGATTGGATTTTTGATGTTTTGGTCTCAATTTATTACATGTTACCATGTTTTTCTAAGTTGGTGTGGGATTTTCATTGTGTTGTGTTTTCACTTTATCGCTGTTTGTGTGCTGCATGAATACTTTACTCATTGCCTCTAAGTTAAGCCTGACGGCTTTTGTGCCAAGCTACCAGAGTGTTGTGCACAGGTTTTGAGGTGTCCTTGTGTTTTACCCTGCCAAGACTTATGGTTGCTGCTTAAGTAGAGTTTCACTCCCTCAACCAGTAACCCAATATCTTACAATAATTCTTTCAAAAGCATGTCTCAAATTTTAGTTCTAGCTCTCCCTATACATTTTGTGGCTTGACCTCAGCTACTCAATGCCTACATCGCAATATTTTGCACTGCTTTTTCCTTGTGCCCATCAATGGCTATCTACTGGCTTGCCCTACTCTACTCCACATTTCGGGTGAGAGTAATTTGCACATGGCCATTGCATGCTGGCCATGCACATCAAACTTGCTGTGGCGAGTAAAAGGACAGTTCAGGGTCCATTCCCATGCCCTTGGGATCCCTGATTAGTATATTTCTAAAAGAGCTCAATTGTGGCATCCATAATTCTGGATTTGTGTGGTTATAGCTGGTGCTTATTCTGTAAGAAACAAAGCAACATAAGTACAGAAGTTCACAGATTTTCTTAGAAGCCCCATGCCTGTGTTACAGAATGCTGGTGTCACCAAACACCAAGGCTTGCTTCCACCTCATGACTCTTTCTTCCACTGTCTTTCACGTCCTGGTTTTGTATCTCACTCTTACAGGTTTATTTTCATCCCTGTTCTTCCTGCTTGTCTCTGTTTTCCTATCTTTCTCTTCTTCCTTCCTTGTTCCTTCTCTGCATTTCTATCTTTTGCTGGTAACCTAAAGTCCAATGATAAAAAATAAGTCTGGGCAACCAAAAAAGAGTGTTGGTGTTCATCACATGCAACCACCTGCTCAAATGAAGTACTAAGAATAGCATGGTAAAGAATATATGTGATAAAATGAGGGAGACGGTGGAGGTGGGGAAGGGGTGAGAAGGGATAAGAACAGAAGAGAAATTAATGTCTGGTAGGATTTTGCAGAAAGTTGTGCCAGGCACAGTCTGGCATCTAGCACTCCAACTGTGCTGCTGGAAAACTGTTGCAAATAAAGAAGAAAAGAGGAAAAGAACGCCGATTAATAGCAAAATGTTTCATGAACTGGCTTATGAACATTCATATTGTCATTTTAGGATACATCTTGTCTGGTGGCCTAATGAATTGAAGAATTATGGAGATATTTTACGCAACATATAACTGGACCGCAGGAAAAATGTCAATTGGTCAACTGCAGTGCTTTTCACATAGATACAAATTTGCTGCGCTCACCACAAAATCTATCATTTGTGGGTACTAATATACAAGGTACAATGCCACGTCAGATACTTTATGAAAGATAACTGGTCACTTTCAGAAGGTGATTGCTCTAATTAGCCAATTAAAAAGCAGAACATGTTGCCCAGGTAGTATAAATGTCTCTATTTTACATACTGAGAGAAAGGCTGTTAGGATGAATAGAATTATTTCTTATTTTTCGTGCTCTATAATAATTTCACTATTGACACAAATTTCATCAACCAAGCTGCATGATTTGGTCATCTACTACTGCATAATTCCAGAACCCAGCATATGGCCAAAGGCTTTAGTATATCAGAGTCAATGCAGCCTTTCAAGCAATCAATATAAAAATAAATATGGAGATCAATAATATTAACACCTAATATAGGATTTTATAAAGCGCCTGGTGACGCCATCTCGGCGTGTCCCCGCGCTGTGGAGAGGGAAGGCAGGGGAAAGGGAGAGACCTAAAGGGAGAAAAGGTGAGTTTTTAAGAGTCTCCTAAATAAGGTCTCTGTCTCAGCCAGTCTAATATGCAGAGGAAGAAGGTTCCAATTCTTGGCCGCCAGTGCACGAAAGGAGCGCCCTCCCATTCTTGCTTTGTTTATCCGGGGGGCATACAGAAGCCCGGAACCCTTAGAGCGCAGTTCTCTGTTGGGCACATAGGGGATTGCGAGATCCTTCAGATATTCAGGGGCTACCTGAGAGGTGATCTTGTAACACATAAGGAGCACTTTAAACAAGATCCTCTTTTTTATAGGGAGCCAGTGAAGAGCAACTAGTGTAGGCTTGGAGGCCGCTCTTCTGGGAAGCCTGAGGACCAAACGTGCCGCCGTGTTCTGGAGAACCTGAAGTTTTTTAATGTTCTTCTCAGTAGTACCTAAGAGAAGGACATTACCGTAATCAATACGGGAGGTCACCAGAGCTTGAGTCATCGTACGTCTGGCCTCTAAAGGAAGGAGATCCAGGGTGCGATTTAAGGTCTTTAGTACACCAAAGCACTTTCCAGTTAGCTTCTGGACGTGGCTGTCATAGGAGAGTCTGGGATCAACCCAAACACCCAGGTTCTTAGCTTCCTTGCACGGGGAAGGCATAGGACCAAGACAAGAAGGCCACCAGTCCAGGGTCCAGCTGGCCGAGTTACCCCCAATCACCAGCACCTCAGTTTTAGAGCCATTGAGCTTGAGGCAGTGTTGGTTCATCCAGCCTGCAAGCTCCTGCATGCATGTTTTGAAGTTGGCAGCAGCCAAGGTGGGTGTCTGGGATAGGGAGATGAGGAGTTGGGTATCGTCGGCATAAGATACAATTTTTATGCCGAACGATTGAACCACATCCGCCAATGGAGCCATATAAAGGTTAAACAAGGTGGGGCTCAGGGCAGAGCCCTGAGGCACCCCCTGTTCTAGGGCAATGCTGTCAGAAAGGGAATTTCCTCTCTGAACCTGGAAGCTTCGATCTATTAGGAAAGATTTAAGCCATCCCAATGCTTCCTTTGTGACCCCAGCCTGGTTTAGACACTGTAGCAGGGTGGAATGGGCTACAGTGTCAAACGCAGCACTGAGGTCCAGCATTATGAGCGCCATCGTATGACCCTCATCCGCTCCTGCCCTAAGCGTTTCAGTAGCTCTCAGGAGGGCTGTCTCGGTGGAGTAATTGGTCCTAAAACCGGACTGGGAGCTGTGCAGGCAATTATTAGCTTCAAAGTGAGCCATAAGTTGCTTATTAGCAATTTTTTCGGTCACTTTGGCAAGATAGGGTAATAGAGATATAGGTCTCAGATTTTCCAAGGTGTCCTGACTTACATTCGGCTTCTTTTTAATGGGTAGTACAATAGCCTTCTTCCAATCAGTCGGTAAGTGCGCAGAGGAGAAGGACAACTGAATAATCTGCCTGAAGTAGGGTTCCAGTACCTGAAGGCTCTCTCTGAGTACTTTCGGGGGAGCAGGGTCCCGAGGGGACTTACTATTAAGAGTGCCAATATACTATTCACTTCATGGTACATAATTTCTTTTTTTTAATGTTTTGAATGGGGTTTTTAGAACAAAGCAAAAGAGAGTGTGGAAAGTGATTATAACTGAATACATAGGCCCCCATTAGGATGGCGGGCGGACTTTGCCCGCCCGCCATCCTCACAGTACTAGGGACCGCCCACCATAAGGGCGGGGGTCCCGTGCATGGCATTAGGATGCGCCCGCCACAGTGGCGGGCGCATTCAGCATTCCTACCATTGTGGTGGGGGGTGCACTCAGCACCGCCCGCCTCAAAGGTAGGAAGGCATGCAGTGCACTTCCATGCACAACATGGCAGGCACCCCGCGGTGCCTGCCATGTTGTGCATGGAGCTGCTGGGGGGCACCATAGGTACCCCCATGTGCACCCGCCACCCCCGGAGACCTTGGGGGCCACTCCACATGCCTTTCCGTGGCGGTATTGCCGCCACGGAAAGGCATGGAAATTTGAGCATCCTAATATGGATGACGGTGTCTGATAGACACCGCCACCATATAAACCCTTTTCCGCCCCGGTCGCAAGGCGAACGGGCGGAAAAGCGTCGGACGGTCTTTCCGTCCACCGCAGAGCCCTCAGCCATGTTAATATGGCGGGAGGTCTCTGCAGCAAGGATGGTGGGCGGATTGCCCCCACCAGGCCGGCGGTGGCTACCGCCATCCTGGCGGGGGCAATCCACCTGCCATCCTAATGGGGCCCATAATGTTCAGACAACATGAACAGAATGTGATGGCCATCTGTAATTTCATACATAAGAAAGAAGAGAAATGTTAGACCAATATTCATAGCATTGCAATAGTAAAGCGGGGTAGACATACAAAATAGAAACACAAAAAGAAAGAGAAAGGAAATCATGGAGGGGTTCACTGAATGACCACTTGCCGATGATTGCCTATGGTTCTAACGGTGGAGTACAGGGAGATTAGGGTCAGAAAATAGTACATTTACAAATTATGAATATGTATTCATGTTTCAGTAATTCATCGTTGGTGATAAAAAGGGGACAGAGTGGGTCTACAGAATATAGGGGTGTGAATATAGAAAGTTAATCCAATGTCCGGGACCGCAGATGGCACCCGCCCAGCACAGTAAGAGGAGAGCAGAGCACGATCATGAGGGATCAGGGAGATTTTGTCATGGAGAAGTAGGTATCCAGAGAAATCCATACCCTGTTGTTTTTTAGCTTCCAAGGGGAATTCTGAAAAGAGATATTATCTGTACCTCTCAAGAAGGAGATCTAGTTGAGGCATGCTAAAAGAGGAGGCAGTCGTATTTTTCATATTGACCAAAATCGATTTACATGTTGACGTCAGTAGTATGTCCACTAGGAATCTATCATTCTGGGAGTGGATTTAGGGGTCTAGAAAACCTTGAACCAGTGAAGAAAATTCCCTACTAAGATAGGCCCCACAGATAGTGTGGATTAAGTCAAACACATTGTCCCAAAAGGAGGAGACCTTACTGCAGTAAAAAACACACATGACAGAGGTCTCTGGATTACAGTTCCAACGTAAGGGGTTATCTTTAAGAGACATTTTTTGGAGCTGAGACGGAGTCCAAAAGGATCTGTGTAGGAGCCAGTACTTTGTTTGCGAAAGAGCAGGAGATATCTTATGGTATACAACTGATTTCCAAATAAGTTCCCAGTTATCCGAGAGGATGGCACCATGGCTATCCCATTTTTGTAAGACAGCTTTCATGGAGGATGTAGATTTAGGCAATATGAGCTGGTAGAATTTAGAGGCTTGGTGGCCTGACTTGTGAAAGGTCATTATTGTCTTGAAGATGGAGGGATCTTATGCGGGAGGTTTAACTTGGACAGGCTTGCTTTGAGTTTAAGGAAGTCATAAAAATCTATGTCTGAGAGGTTGTATTGTTGTTTTAATTCTCTGAAGGAGAGCGGGGAAAAATCTATGACAAAATACTGTGTGAAAGACTTAAACCGTTGTTGCCGTCTTTAGTTAATCACTCTCAGGTGGGCTTCTTGAAAAACAGACTCTCAAGAGACAATACCCATTTTCTCTGCCACACTATTGAGAAAGCAAAGCTTGCAATATCAGATACTGTAGCCATCACCCTTGATGCTAAGAAGGTTTTCGACAGGTTCTCATGGTCATTTCTCTGAGAGACTCTGTTGAAATATAATCTCGGTGACACTTTCACGAAAATGATAATGGCCTTATATAGTGCTCCCTCAGCTAGAGGACGTTCGGATGGTCTCTTATCCTCAGCCTTTAATTTAGACAGGGGTACCCAACAGGGTTACCCCCTTTCTCCATCTCCCTCTTTATCTTGACACTAGAACCTTTACTACTCAGGATCAAGGAAAATCCAGATATAGCTGGAGTTTCTTTCAATTATACAAAAATAAAAGTGGCCGCATATGCGGACGATGTATTGATTTTGACCGAAGTCGCATCTCACTCAATCCCTACTTTCCTAAAATCACTAGAAGATTACGCCTGTGTGTCTGGATATAAACTCAATAAAGACAAGTCTGAAATCATGGGCTTGAACAACCTCTGCACAAGTGATCTGTTTAAATCCACGGGTCTGGCTTGGCAGCCCCATTACATTAAATATCTTGGCCTAGAATTCAATGTGGACTTATTAGAATCGCTTCGCCACAGCGAAAAGCTCACACTAAAAAAAGTTGAAGCGCTTCTGGAGGGTTGAAATCCCAAATTTATCACTTGGTGGGGTTGCATCAAGACCATCAAAATGATGATCACACCGATAGTAAACTATCTGATCAGTATGCTGCCTCTTGTCCTAACAGAGGAACTTCATCACAAGTTGGACAAATTAATAACTAAATTAATCTGGTAAAACAAGCAGGCAAGAATATCCCTTAAGAAATTATGCTTACCAGTCTACTTAGGTGGGGTTAAGCTGACAGACTTCAAAAAGTACCAAACTGCCTTCCTAGCCAGACAAGGCTATCTTTGGCTTCACCACCCTCTGACTATACTCCCACCTGGCTGTTAGTCGAAAAATAATTACTTGGTGTTTTTCACCCTATCACATTTATATCCAGTAAGGCATTACCTCTTACCTCCGGAAAATACATCTTCTCCAATACTAAAAGAGCGCTCATAAAAATTGATAAACTCCCAGAGACCCTTCTCACCCACTCTAATATGATGTCATTATGGAAAAACTCAAAGATCAAAATTAAAGGGAAACCATATTCTGGAAATCATGGGCATTGAAAGGCATGGTGCTTAATTTCAGGTGTATGTTGTGTTAGATAATACTAATGGTATGGCCTTGCAGCGTTGTATGATGGTACAACGCATGTCTAAACCATGCATCCCTGTACCAAGCGGTCTCTACCACAACTGTGTCTTTAGCAGGGATGCCATTACCACCCATGCCTTTACAATGCAATTTTGTGATAAAAACATGATGGATAAAGGGGCATGCTGTCTAAAGATCATAACCCCTGTCTTGTAATCTGTTTCTTTTCTCTCTTCCGTGCCCACCTAAAAATTAAACCCACACCCTTGAGGTTCAGTGACGATTTGAACCCGGGTTTTCAACATTGTCGTAAATACATAATTCTGGTATCAGTGAACCGCAAATGGTCCATTTAGCATATCCTGGTGTTTTCGCTATGCTACGAGCAAGAGTACTCCTATTACAAACACATTTCTGATCTACCCATGGCATCCATCTTAGATTATGGCGGCCATTTTGTGTTTCTTGCCCTCACATAGACAATGGACACGCAGTGACCTCTGATTACTTCATTTCGATTAAAGACAAGTAGGCTTGGCCGGCGATTCACCTCTCTAGTGACACGTGCACCTTGGAACAGAACACGCCATGGCTGCATGATTCGACAGAAACTGCCTCCTCTGCCCGAGGCCAGTCCTGCTATACTGGTTCTCGTGTTCGTTGGCCTGATCATGATTAGGCGGCCGAAGTTGGTAGTCTTGCCCATTTACGACCCACAAACATCTCTTATCCTGCTTTTCTATCTTCTGCACCTGGCTCTGCTCTTTTCCTTCTGGGCCTTTATTAGGGGGAGGTAACGAAATTTACGATGAGGAGGTCCGGCTCCTGAATGAGAAGTTGACATGGGATTATGATGGAACAGTGGGAACCCCTCGTTCGTAATGTTTTGACATCAGATATTGCCGACGATTCCTGTGCAACGCCAAATATTTATTGTTTAGGACACAAAGGTTTAGGAATGTACTAACTTGTAAAGAATTTGCCCGAAGCCCAATTTTTAGTATATAAGGAGCAACCCTCTTTGTACAAATCGAACAGGCTCCTAGATACTGCCCGTGTGTAGTTTCTGTGACTTCTGTGTCCCTGCAGTAATAAACCTTTGGTCCTTGACGCCACCATCGAGAAGCCCGTGTTTCTGTTTATTTACGCACCGAGACAGGTAGAACTCCGGGGTCTTCGGGTGTTATCCCTGACACCTCTGGACGGAACCAAAAAGTCCAGAACTCCAATTGGCGCCCAACGTGGGGCGACGTCATTCGGTACCGGTCCAAAAGCCTGAAGAGTTCGAGAAGCTTCGTGTGAAGATTCCAGAGGGAGGCGCCCCACTTCATCGATCCCGGCATATCGCAAAAGTGGCCCGACGTTCTCTTCCACGAGGGTTCCCGTTCGGACAGCTGCAGTGGTCCGTTGCCTTGACCGTCGCCCTGTCTTGGACCCGAGGTGCAGTCCTTAGTACGGCGAGACAAGACGGGTTTCTCCTTGGTGACGTCTTCAGTGCCTCAGTTAAGTATTAGGTGGCTGATAGTTGGTTATTTCGTAAGGGTTGCTCCTGTTTGGATAATCCTTTTAGTTCTTGGTTTGGTTTGGTTTCATAAGATTATCACTGGTTGTTCTAGTTACGATAATCTATTGGTTTAGTTTGGGTATCGATACATTGGTTCGTTTTGGTAGGCCTAAGCTCTTGGTTCGAGTGCACATTTCTGTTTGTGTTTTTGTCTGTTCTGTGTTCCGGATTATAAAATGGTAAGTCGGAAAAATTGTATGTTGTCGTGTTTTGGTTGCAACAGTGATTCCCGGTTGGAGGACTCATGTCTGGTTCCTCCGATCGGAACTCCTCTTTATGATTTATATTGTAAGTTTGGTGTGGGTCCTATATCTTATAATGAGGTATGGATCCGTTATACCGAAGAAGACGGTGTCCTTAGTTGGCCACTGCATGGTAGTTTTGAACCCGAGGTCCTTGATAATTTGGAAGTGAAATTGTTTAAGAAGAAAGCCCGGCCGGCAATGTTTGATTCTTTCCGTTATTGGCGAAAAGAATCTAAACAAAGAGAAATTAAAAAGTTAAAGAAAGAACAGAAAGAACAAGAGTTGACTTTAGAACAGGCTGCTAAGCAGCTGCAACTCAACGAGTCTGAAAAAGCAATAGAAATGGCTACTAGAGAGCGTAATTTAGCGATGGACAAGTGCTACCCTGCCTTGCCATCGAGTACAACTAAGGCGATAGAGGACTCCGAGAATGATCCTCTTTTGTCTTATTTGTTAAGGTCACCCCCACCGTATGCACAGGGTGCTACGGCTCCACCCCTACCGAATGTTCAATTACCGGTTGCTGGACAACCTGGTATTCCTGCTCCTGCTCCCCTGAATCAAGCTCCTGTACCTCCTGTGGTCAAAGTTAATGTTCCTTCGGCACCCCCTCTTCCAGGGTTGCCGGCTTCTTTGCCTATACCTGTATCGCTTACACCTATTGTTTCACAAGCTACTTTGCCTGGCACTCCTACTGTTCCTGTTCTATCTGTTCCAACTGCTACTGTGTTTTCTACTTCTGCTAGTATTATGACTCCGCTTTCTGTTCGTCGGAGAATCACTGATTCTGTCTCTAACATTCTGTCTCCCTTCTATAAAACTTTAATTAAGACTCCTGCCTCTGATTCTGTACAGAGACGTAGTCAGCTTCCAAGTACTGAAGAACGGCTCTTAGATGGATTTCAAAAAGTAGAAGATATAGTACTAGAGATGTATTAGATACATTTATGCAATGGAAAGAACCGACACAACGATATGTGTTCGACGAGATGTGCTCCCTTTTGCGTGACGAATTAGAAGAAGATGATTCTGAATCAAATCTAGAAGAATTAATTAATGTTCAGAAAGAATTTGCTGCGGGTATGATAGTTGGTGAGGATATAAAGGAAGCGATGGAACTAATTTTAAGCTATAGGAATGATCCATCCCTTCGCTCACCGAGAGAGTTAGAGAAACACAGTACAAAGCAGAATCGCCAATATCCAATGAGGGAGGTCCCTCCAATTTGGCGCGAAGCCGTTCCAGCGGATGTGAACCATGGTATTGCAGCCGCTCCGGCCCAATTCCAGAGAGTGTGGATACACATTCCGTGGAAGCGAGCCGAAGTGTTAGCAGTGAAACAGGCCTTACCAGATCCACGTAAGAATCCCGCCGGATACTATAAGGAGTTAGCACAAACAGTTGAGGCATGTGTGATGAATTTAGCGGACATTGACATGTTATTTGGGAATGTAGTTCCGCAACCAATATGGGCTAAAATTCGTAAAGAGAATCATCCCGTTGCCCTAGGTGGTGATTGGGCAGCTATCATTGCAGCGGATGGTCAGCAAATAGGTGGTTCCAAACCCGAACCTCTAATTGCTAATCTTCCAGGTAGGATAATTGAATTAATGAAGACTCTGATGCCAGCATTGCACGTTAACTGGGACAAGTTGTCCGCATGCAGGCAGAAGAAAGACGAAAGTGTCTCCGACTTTTTCACAAGGTTCGAAGAGACTTTTGTAGATCACAGTGGTCAGGATATGAGCACAGAAGGAGGACAGAGACTATTTGTCGATAAGTTGGTACACAACCTGCTGCCAGAGCTCAGTAATAAATTGAAAGATTCCGAAAGTGCGTGGGCTGTCTCTACAACTGCGCAAATACTTGCAACTGCACAGTATTATGAAAATAGAGATAAAGAGGAGAAAGAGAAATCAGATAAAAAGACGAAAGATTTAAAAACTAAAGTTCTTTTACAGCAGGCATATCCGCCTCGCATGAATCAGACTAATACACAGCAAGGATCATACCAACGGACAGATTATAGTTCACCGAGGCCGCAATATCAGTGGAACCAGTGTGCGTACTGTAAGAAAGAGGGTCATTATAAGAATGACTGTCCAGTCTTAGCGCAGAATAATGCTGCAGCAGCTCAAAGAGGTCGTGGTGGTTCCATGCAGAATTCTAGAGGTTGAGGACGAGGTGCTATGCCTCCACAAACGAATGATCGCCCCTCTAGTCATTTTGATCAGCGGAATGGACAGTCTGCCCAACAAAATAGATCTCAACAGTATCATGTTGAAGACTATTGTGAGGTTGATAAGGGATTTCAGCAAACTGAGTACTAGGACAGCCATGGACAGAGAGAGGGAGTAGTATCAGTTCCAGTGGATCAGAGTGGGCCTTATGTCGCAGTAGCAACATCAGGTGTAGTCGAACCGTTTCTGTTGGATACTGGTGCCGCAAAAAGTTCTATCATTCATGCGAAACTCCCTGGCGCACCTTTGTCCGGCTTAACAAATGTTTCTGTAGGTTTTTCAGGCGCCCCTGTTTACAACCCTGTATCTGGTCCTTTGCCTATCTCTGTTGGACCGTGTCAATTGAAAGCACCCTTGATTTTGACGACAGGTTGTAATGAAAATCTGCTTGGTTTAGACTTGTTAAAACGCCTGTATGCGACATTGTACTGTTCTCCGTCAGGAGTACAGCTTACATTGGGTAAAAGAATCACTTCTCCGATGTACTTGTCAATGGATGCACTCCCGCCAGAGCTGCGTTCACTCCCTGATACTCTTTGGGCGACTGGTCCTAATGATGTAGGTCTCTTAGAAATTCCACCATATGTAGTCACTTTGAAAGCAAATGTCAAATTTCCACGAATTCCTCAATACAAGATTTCTAGTGAAGGTGAACGTGCACTTTTATTGATCGTGCAAGATTTGATTAAGAAAGACGTAGTTGAGGAAACTAGAGGAAATGTCTGTAACAGTCCTGTATTGCCAATTTTGAAACGTACTGATCCTTCAAAGCCTCCAGTGTACAGGTTTGTTATCGATCTCAGAGAGGTTAATAAAATTGTGGTTCCGCAGTTTCCTGTGGTTCCAGACATTACTGCATTGTTAACGTTGATTCCTGCTACAGCTACATGGTTTTCAGTCATCGACTTGAAGAATGCCTTTTTCAGCATTCCGATAGCCGAAGAAAGCAGAGATATTTTCGGCTTCTCTCTAGGAGGCCGAAGCTTCAGGTTTAAACGTGCTCCACAAGGCTATTGTGAGAGCCCATCCATTTACAGTCAGGCATTAAAAAGTCAGTTAGATTCCTTTGTACTTCCTCCTGGTTCTGCCCTAGTACAGTATGTAGACGATCTTCTAGTGGCTGCCGATGACAAGGAAACTTGCAAAGCAACTACAATTTCCTTATTGCATCATTTGTCTAGTTTGAACCATAAGGTGTCACCTTCGAAAATGCAATACTGCTGCCAAGAAGTGACCTACCTAGGTCATCTCTTGTCAAAGGAGGGAAGGAAGTTGACCCCAGAGAGAATAAAAGCAATTACGCAGATGAGTTTTCCCCGCACACAGAGAGAAGTACGTGCCTTTTTAGGTATTACCTCATACTGCAAGCAGTGGATCCCAAATTTTTCTCTTTTGGCAAAACCATTAGTAGCTTTGACTGGGAAAGGTGTTCCGAGTCCGGTGCCATGGTCTGCCGAATGTCAGGAGAGTTTTTCTGAGTTACGTAATGCACTATGTTCAGCTCCTGTGTTGGGTACACCCGATTACAGTAAACCATTCACGCTCTATGTTCACGAAAGAGAAGGTTGCGCGTTGAGTGTTCTGACACAGAGATTTGGTGATAAACAACGCCCTTGTGCGTATTTTTCATCAACGTTAGATCCGGTAGCTAGAGCGTTGCCTAGTTGTTTGAGAGCTACAGCGGCAGCTGCAGCTTCCATTCGACAATCTGCTGGTTTGGTGATGAATAACATGCTAGTGGTCATGGTTCCTCATGCTGTGGATACACTCATGAACCGAACCAAGACACAGCATCTTACCAGTGCTAGATTATCAGGCTATGAGCTGACACTGTTAGCGAGTCATATTCAGATCAAAAGATGCAATGTATTGAATCCAGCAACATTGTTGCCGACTAATCAGGAGTCGAGTGATTCTGAACCCCATGATTGCTGTTTTAGAACCGAGGAAGAGACAAAAGGACGAATTGATTTAAAAGACACTCCGTTGTCAGATCCAGATGGCACGTTGTATGTTGATGGGTCATGCTTTAAATTGGAGAATGGTGATGTGACTGCTGCTTACGCAGTAACGACTTTGAGTACGATTGTGGAGACTGCAAGAGTGAGTCAGAATTCTGCCCAAGCTGCAGAATTAATCGCTCTAACGAGAGCGTGTGTTTTAGCTAAGGGAAAGAGAGTGAATGTGTTCACAGATAGTCAGTACGCGTTTGGCGTGGCCCATAGTTTTGGCCGTTTGTGGAAAGAGAGAGGTTTCATTACGTCCCATGGGACTAAGATTCAACATGGTCAGCTAGTTAACGACTTGTTGGAATCTCTAACCTTGCCGACTGAAGTTGCAATTGTGAAATGCAGTGCTCATAAAGCAATCACGGATGATGTTGGTCGTGGGAATGCTTTTGCTGATGAAACCGCTAAACAGACAGCTAGAAATATGATGAGTAGAATGTATGTTGCAACATCTGCAAGATGGATTTCTGAGTCTGGAATGTGTGAGGACACAGTGGAAAGCGTGAAAGAGATTCAGAAAGAGGCGACTGAGGAGGAAAAGCTTGCATGGAAAGAGAGTACGGGTAAATTGGACTCGAGTGGGTGTTGGATTGATTTGTCGGAACAACAGCGTTGGATGTTGCCTGATGCGTATGTGCTTGCAGTAGTAACGATGGCGCATGGAGCTGCGCACATCAGTTCTAAAGGGATTTGCAAGATGTTGGCTCCAGTCTGGAAGAATGATGGGCTTAGTAAGTGTTTAGAGAGAGTGGTGAAAAATTGTATGGTATGCCTGATGCATAATCCTGGCAAGGGAGTCCCCACACCTGCTGGTCACTTTGCTCCTCCTTCCTGCCCCTTTGAAGTGATTCAGTTAGACTTCATTCACATGGATCGTTGCAACAATCTAAAATACGTTCTAGTGGTAGTTTGTGCTTTCTCCAGATGGATCGAAGCATATCCACTGAAGGACAACACTGCCCTGTCAACTGCCAAAATTCTTCTCAAAGAATACTTCCCTAGGTACGGTATGCCACGGATTGTATGGTCAGATAACGGAAGTGAGTTTGTAGGGAAAGTTATGCAGAGTGTGTGTGCCGGTTTAGGGATCAAGCAGAAATTTCACAGTGCAAACTATCCACAGTCTGCTGGTTTAGTTGAGGGTTACAATGGCACCCTCAAGCTGAAACTTGCTAAAATACAGGCATCCACGGGTTTGTCCTGGCCAGATGCACTGCCTTTGGCTCTGTTATCCACAAGAGCGACTGTACATTCTCGAGTAGGGCTTAGCCCTTATGAGATTGTATTCGGTCGTCCTGCCAATATTTGGGGGGTGCCTAGGCCAAAAGAGTTCAGACAGCTGGAATATCCAATGTTGATTGATTACCTTTACGACTTGACTGCTAAATTGAGTCTTATTCACCAACAGGTTTTCGATGCATTGCCAAAACCACCGGAGAGTCCAGGTCATCAGCTGAAACCTGGAGACCAGGTCGTCGTGCGCAATTTTGCAAGGACGAAAAATCTTCAACCCAGATTTGTCGGCCCCTACCAGGTGATGCTGGCAACGAGAACTGCTATTCGTGTGGTCGGCCGCAAGAATTGGATCCACACGACACACGTCAAACGTGTGCCCTTGCCACTTCCTTACGATAACTGGGTGAAGAAGGGAATTGGTGCCTCTGAGTTTGAACGAACACCCAGGTTTATCCCTTTCAGCGATGCCGAACTAATCACTGATACATCGAACTCTGGCTCTTCTCCTGAAACTGCTCCTTTGAACTCTGAACATTTGTCTTCCACATCAGAAGAACATTTGCCAACTGCGAACCTGAACATTGCAACACCTGCTGATAATACACTGTTTCCAGAACAAACAGCTCCTGCAAAACTGAGATACAATTTACGGTCTCGCAATATGGACAAATAAAGCAGGATACTGCCTATTTTACACATTTGAATTTTGACACTTTTGCCTCCAGCCAGGAAGTTTGCTATTGTTTTGTTGTTTTAAAAATTGCCTTGCCGTCTGGGTAGCCGTAGGGTCGTGGCTGTGTGCCTAGTTGAATCTGCGGGGGTCAGACACTAGGTCGATCTTTCTGTTAGTTCTGGGAACTCCAGGGCTGATAGAGGCATTTTCATCTACGTACACATCATCAGTGGTCGCGAGCGGATTGTAGAAGATGGAGCTTCCTGAGCTGCAACGAGAAAATGTAATTTATGTTCGCAGAAATAGACTGTACAGAATTCTTCACAGCAAATGCTTTCTGATGCAATGTGGAATTACATTTTTGATTGTTTTGATAACGTTGGTGGGTGGAATCGTCTTTGGTGTGAATTTAATTTTTATGCCAGTAACTACAGTACCTCCCCTTGATCCTGCTACTTCTACTGTTTCTTCTATGCATTCTTTTCACTCGTTTCCTGAACACGAGCAAGCTCGACGCTCAGAATTCATTAATAACACATTTGTACAGCTCTTGCATCAACACCAACTGGTAGTTAACACAACAGACTGCTGGGTGTGTGGCTTGATACCCCACACCATGGATAAAGGCATTCCCTATCTAGTTTTGCCTTTTAGCTATAATGGATCATTTCAGGCCTTCCAGACCATTTTTGCCTATGCCCTTGAGACCTATCCTCTACGTCCACCACGTTCCACTAAATACAACTCTGTCAACAAAGCTTTAGTCCAGGGAATTATTGACATGATTAGAGACGTCAATAATACTCCATCTTACCCTAGAGATGAATTACGGGTGTATTTGAGTTGGAATTCTACAGAGTATCGCCTTAGTTTGGGAGAAAGTAAGCGTAAAAGCCCAACTCCAGTCTGGGTCGTACCTCACCGAGGTCAGGTCTGTTTGCAAGGAAATGGGAGAAATCCGAGAGCTCAGCTAGGGAAGAGCGAGTGCGTTGAGACCTACGTGTTTCCGTCCAACTCTTCCCCTGCCTTCCTTACTGCTAGGGGTACCTACTTCATCTGTCAGGACAGAGCGTATACATGGTTGCCTGCTGACTTTTCAGGTTCATGTTATGTTGCTCGATTGTTGCCTCCAACGTACACTGCTTCTCCAGACTACCACAAGACCAGAGTAGCAAGAGGTGTCTTCAGCAAGGAAGATACCGCTGGTCAGGAAGCTGGAGACTTCTTCAAAGGTTTCCTTCCGTTCTGGGGGCCTATGGCCAATAGTAGAAATATACGTCAGCTAACACGGGTAGTTGAATCTACTATTACCGAAACTGCTGGTGCCCTTAGCAACTTGACAGCTGAGCTTCAGGCGGATCGTCTCATGACGTTGCAGAACCGTATGGTTCTAGACGTAATACTTGCAGATCGAGGTGGGGTATGTAGAATGATCCAATCGAGCTGCTGTGTTTTTATTCCCAACAATGCTCCAACTGTCTATGAGGCGATCTCTAAGCTACACAAGATTTCCGACTCTATACATGTAGACAAGAGAAACTGGTCCTTCATGGAGTGGTTTTGGACTCTGATATCAGCGTGGGGATGGAAGGTTCTGATGGTCATTGGTGTCATCTTAGTTTTCCTATTCTCATGTTGCCTGATTATCCAGTGTGGTCCAGCTTTGTGTAGTCTCTGTGCTGCAACCTGTCTCAGAAAACCACCTGCGTTTGGAGAAAAGGCGCGAGAAAGGATGATGATACAGCAACATGTCACTGACCTGATGAGCGTAGAATTAGACTCTGACATAGACTGAGGAATTGCCTATGTAAGGGCAAAAGGAGGGTCTGAGGTTCCGTGACGATTTGAACCCGTGTTTTCAACATTGTCGTAAATACATAATTCTGGTATCAGTGAACCGCAAATGGTCCATTTAGCATATCCTGGCTACGAGCAAGAGTACTCCTATTACAAACACATTTCTGATCTACCCATGGCATCCATCTTAGATTATGGCGGCCATTTTGTGTTTCTTGCCCTCACATAGACAATGGACACGCAGTGACCTCTGATTACTTCATTTCGATTAAAGACACGCAGGCTTGGCCGGCGATTCACCTCTCTAGTGACACGTGCACCTTGGAACAGAACACGCCATGGCTGCATGATTCGACAGAAACTGCCTCCTCTGCCCGAGGCCAGTCCTGCTATACTGGTTCTCGTGTTCGTTGGCCTGATCATGATTAGGCGGCCGAAGTTGGTAGTCTTGCCCATTTACGACCCACAAACATCTCTTATTCTGCCTTTCTATCTTCTGCACCTGGCTCTGCTCTTTTCCTTCTGGGCCTTTATTAGGGGGAGGTAACGAAATTTACGATGAGGCGGTCCGGCTCCTGAATGAGAAGTTGACATGGGATTATGATGGAACAGTGGGAACCCCTCGTTCGTAATGTTTTGACATCAGATATTGCCGACGATTCCTGTGCAACGCCAAATATTTATTGTTTAGGACACAAAGGTTTAGGAATGTACTAACATGTAAAGAATTTGCCCGAAGCCCAATTTTTAGTATATAAGGAGCAACCCTCTTTCTACAAATCGAACAGGCTCCTAGATACTGCCCGTGTGTAGTTTCTGTGACTTCTGTGTCCCTGCAGTAATAAACCTTTGGTCCTTGACGCCACCATCGAGAAGCCCGTGTTTCTGTTTATTTACGCACCGAGACAGGTAGAACTCCGGGGTCTTCGGGTGTTATCCCTGACACCTCTGGACGGAACCAAAAAGTCCAGAACTCCACCCTAAAAGCTACCCCGACCTCAGCTCCCCTGCCCTGAGCCCCAAACTATCCTGTACATCCATAAACTACCCCCACCCTGCCCTGTAAACTGTCCCTTCTCCAGCTGCCTTGAGCCCTAAAAATTAAGCTCACGTCCCAAAAACTACCCCGACCCCAGCCTCCCTGCCCTGAGCCCTAAAAATTAACCCCTACATTGCTAAACTATCCCAACCCTGCTCCCTGCCCTGTAAACTGTCCCTTTTTCCCCTGCCCTTATTCCTAAAAGCTGTCCCTACCCTAAAAACTACCCAGGCCCCCTCCTTAGTCCTCAAACCTACTCCCACCCTGAAAAACTACCCTCTCCATCCCCCAAGACCAAGTCCCAGCCACACTTACCTCATCATGCCCTCTCCCAAGTTCTGAGTCTTTGAGTCCGAGTCTTCCTCTGCGTGTCTTTCCCCTCCGCTCAGCAACTAGACTGCACATTGCCTTAACCACGCATATGCGTTGTGAAGGCACATGCGTGGTTAAGGCAAGCGTGGTATGGCTTGCGGGAAACAGCACGCATGGCAAAGCCCATGTTGGTAAGGCTGTTTCCCCCTTGCTATTAAATACCACCGGGTATGGGCTCCCAAGCAGCAAGGCCATCCCCCTTGCAGCATGAATGGAGTGCAGTTCCTTCACATCGTCACTACGAGGATTCAAAACAGGCCAGAGACTGCTTTTCATGAGTTGTTTTTCAAGACAACAGTGTATTTGCATTTGCATTCGTTTACGATTGAAGTTTTGCTGTTGATGTTTTCTTAACGTAGCAGTGGTATTTGTACAAAATATCATATCAAAACTATTGAATCACACAAATCTGCAGAAATATTGTTGACTAAATATTGATGTAATATTGTCAAATATAACTGTGTTGTTAATATCATTTACAAAAATACGTTTGTAAAAAATATCACTTTTTAGTTATCTTTATGTATTTTAGTTTATATTTTAATCGTATATATGTTATAAATTGTTTGTATAATTGTATAAACGTTTTCAATACAGTTTGTCATTTTTTGTAATTTTTTTATTAAATTTAATTGTGAATTCTAATTTATAGTGTTGTAGCGGGTTGTGAGGTTTGTATTGGTACAGGGTGGGAAGTTACTTCATTATTTAATTGATAATTATGTACATTGTTTAATTAATATCTTTTTTAAGTTATATTTTAGGTGCTGCATGTTAGGATTCTGGGGTAAAGGGTGGGAAGTTAATTCATTATAATTAATTAATAATTAATTTGTTATTACTATAAATTATTCAGTTGATAATTATGTAAATTGTATAGTGCACAGACTGTAGTTGGAATAGTAAATGTTACCCTTCTGGTGTCCCACCCTTTCCCTACTGTTACACAGACTGGAGTGGGAATACTTAATTTTACCCGTTTGCAATCCAACACTTTCCTTACTGTTGCACAGATTAGAGTGGGAATAGTACATTTTACTCCTTTGTTATTCAACGCTTTCCTTACTGTTGCACAGACTAGAATAGGAAAAGTAAATGTTACTCTCCCGGCGCCCAGCGCTTTCCCTATTGTTGCACAGACTGAAGTGGGAATAGTACATTTTTCACAGATGTTGCTACTTTTTTTAATATTGTTTAAATATTGCTTGCATTTATATTCTTTTTTATATTATTTATATATACATATATATATTTTTTTATATTTTTTTTAATTATTTGTAGTTGATGTACTTCTTTTCACTTAATTTGTAAATTATTTAGTTTTATGTATATATACATATATATATATATATATATGTGTGTGTTTTAAATTAATACATTTTAAAAAACATTAAAAATGTAATATAATGTGAAATATGTTTAATAATATATATATTTATGTGTATATGTTTGTATAAATATATATGTATCTATAGTAATAAATGTTACTTATATTTATGTCTTTTACATTAGAGCTTTGTTCTTTTTTTTTTAAACTCTTTATTTGCGACTGCAAGGATTATCATCTTACACAATCTTCCGTTAGTACCAGAATACAGTCTTTTTAACTTTTCTCCAAAAACATATCTCCATCGACTTAGGTGGTAACGTCCGTACAATTACAGTGTCCCGATCAGACAGTAAATCACATTCTCGTAAGTATTATATACGAAGCATTAAAACCTCTGTTAGATGACCATCCTTAACTGTTACATCATATCGTGTCCTAGCTGTACATCAGGAACCATAGATAAAACCAAGTCGTAAGAGTGTCCCTCCCTTCCCAACTCTCTCCCTCCCCTCCCGTACGTCCTGAGACCTTCAATTCAAAGGGCAACAGTTCAGTACATAGAAAGTAATCCAACTTGGGGTAGTGCGTGGGCACCCCACCGGCCAGACCTGTGCATTCCAGGGTTCTATTCCGCATATGCTTCATCCGCTAATGCCCAGCAATGTCATTCGCACTTACAGCTCTCCCGCCTGTGATGACTCCAATGCCATTTCCTCTAGTTCGATTAACATAAGCTCCCAGTTCTGCGCAATTGGATATTTTCACTGCCCCCTCTCTTCCTCCCAACGCAAGACCGCCCCCTCTGTTCTACCCCATCTCAACATGTCAGATCGCCACATTTCTAGGTCTGGAGACCTAGCGGATTTCCATCTCATAGTTAGAGCTCTAATCGGTAATATCAGTGCTAAATCGAGGAACTTCAACTGAGCTTTATGGTGTTTGGGGCGTTTCCGATGTCCTACCAAGCAATAGAGCGCCTCCTCTGGTACCTGCAGGGCCGTGACTGTGTGTAGTGTTAGACAAACATCCCCCAATATCCACGTAATCGTGGGCATGCCCAGAGCATATGGAGGAGGCCAGCCTCATCCGCCTTACACCGAGGGCAGTGATGGGGAGAATCAAGGAACATTCTATGCAGCCGTTGGGGGGTGAGGTATGCTCTGTGCAACACCATGACCTGGATGAATTTGAATTTAGCATTCCTGGACACTTTCCTGGGGTGCTCAAGGATTATCTTCCAGGCGCCATCCGTCAGAGCCTCCCCCGTGTCCATTGTCCAAGTGTCTCTATGTGTGTTGAGAGTTATGGCAGCATGCTCCCTGATCCCAGTGTAGAGCCATCGCACCAGGTGGCCCCCCGTCCCCATATAATAGAGTAGGTGTACCAATTTGCGCTGTGCAGGTTTAGTCCGCTGTGGGGCCCATGTATGCCGTATGTAGTGTGATACTGTAGCGTGTAGAAGGTAGAACAGCGGAGGAGCCCCGGTGATTCTTAGGAAGGAGTCATAATCTAGCAAGTGTCATCCCCAAAAAAGGCTCCCACGTCGTCCACTCCCACCTCCATCCAGGGTTGTAGTCTACATTGAGTCAGTCGGCCCTGCGGTGTCGGGATACCTAACAAAGGGACATTGTCCGCATAAGGCACGGTCACAGATGTGTAAGTTATTGCTTTCCTCCAGCACGTCAGGGCTGTGCGCAATAGAGGATGGCACTCCCGGGGGATCTTAGTCGTAGGCAATAATAGGGAATGCAACTCACTGCGTGCTAGTCGGTCTGTCGTGAAATCAATCTCGTTAAAATTCCTACCCGCCACCCATCGCGAAAACCACTGGAGCTGACTGGCGTAGTAATAACCGCGCAAGTCCGGTACTCAAAGACCCCCCAATCTGGTGCTCAGTTGAAGTTTCCAGAGATTGAGCCGTCTTCGTCCCGACCCCCAGATGAGAGTGATCAGAATCGTATTCAGCGTGTTAAAGATCTGTTGTGGGAGGATAACCGGTAAATTTACAAAATAATATAACATGCGTGGGAGCAGGACCATCTTTGAGATGGCAATTCTGCCCATGACGGACAGGGGTAAGGACGTCCATAACCCTACACTGCTATGGAGACTACATTAGAGCTATGTTCTATATTAAAATATTAAATATTTACTACTTTGACCTATATATTTCTATTAAAAATCTATATGTTTGTCTTTTTTAGTGATATTAGTGTGAAACAATATTTTTTATGTTTGTACTTACCTTTATATGTGTAGGAAAACAATATTTTTGTGATTGTTATTTTTGAACAAGATATTTAATGTATCACGATATTTGAGTTCTCAATATTTCGTCACTGAACCGTAGCAGTATATCCCACCAAGAAGATCATTAGACTTGGGCATTGCCTAGGCATTCGCTAAGTCTGTGTACTAAATGAATGTATATATGTGTGTATGCAGTATTGTATAGCTCAAAGGCAGTGAAATGCTGTACAGAGTCATAGACAAAAACACAGTAATTCAGCGACTGGAGTTGAAGATGGCTCAGAGTGAAGGTGGACTGTTACTGCATCATGATGTAGTGTTCTTTAAAGAGATGTGTCCCCAGCCATGTCCTAGATTGGAGAAGGGTTGGGGCCAGGGCCGGACTAACTACCGGGCAGTTTGGAATGCTACCGAGCTGCTGGCTGATTTTACTGCAGTGGGGGCTGATTTCGTTCATAGAGACCTGCGTGTGCTTCGAAATAATAAACGCAAAACGAATTTCGTTTAGTACACGCAGATCCCCATCAACGAAATATACCCGCAGCTCAGCAGTATTCCAAACTGTCCGGTAGCCAGTCCGGCCCTGGTTGGGGCAGCCACGAAGGGTACTTGGATGCTGGTCCAGCACCCGGATAGTGAGATTTTGTTGCATAACTGGAGAATGTCTGTTTCCTTCTTTTTTCTTTTTGCCCCTCGGCTATCTGATGCTGTCCTGGCTGTAGGTGTGCCAGGAGTCATTGGAGGTTGTGCGTTTGCCACCCATGTAAACCTGGGTGCTGGTTGTGATGGGTCTGTGGATAATGCAACCAGTTTTGAAGGTGTTGCTGGCTGCTAGGGGAGCAGGTGGAGTTCTATCAGGATGATATGTTCATATTTCTTCAGGCATTGATGAGATGTGCTGTGGTGTACAGGGTGTCCTTAGACAGGGACAATATGAAGCCGGACCATGGAGAAGGGTGCCGCCTCCATTCAGAAGTGAGAGTATGAGGGCGTGATCAGCAGTTCTGACAGCTTTCTGGGAGGAATGGTTTCTCTTTCTTTAGTGGTGCTTCACAATGTTTTCCTTGACGGTGAGTTGGGAGCCTCGGGTGAGTCTAAGCAACATGGCATTGGGTGATAGTTGTGGTTCAATTCCATTCATCATCGTGTGTTTGAGTGTGATGTGGACTAGTTGTTGCTAAAGTTGCCACCTAACCGGTTTTATATGGGCATTACCAGTATTTTAAAGTCCCTGAAGGTACAAAAATGAAAAGATTACCCTAAATCCTGTATTTTTTTCCTTTATCAGTACATAATTTAAACAGTAACTGATAGAAGAAAACTCTGTAAATGGGATTTACGGATGGCCTTATGGCCCATATCTGATGATTAAAGGAAACAAAGACAGAAAAGCCATGATAAAAATCAGCACAGCCTATTTTATATAAAGTTCTACTTAATAATCAAATCTGGGCCTTTGAAGAACATTATAATCTGCACAGGTGTCCAGTATTTTTCTCTGGGAAAGATGGCAACCCATTTGGTGCTTATTGATTTTGGAGAATAGTAGCTATTCTGACCCATTAGGTGAACTTTAGGTAAGTCTGGGTGAGGTTCAGGCAGTGTTTGACTCATTGGATGTCTTAAGTGGAGGAGACTTTTCAGGAGAGTTGTGTGTTGTCAGCCTATTGAAGATAGTGGGTAGTATGTATAAGACCGTCTGAGTTATGTATAAATGTTTTGTTATGCCATATTATATTATTGTATTTTATGTTGTTGCTGGTATTTGAATATTATGGCACAGCGTTGTTACTTTGGGTGCCATTTCATGAGGATCTGGGAGTGCATTTATTTGATTGTGAATATTGTTTGTTTGTGTTTGGTTGCATTAGGTTAGTAGAGCATTTGTTCAGTGCTTAGCTTAGAAGTCATTTATGTACATCAGTGAGAAAATAAGAAATCATGAATTGTGGAGGAGGCTTTGATATGCATGAGCTGGTCGTTCGAGGCTTTAGGTGCAAGGTAGAATGAACGAAGATGTCTGGTAGGTTTGTGGAAGTTTATGTGGTTGTTGAGGTACATGGGGCCAATGTTGGGCTTAGTTTATGTGTGTGTGAGGAGTTTGAAGAGTGATCATTTGTGGATTGGGAGACAGTGGAACTCTGAGTTGTGGGGTGATGTGAGTGTGTGGTGAAAGGTTCAGGGTGAGACTGGTCAGTGAGCTTTGTATGGGCTGGGATCTTCTGGTGAGTTGAGTGTTGATTCCAGCACAGAATATGTTGCTGTAGTTCAGCTTGCTGGGGATGAGGGTTTGGGTGATGGGGCTGGGAGTGTTGATAGTGAGCCATTTGAAGATTTTCTTGAGCATCATAAATGTGTGAATGTAGGAGACAAGAGACTGTGCTCACTTAGCCGATCATGATGAGTTAGTTGTCAATTACTATTCTAAGGTTCTTTGCGTGCGTTGCCAGAAAAGGTATGTTCCGGGTTTGGCAGGCCACCAGGTGGAATTCCAGAGTGAGATGTGTTTGCCGAAATGTACTATTTCCGTCTTCTCTTTCGGCAGAGAAATTGGTCTGGGTGTTTTGTGCCTTGTCGGTGAGGGAGAGTATGAACTAGGTGGCATAGGATAAGATGTTGAGTATGTGGGCATGGATGGTGCTGGAGCGTGGGGTCATGTCGAGGTTGCACTGAGTGGGGCTGAGTGAGGATTGGTGCACCTTTCAGGAAGGAGCCAATCCAGAGAAGTGTGGGACCTTGGATGTCAGTTTGGGGCTGTTGTTGGATAGGAATGGGGTGGCAGGTGGGTTTGAAGGCCCCTGAAAAACCCAGTAGGGTGAGGGCTGTGGTGCCACCTTTATCCATGATCATCTTCATGTCGTCAATGGCAGGGATGAGGACGCTCTCTGTATTATGGTTGAGCCTGAATCCAGACTAAGTGGTGTTCCAGTCCTTTGATGAAGACATGATGAGGGGAGTCCAAAGGTGCTCCGGATTGTATGGGCTGCATTGTCTTTGCCATTTCTTCAGTAGTAATGGTGGCCTAGGTGGTCATGGTGGTTAACTGGGTGTTGGTAGATATGAGCATGAGGGCTGCAAGGGTGGAAAGGTTCGGTTGGGCCTCGAAGTTTTCGTAGAAGCTGATGAACTTGTTGTTGAAGAATAGGAACAGCTGGGTGCAGAGGTCATGAGAGGGGGTGTTTCACTGGTGGAGCTTGCTGCCGGCGAACCTTGCCGCCGGAAAGGTTACGTCTGCAGAAGTCTGAGCTCCCGTATCGAGTACTATCCAAAGTGTAGAGCATAATCAGTTGTGACGAGTCTGTGGTACAGTGGCGGTCAGCTCAGGTAAGCACGGTGAGGCAGGCCTGGGCACGGCAGGGGGGAAGCCGACGGACGACGGCATAGGTAATATTTATTTAATTATACCTATTCCGTCGTCCCTCGGCTCCCCCCTTGCCATGCCATGCCCTGCCCACTGCGCTTACCTGAGCCGTCCGCCGCTGCTGTGGTACACTGTAGGTGTACAAGCTCAGGAGCAGAGTATCTTCTCAGGTGTAGGTATGTTAGAGTATGGCCTTTAGTGTTAGCGTATGATCCCTAGTGCAGAACACGCTGTCCAGTGTAATATCCATAGAGTGTGCGCTGCAGTGTATCGTCTGATCACCAGCGTGGGGTATAATTTTCATTTTAAAGTATGAGGTGTAGTGTAGGAGTAATATCTCGGGTGTTCTGTATAACAGTAGCGTACGAGCTGTAGTGTATGTGTATGCTCATCAGTATGCAGTATAACGTCCACTGTAGTGTATGATCAATATACCCATTGTGAGTATGACCCGCAATGCGGCCCCCGGGGGAAGTCAGGTCGCAGACCAGTCTTCCCCCGGGGTTTTTGCACATGTTGGCCCGGAAGTACAGGCTGTTAGGGGGCAAGGGGTAGGTAAGGGGATGGGGACTTGGGTCAGGTTTATAAGGGCCAGGGGAGGAGTTTTGTCCTCTTCCTGAGCCCATCACTGGGGAAGGGTAAAGGCAGTTTTTTAACCACCCACCCACCCTACATGTTTTCGAGGGCACGGGGATGGGTAGGATAGCATGCCAGTTTAGGACGGGTTGTTCAGGTGTGGGGATGGCAGTATTTTGGAGGGGTGGGGAGTCTCGGACGGGCAACGCCACCCCTCGGGGGGGGGGGGGGGGGACAGGTGAATGATGGGGGTTCGGGATGCTAGAGTGTGGTGGCGGGAAGAACAGGAGAGGATATTGAAAGATAAGCGAGGAGGTGAATGGAGAGTTGGACGAGGCAGAGAGTGGAACAGGAAGTGAGCGGCAAGAGTGAAGGGAGTATGGGCGAGGTGAATGAAATGTTATCGGTTTGGGGCTTGAGTTATAATGTATGTTTGGTTAAGGTATTGTGTTTTTACAACCTGTCCTAATAAATGGCCTTTTATGCATAAGAACAGACTCATAGATCAATTTCCTTCTGCCAGTGGTTAGGGGCCAGAGGCTTATGCAGCGGTGGTGCAGCAGATGCAGTGGCCCTGGGGCTCATCTGGGGTCGTTGGCATCCCAATTAGGGATTTATATTTTTACCGAGCAGGTGGCCACCCTGCATGCTTGCATTTGGGCCCAGGGCGCCCTTAGCTCACCACTTTTGGGGGCAGTCGCTGGAAGCTTGCGCGCCCCTCTCGCTCTCGTCTCCCTCTATCTCTCACTCCGGCGCTCCCTCTGTCTGTAGACCCCCCCTCTCCCACTCTAGACGCACAGGGAGCCCCCGGGAGGCCGGCCCGCGCTGCGCGCAGGTGTCTGCCTTGCGCGTCTGTGGAGCGCGCTGCAGTGTGCAGCGCCGTCTTCTGGAGCTAGCCTCGTCTTCCCAGCTCTCTCGTCCTCCGCTCGCCTCTCCGCGCCTCCTTCTCTCTCTCACTCCGGATTCCACCGCTCACTCCTGGGTGGACACCGCAGCCTCGCTTCGCTTTCCCTCACTCCAAAGCCCCTTTTGCTCAGTTCCGCTCGGGGCCTCGGCTGCGCCGTTTCCGGAGGCGGCGATGGCTCAGGTGTGCACGGGCTCCGACGCCGAGACGCCCTTCGTCAAGCCGCTCTTCTGCCGGAAAGGCGCCTTGAGGCAGAAGCTGGTCCACGAGGTGAAGAGCCACAAGTTCACCGCGCGCTTCTTCAAGCAGCCCACCTTCTGCAGCCACTGCACCGACTTTATCTGGTAGGGGCATCCCGGGGCTTCACGTGTGTTGGAATGTGAGGGGGAGGGGTTGTTGTGGGTTCGAGCTCTGATCGTGTACATGACCAGGGTTAGCAGGTGACGCCAAGCCACCGTACAGCAGTTTGCAGCCATAGACAGCCTCAAGGAAATCAGAGCAGTCTGGGGGCTTAAGTCGGTTTAATGGACCATTGGGACTAAAGCACCCCATTACAACGTTCCCCAAAACGGAGTCCCTGGTGATGGCACGGGGTCATCTGGTAACCAGTGTATGGGATGAAGATATAGGGTGTAGGGGAAGCTAGTTGTTTAGGAATGTGGTTGGATTTACTGACAAGCGTGTGCCCGGACAGCCAGTTGGGATGGGTCAGGGACAGTTATGCATCAACATGCCGCTATTGATGGGGAATGCCGGCCCTGTGTTGCTGGGACCTGACATTCCATTAGCACGAGGATGCCATACCCTGGGCAACATTCCCGCCTTCTGTGCCAGCGGGGTCCCTCCGACAGGGGCATCCCGAAAGTGCTGCCTCGGGTGCTGCGCGGCATCCCTCCTCTGCTACAGCATCACTGCCTCGCGCTCACCAATGCACACTGACGGCCGACATGATCACTCGGGAAACCTAAACATATCGGCGGGTTACCTCAGCAACAGCTTGCAGCGCATCGTGGCATTCCATCGCCAGGGTCTCCGCGCGGCTCCGCCACTGCCCCTCATGCGCGGCTCGCAGAGTCCACTCTTATTAAAGAACTTCAGCACAGCTCTGCCAGTGCGGTTCAAGCGTGGCTTACCCTATCGTTTGCTTATTTGTGCATGGAAACTCCACAAAGCTCCAACAGTGCGCCTCAATCCTGATTTGAGGAGCCCCGAGCACTCTGGGTGTTCCGCACGCCTCTGCAGACTTACCTCAACCCAGATTGGAAGCAACGCTCGCTATTCCGTAGCTGCTCTTTTAAACCTGACCCGAAACACCCAAAAGAGCTCCGCCGAAGTGCCTCATTCCTGAGTTACATCAACTCATGCTGTTTCATAATTAACAGCCACACACAGCGCTCAGCCTGTCTTGGCAACGTGAAAACCCGCGGAATCTCGGTACTGACGCCGCCGACAGCTCCGCCAATGCACCTCAGAATGGAGCTCGGTTCTAATATTGTATTGAATACAGCCGGACCCTATGTTGTGCCTATATTTGTTCTTTAAAATCTTTAAAATACCTGAGACCCAACCCCCACCCAGCTCCCACTGTTATTTTCTTGTGTAAAACAGCACTCGAATTTGAAAGTTGTGAAAAGAGGCCAGAGCTGTGGTCTCCCATGGAAACAATTAATTGTTGTTCTTTCCTTTTGTTGCAATCAGTAGCAGAAAACATTTTGTGACGAGCTGGCGGGATTGGAGGGAGAAAGGAGAGGGGAGGGGGTGGGTGGGCTTGAAGGAACGAGGCAACTGTTGTTTTTTCCTTGTGTACCACAAACATAGCTACAAACCAACAGGGCTCCTTTGGTGCATGCGGGAGGTGGCAGCACTCTTGTGACCCCATCTCCGTTATAAATAATCCCTTTTATAAGGGCTGCTGGGCCTTTTGTTAAGGCTGTTCCTTGGAGGGGAGTTGTATGTTCATGTTAGTTCTGGTTGGAGGGTGGTGGGTGGTGGGGCTCTCCTTGAATCTTGAGAGAAGCTCCAATACCTGACGTCTTGGTGAAACGCTGCGCCTATTGATCATGGTTGCCAGTACATGTCCCAGTATAGGGACCATTCAAGGAGATGACTGGGGTGTGTCTTTATGGGGGTGACCATAACTGGTTAGAGTTTCATGTTATTATCCTTCAAAAGATGCCAACACGTGAAAATATCACGGACGCCGGATGTCATGCATTACCACTGCTCACGTCACAATACTGCGGATGAGAAACGGTCCCTTGGTTGTATGAGCAAACTTGGATCTTAAGGTTTGAGCTCCACAGAAAAGGACTCAATAACAAGCCAGCATTTACGTTATCCTCAACACCCAGAATCCTGAAGACAGCGCAAGCTTTGGTGAGCATCATTGTTCACAAGCCGCCACCTTGAGAGAGTCTTTGGCAACTGATGCGTGGCCAAGGACCTGCTCTCCTATGCGCGGGATGGGTTCTAGATCAGGATGAGCCCAGGATTAGCCTATGGTGTGTACGTGTAGTCTGGCTACAACTAGTGGGTCTTGTTCCACCTGCTTTGGGTACGCTGTCTGGACAGTTAATGAGAATCAGGTGCGACTGAGGAAGGCATCTTACGGGATCCACCAACGAGAAGGAAAGGGAATCTGGAAGCAGTTTCCAGATTTCTATTGATGATTCTTGAGGACTCAAGGTTTGGATGAACCATCAACAACCATCAACAACATGTCTGATACTGTCACCCAAGCTAACATTTATCATTTTTTTCCATGGTACCAACTGAAAGAAAACTTCAGTCTGGAACCATTTCTTATGAAGCAGAGCAGCTAACATCTTTAAAGTCAGTAAATCAAAGTCAGAAAATCAACCTTTACTGAAAATTCTTTTGGCATCAGCCATCATGGCAATCAACCAAGTGCTTACCCTGCCACCTGAGATTTGCCTAGATCGGGGTCTGGCTGCGTTGTGTTGAAGCTGAAAGCTCTTGACAATCCTTGACAATGATCACAAATGCCAAATCAATTTCCAATAAAGAATTCTGTGTGCTCTTCAGAGATGTGTGTGGTTTCATTTCCATAACATACCCAGGAAGATCAAGTTTGGCTGCGTGTGTCAGGTGGACAGAATGTCTTATGCTGGTAGTTTTGGGGTTTAGTTTGCCAACACATTGTTGAGGAATGTCCTTGCTTGTGTGAGTTAGGAAGGTATCTGATTGCTTTTAGTACCTGGCTGTTATGCACCACCTTGTTTTCCCTGTGTGATGTCATTGGTTTAGAAAACCGCCTGAATGTATAAATAAAGCATTTCTGCGAACTGGAACGCCACCAATGAACTACCAAGCTGATGGTGATGCCTGAAGTGAGGCTTCCCGAGGTTTTTTTAGAGTGTGAGCAATAGACTTACATTATGCTTCTTTGTTATATTATTAGCATTTGTATAGCACCCACACGCTGTATGTCGATATTTCGACTACAAAAGGATTATGCTACCAAAATATCGAGAACATATGTGCGTATAGGCAAGTATAGATTTATTAACCTAAGCTGCACTCACATTTATATATTATGAAGCAACATGAAGTAAGTGCTGTAGGTATCTATATATAGTCACCTTGTCGGTATTTTGGTCCTGGGTATTTTGAGCATGATATTCTGACGGCGTGGTATTCTGGAGTCGATATTAGTGTGCACAATACCGAATAGGCATGTTAAACTGTGGTATACCCTTATAGCTCCAACTGTTTACTTCTATGCTGCATTGTGCAATATTGTGGTATGTTATAACATTGCTGTATGACGCTACATTTTGTTTTATGTTCTTATGCTATGCTGTGCTACTCTTTATACATGCGCAATCGGATGCCTCATCTTATACATAGCACTAAAATTCCAAATAAACAAGCAGTCGCTGGCACCCTCCCAATTACCATGCGGACCTTTGTTTCCTTCCATAAATACTTCAACACTGGCCCTTCTTTTGAAAGTGTATGTGCCCTCCCCTGGCTTCGGCGTAGCCCGAGGTCTCGGGTCCGTCTGCACACGGGGACACCCCATCTGCCATTGGCGTACTCTAGCAGCCTCCTTGTATCTTCTGTACCTGCCCCAATCCACCTATCTGTATCCACTTCCGGCTTGTACCGGCTTCAGGTCACAGAGTCAGGCTTCCCCTCGTGATTCATCGAGTGGATGGAGGCAGACCCAACTCCCCTCCCCTCTTGTACCTCCTCATTCCTGCCCCCGCACCCCTCGTGTATCCACTCCAGGCTTGCAACTTCCCCTACCTATCCCCCAGCTACCTCTTTTTCTCCTCTCCTGCATACCTGCCAACGTGAAGAGCAATCTAACAGGGGAGGGGTGGGCGGGGCCTCGTGCCTAGAAGTACCTAGGAGGCACCTTTGAACCCCACGCTGCCCCTACGCGCCCTCCTTCCACCACAAAAAAGCTTACGGAGGCTAATGCCGATGTCCTGGGTGTTTTCACACCCCTTAATGGACGTCGTCGGCAGTTCAAAGCATTTCCATAACGAGCTGGAAAAGTGGTTTGCAGCTTGTTTTCGCTGCCACTGTGTAATAGCGACTCGCCACGGGGTGACCGTGTGTGAGAGGAGCCTATATCGTGTGTCACACAGTGGCACCGTGTGAGTTGGCAGCCAGGTATGCTCCTGGCTTGCATCTTCTCGCACGTATCCTCCACCCATCTATCTTCCTCCACTCCTGGCTCGCGTGCCGCCCGGCGCGCGCCTCCTTGTCCCCTGGGGACTCCCCGTAGCCGGTCCAGCGGGTACTCCCGCGCTCCACCGCCGTAACTTTTGCTTTAAGTGCACCGCCAGCAGTTTGTGACTGCGCTATTTCTGGCTCGCTCCCCCAGTAGGGGAGAGATTGGAGGGAGGATTGCTGGATCTGACACTGTGTAAACCACTTAACACAATCCCCGGCAAACAAGCGGCAATGGGTTTTTAATTACAACGTCGAGTCGGGCCTCTCTTTGGGGCATCTTTCAGACGTGTTATTTTAAAGTAGTGTGAGCCCCCACGCTGCGTACCCTGCCCCTTGCCAGGGGAAATGTCGTCGTGGGGTGGACTGAGAGCAACCCACCGCCTTTCCTGGCCAGACGTATGAAATATTAAATTATTAATAATGCAAACATTTCCAGACAAATCCCTAGATAAGGGCGGGCCTATTAACGAAGAAAGACAACTCTACGGATAAATGCACCTGCAGCAGAGATCTCTGTGGAATATGCATGCCACAGTTTTGAAACCTATATACAAATATTTCAGTGATTTGTGCAAGATTTTAACATTTCACTAGTCAGAGACTAGAAACAGGGACAGATGTAGGTAAATTCAATTTAGCGAGTCCTTAATAGCGATTTTTACCGAATCACTATTAAGTACTCACTAAATTGAATGTAGGTAGGAATCGCAAAAATATCTTTGCAATTACTTATTTTGGGAGTAGGATTAATCTTACCTACATTGCTCAAAGCCAAATTGCGATCGCAAAGGCTGAAATTCCGCACATTTCGGCGTTTACGATCGCTATTTGGCTTCCTATTTGGCCCACAGTTCGGTAAACTCGCAAAGATCTCTGTGTATCCTCGGGGCGACTGGTTCAGACCACGACATGGCACCTAACAGGCACATGCCTCAATATGGCTTTTTGCGATTCCTTAATTGTGAAAAATAAGGAATCGCAATTAAGGAATCGTAAAATGCAATGCATCAAGAAATCGCTGAAAAAATGGGATTTCTTAATTTTCCTTAATTGCGACTCGCAATTAAGGAATACCTCCCCATTCATTCCTATGGGCCTAGAGGCCCATAGGAATGAATGGGACAACATTCTCAATTTGCGATTAGCAATTAGCGAATCGCAAATTCAGAATGCGATTTCAAGGGTGCAGGAGTGTCCAAAGGACACCCTGTTGCACCCCTGAAATCTATCTGTGCACATATGTTGTGCACACACATGCCCTAAGGGCTTGTGTGTGCACAACATGAAACTTTGAAAAATGCACAAAAGTGCATTTTTCAAAGTTTTCGCAAATTACCATGAGGTTCAACCTCATGGTAATTTGCTCCCCCTAATTGCGAAATCACAATTTTTGTAAGTTTCATGCATTGCATTTAAGGAATCGCAAAATGCGATTCCTTAAATGCAATCGCAATTTGAGAATTCGTAAATATTTGCGAATTCTCAAATTGCGAGACCTTCACCCTTCATGCATTCCAAAGGCAGATTTTGCAATCGCAAACGGCCAATTTTTGCGATTCGCACCGTTTGCGATCGCAAAATCCTTTGATGCATGTGCCTGTAAGACTTTAAATCTTCAATCAGTCAATATTATCACCTGTTTTTTAATCTTCGAAAATTGAATTTGCGGTACGTGCTTTATCAATTGTGTTAAAAGCACAAGTAACTTTACAAGGTGTCTTCTGTTTTTAGGTCTGTCTTAGACAGAGCTTTAGCAGCCTCATGTATTTGAAAAAGTCTTAAATAAAAATTCTTATATGCATAAACGCAAGGGGTTTTCATAAACCCTCTCGATTCGGGTGGCCAGGTTTTGAGAAGAAAACACAGGAACAGACCAGGCATAAAAGTTGGAGGCAAGTGTTCAGTCTCACTTCTATATCTGGCATGTTTGTTTTTTTGCATACCCTGTGAATGTGAGTGACTCAATGGCGACTCCTCCATTAGGGCGGGGAGCGCCGCCCCACTGCTTTCTCGTAGTGCAAGAAGCAGAAAATGAAATGATATTTTAAATACCACTTTATTTTCGGCTTCTCATGCTGCAACATCCAACAGTGCGCTGCCATCGTGCAGAGCACCAGGAAGAAAAGTGTTATTGAACACAGCACCACACAGGTGCTGTGGCTTGCCTGACTCCGTGTGAGGCGGCCGCTCCACCCTCCCTCCAGAAACCATAGCGCTGATTGTGGTATTGTAGCGCTGCTCATTTGGCAATATTGTCTCTGCAATTATTAATTCTGCACACGCTCTGGCCGCGTAGCGCTTTGCCCCGCTTTAGTAGAAATAACCACGTGAATTGTGTTTGTTGATTGTGCACTCATTGAATCTGCACTCGCTCTGGTCGCGTAGCGCTTAGCTCTGCCCTGCTTTAGTAGAAATAACCACGTGAATTGTGTTTGTTGATTGTGCACTCATTGAATCTGCACACGCTCTGGTCGCGTAGCGCTTAGCTCTGCCCTGCTTTAGTAGAAATAACCACGTGAATTGTGTTTGTTGATTGTGCACTCATTGAATCTGCACACGCTCTGGTCGCATAGCGCTCAGCTTTGCCCTGCTTTCAGTGAGATTGGTACGTGAATTGTGTTGATTACACATTGGTGAGCCTGATTGGCATTTTGCATCTGGGAAAGCTGCGCACTGCTTTCACTTATCCGAGACTGCTATTGTGCCCCTGCTCCAGCGCCAGCTCGCATCTCCCGGTCCTGTTGGTGTTTATCTCCCCCTCCATTTTGTTGTGCCTGCAGCCCGCCCCTCCCCCTTCGATCCCGCCTCCCAGATCCCCCTCCCACGCTCCGCCCCTACCACTCTCCATTAAATGCCTGATGTCCCCACGCGCAGCGTCCACGCGCTACGGACACGCCGAAGGTGCGCCAAAGGTAAGCCCGTCTACGCCCGTCCGCGCAGAGACCGCGCCCAGCGCCAGACCCCCTGCCCCTCGCGCTGCCCAGCCCCCCCGCATTACCTACGATGCCGCCACCCTCCTAGCCCTTAACCCCGGTCGCGTCCCCAACTGCGTCCAAGCCGCCCCTGGACGCACCCATGGATCGTTCTCCTGCTTCTCCTGCAAATTTAGCGGCACCGACAACATCTCCGCTACGACCACAACACAGATTCCCGACCCCAACCACCTACAATGCATCCTACTCAACACCCGTTCGGTCCACAGGCACGCCATTGACCTTTGGAACCTACTAGACACCATCTCTCCTGATGTCGCCTTCCTACCGGAAACATGGATGAACGCTTCCTCCGCCCCTGACATCGCCATCGCTATCCCTGATGACTATAAGATCACACGCAAGGACCGCACCGACCATACAGGAGGTGGAATCGCTATCGTCCATAAGAAAACAATCCGCATCTCAACCAGCTCTGATGCCAACCTCGCCAACTCCGAACACCTTCACTTCCAGATCCACATCAACCCCAAGACCACACTCAGAGGCACCCTCCTCTACAGACCACCAGGACCACGCGCAAAATTCAGTGAAGACATCACGGACTTCATCACCCCACACGCGCTCCCCTCCAAAGACTACATCCTTCTGGGAGACCTCAACTTCCACCTTGAAAAGACCAACGACCGCAACACCGCCACCCTCTTAGACAACCTCGCCAACCTCGGCCTTAAACAACTGGTCACTTCCCCCACCCACATCGCAGGTCACACTCTCGACCCCATCTTCACCTCCAGCAACCATGTCTCCTTCAGCCACACTACGGATCTCCTCTGGACTGACCACAGCTGCGTTCACTTCACCTACAACAAGCCGAAACCCACCATCCACCTCCAACCAACTCTACAAAGAAACTGGAACAAAATCACCACAGAACAGATCTCCACATCGCTCCTTCAAACCTCCCCAGCCCTCTCTTCTAACGCCAACGAAGCCGCCTCCAACCTCACCCTTTGGTTATCCAACACCGCCGACATCTTAGCACCACTGAAAAAACGTCAACACAAACTTGGCATCAAGAAGGCCTCATGGTTCAACGACGACCTCAAGAAGTCCAAGAAACTGTGCCGCTCCCTTGAAAAGGCCTGGAAAAAAGGCCCATCCATCAGCAACAAGGACGCCTTCAAAAGCGCCATCCGTACTCACCACCAACTGATCCGAAAAGCCAAGAAAACAGCATTCAAGGATCGACTTGACAACAACGCCCACAACAGCAAGGAACTTTTCAACATCGTCAAGGAATTTTCCAACCCCTCGGCCAACTCCAACGACATCACCCCCTCTCAAACCCTCTGCGACTCCCTAGCCTCTTTTTTCCACAACAAGATTGCTGACATCCACAACAGCTTTGACAACCAACCCGGAAGCCAACCCACCCTACCATCAGCTGACCATCTTCCCCCCGTTAACACCCTTAACGCCTGGAACCCAATCTCCACTGAGGACACCATCCGCCTGATGAATTCCATCCACTCTGGATCCCCCACAGACCCATGCCCTCACCACATCTTCAACAAAGCAGACTCCGTCATAGCTCCGCACCTCCGAGACGTCATCAACTGCTCCTTCAACTCCGCTACCTTCCCAGAAGACTGGAAACACGCTGAACTTACCGCCCTTCTGAAAAAACCAACAGCAGACCCCACCGAACTCAAAAACTACCGCCCCATCTCGCTTCTTCCATTCCCGGCCAAAGTCATCGAGAAAGCCGTCAACAACCAGCTCGCCACCTTCCTCGAAGCCAACAAATCACTCGACCCCACACAATCTGGCTTCCGAGCAAAACACAGCACTGAGACCGCCCTCATCGCAGCAACAGACGACATTCGAACTCTACTGGACAATGGAGACACAGTCGCCCTCATCCTCCTCGACCTCTCTGCAGCCTTCGACACAGTCTGCCACAGCACCCTTTTACAACGCCTCAGAAACACCGGAATCCAAGGAAAGGCACTGGAATGGATCACCTCGTTCCTCACCGGAAGAACCCAGAGAGTCCGCCTCCCACCATTCAAGTCCGAGGCCTCTGAAATCATCTGCGGCGTACCACAAGGATCCTCACTCAGTCCCACCCTCTTCAACGTATACATGAGCCCCCTCGCGGCCATCGCCCGCCAACACAACCTCAACATCATCTCTTACGCGGATGACACTCAACTGATCCTATCTCTCACCAAGGACCCCAGCACCGCCAAAACTAACCTACACGAGGGAATGAAAGAAGTCGCCGAATGGATGAAACAAAGCCGTCTGAAACTGAACTCAGACAAAACAGAAGTCCTCATCTTAGGTAAATCCCCCTCTGCATGGGACGACTCTTGGTGGCCGGAAGCCCTCGGAAAAGCACCCATCCCGACAGACCACGCACGGAACCTAGGCGTCATCCTGGATTCTTCACTCTCAATGAACAGACAAGTCAGCGCCGTATCCTCTTCCTGCTTTAACATTCTCCGCATGCTCAGAAAAACATTTCGCTGGATCCCCTCCGAAACAAGGAAAACAGTCACCCACGCTCTGGTCACGAGCCGACTGGACTACGGAAACACCCTCTACGCAGGTACTACCGCAAAACTCCAGAAGAAACTACAACGAATCCAAAACGCCTCAGCCAGGCTCATATTAGACATCCCACGCAACGAACACATCTCCGGTCACCTTAAAGACCTCCACTGGCTACCCGTCAATAAGAGGATTACTTTCCGACTGCTTACCCACGCACACAAATCACTCTACGACATCGGACCAGAGTGCCTCAACTCTCGACTGTCCTTTTATACCCCCTCCCGCCAACTTCGCTCTTCCAGCCAAGCCTTCGCCACTGTACCTCGCATCAACAAGACCTCCATGGGAGGCAGATCCTTCTCATACCTGGCTGCCAAAACATGGAACTCACTCCCAGCTTACCTTCGCCTCACCCAGAATCACCTCGCGTTCAGAAAGCAGCTTAAAACGTGGATATTTGACAAATAATCCTCCTCCCCTTCCTAAGCGCCTTGAAACCCTCTGGGTATGTAGTGCGCTATATAAATGTTATGACTTGACTTGACTTGACAGGGATAAGGGTATCGCTACGGCTGTAGCAAACTCAATGAAGAGCCTGTCGGCCTGCTTACATCCATAAGTGCCATCCTTGCCTCTCTCTGAGAACCCGGCTGGGTCGTCACGTGAGTCCTGCCCTTCACTTCTCACTTTGGCACACCATATTCACTAGGGCTGCGCTTATCAACATCCAGCTGTCCCTATACCGTTAGTCCTGAGGAGACCCCCCATTGATAGAAGGGTCGAAACGCCGTCGACAAGCACAAAGAACGGACCATTACCCACCTTGTATCATTGTGTACTTATGCTGTTGAAAAAGTGTATATGAATGGTCGCTTCTTACAACTCCTGGAAACCGCATACAAAGTCATTCACCTTGTATAGTCACTTTTTGGTTCCATTTTTACTTGGGGACACAATGCACAAAGATTTGTACGTTTGACTAAAAGAAGTGTATATATAATTTCATGTTTTTTATAAAATATACTATATTGAGTAAACTGTGTAGATGGTTTCTTGTCTTCTAACATTACTACGTCCTTTTTATTGCCATTGTGCATACTTATTGCTTAAGTCAGTTTCATTTGTCCACAGGAACCACTGTTTCCTTATATATAACGCCGTAATACAGAGCTCTGGCCTGGGACCAGGGTTCGATTCCCGCCTCGGCGAGTCACGGGCACCATGAGAATTGTGAGCCTTGTCTGGTGTGTGTGCACCAAAAAATAAACAGACAGACACGCACACACCCACACACACACACACACACACACACACCCACACACCCACACACACACACACACACAAACACACACACAAGTACACGGACACGCACACGCGCACACACACACACACACCCTCCCCCCCAGTAGATAGTTATAGTTAGGACCATGTTTCCATAGGAAAAGTTTTTTTTTACTTGGCTGTATCTTCGATGTCATTTGACAAATCTTAACAGCATTTTCCCCAAAAAGTGCGCAGCTGATTCGTGTTGCGCATGGAGTTTCCGGGATGGGGGGAGCGAGAAAAAGGGTGAGTTAAAAAAACGGCGTTTCCCATTTTAATTCCTGTAGGAGTTTTTAACACAACTACAGCCCAAAGCATTGGACAGAATTACACTAAATTTGGAAGGAATGTAGATTTTGGTTCGCATAGCATGCTTTCAGTTATCCTGTGTAAATTCACTCAGTAGTTGTTGAGAAATTTAAGGGAAAACAGATAAAGATATCAGTGACCGTGGAAAATTCGCAACAATTTTATGATTAATCGCTACTGCACGTGCCAACATGAATGTGGAATTTGCTCGCCGTAACCTGTGCAGTGCAGAAAGTTGTAGCCACCATTTTACCTCATCACAGCAGTCCCAGAGGCTGAAATGAAAGAAAGTGGCAAGGTTGCAGGTGCCCTGACCCTATGAGAGGAATAGAGGGGTGTTTTAGGGGAACCAGATGAGTATAATATGTCAAAACCAAGATTTTTTTCCACCACTTGCGATATACACAAATTAGCTGTGAGCATCAGTGCAACCCCATATAACGTTGCAACAAATTCACAAATGTGCACATTGTGAGAAATTCACAAATATCAGTGAAATAAATAGGTTTATACACTCACCCTCAGTCTCACTTAGCTCCCATACACCCAGTTACAGATCCACTCTGAGACTTACCCACCCCCTCATTAACTCACTGAGACACTTATGCACCCACCCACTAATCCACTCAAAGACTCATGCACCCACTCACTGGCCAACTCACAGACACACACACAATCACAGATCCACTCACAGACTCATGCACCCACTCACAGATCCACTCAGACATTCATGCACCTACTTGCACACACCCACTGAGTGACTCATGCACCCACTCACAGACCCACTCAGAGACTCATGCAGCCATTCATAGACCTTCTCAGATATTTGCACACCCACTCACAGAACCACTCAGTCAGTCATGCACACACTCACTCTCCAAGCCAAATGCTCATGCACCCACTCACAGTCCCAGTCAGTTACACACCCACTCACAGGCCCAATAAGAAACTCATGCACCACTCACAGACCCATTCAGACACACTCAATCAATCAATCAATCATTACATTTATAGAGCACACTACTCGCCCGTGAGGGTCTCAAGCCACTGAAGGGAGGGGGGAGGGGGGTGTCGCTACTGCTCGAATAGCCAGGTCTTGAAGTGTTTTCTGAAGGTGAGATGGTCCTGGGTCAGTCATAGGTGCGCAGGGAGGGAGTTCCAGGTTTTGGCTGCCAGGTAGGAGAAGGATCTTCCTCCGGTGATGGTTCTGCGAATTCGTGGGACGGTGGTAAGGGCGATGCTGGAGTAGCGGAGCTGGCGGGTGGGGATGTAGAACGAGAGGCGGTTGCTGAGGTATTCGGGGCCCTTGATGTGCAGTGCTTTGTGTGCGTGGGTGAGGAGCCTGAACGTGATCCTCTTGCAGACGGGGAGCCAGTGCAGGTTTCTCAGGTGGGCGGATATGTGGCTGTGGCGGCGGATGTCGAGGATGAGCCGTGCGGAGGCGTTCTGTATGCGTTGAAGTCGTGTCTGAAGTTTGGCTGTGGTCCTGCGTATAGGGTGTTTCAGTAGTCCAGTCGGCTTTTGACGAGGGCCTGGATGACGGTTTTTCTGGTTTCAGTGGGGATCTATCTTAAGATTTTTCGGAGCATGCGCAGGGTGTTGAAGCAAGATGACGAGACAGCGTTGACTTGCTTGGTGATCGTGAGGGAGGAGTCCAGGATGAATCCCAGGTTGCGTGCGTGGTCCGTGGGTGTTGGCTTGGAGCCCAGTGCAGTGGGCCACCAGAAGTCGTCCCAGGCGGATGGGGATTGTCCGAGGATGAGGACCTCCGTTTTGTCTGAGTTCAGCTTCAGGCGACTGAGCTTCATCCATTCTGCAACGTCTTTCATTCCTTTCTGGAGGTTGGTTTTGGCGGTGTCTGGGTCTTTGGTGAGGGACAGTATCAGTTGGGTGTCGTCGGCATAGGAGATGATGTTGATGTTGTGTTTGCGTGCGATGGCGGCGAGGGGGCTCATGTAGATATTGAAGAGGGTAGGGCTGAGCGAGGAGCCTTGGGGTACTCCGCAGATGATATCGGTGGCCGCTGAGTGGAAGGGAGGGAGGCGGACTCTCTGGGTTCTGTCGGAGAGGAACGAGATGATCCAGTCCAGGGCCTTTCCTTGGATCCCAGTGTTGAGGAGGCTGGTTGTCAGGGTGTGGTGGCATATGGTGTCAAAGGCTGCCAAGTGGTCTAGGAGAATGAGGGCGGTTGTTTCTCCGTTGTCCATCAGGGTCCTGATGTCGTCGGTGGCTGCGATGAGGGCGGTCTCGGTGCTGTGGTTGGCTCGAAATCCGGACTGGGACGGGTCGAGCGAGTTGTTTGCTTCAAGGAAAGCAGTCAGCTGTTTATTGACGGTCTTCTCGATGACTTTAGCCGGGAAGGGAAGGAGAGAGATGGGGTGGAAGTTCTTGAGCTCTTTGGGGTCCGCTGTTAGTTTCTTCAGAAGGGCGTTGATTTCTGCATGCTTCCAGTTCTCAGGGAAGGTGGCTGACGCGAGGGAGTTGTTTATGACGTTCCGGAGGTAGGGTGCGTTGATGATGTCGGCTTTGTTGAAGATATGATAGGTGCAATGGTCAGAGGGGGAGCCAGAGTGGATGGTGTTCATGAGGTGGGTGGTGTCTTCCATGCTGATGGGGGTCCAGACACTGAGCGTGGTGGTGGGCGTCAATGCTTCGGAGGCTGGAGGCGGTATCTGGGGTCCGAAGCTGTCATGTATATCTGCGATCTAGCGGTGGAAGAACGTGGCGAGGGAGTTGCAGAGGTCTTGCGATGGTGTGATGTCGTTGTTGTTTGCGCTGGGGTTGGAGAGCTCTTTGACGATGCTGAAGAGTTCCTTGCTGTTGTGGGTATTGTTGTCTAGCCGCTCTTTGAACAATGCCCTTTTGGTGGTGCAGATCAGCTGGTGGTGTTCGCGGGTGGCGTTCTTGAGGGCTGTCAGGTTTTCTGTAGTCCGTTCGTGGCGCCAGGTTGTTTCACACCCACTCACAGACCCACTCAGAGACTCATGCACCCACATGTATCCCCACTCTGAGACTGATGCCTAGTCACAGTCTCAGTGAGAGATTCACACATCCAGTCACAGACACACGCAGACAGTCATGCACCCACTCACTCACCCAGTCAAATGCTCATGCACCCAGTCTGACACTCACACACCCACTCATTCACCTACTAAGAGACTCATGCACCCACTCAGAGACCCACTCAGAGACTCATGCACCCACTCACAGAATGATTCTGAGACTCATGCACCCAATCACAGACTCACTCAGAGACTCATGCACCCACTCACAGATCCACTCAGACAGATATGCACCCACTTGCTCATCCTATCAAATGCTCATGCACCCACCCACAGACCCACCCAGACACTCACATACCCACTCACCTCCTACTGAGAGGCTTCTACATTGACTCACAGACCCTAGTCAGAGACTCATTCGGCCATTTATAGCCATTTATAGCCTCACTCAGACATTTGTGCACCCACTGACAGACCCACTCACACACTCAAATGCTCATGTACTCACTCACAGACCCAGTCAGACAGTCACACACCCACACGTATCCTGTCTCAGAGACTGAGGCCCAGTCACAGACCCACTCAGACAGTCATGCATCCACTCACTCACCCAGGCAAATGCTGATGCACCCACTCAGACACTCATGCACCCACTCACTCACACACTAAGAGGCTTATGCATCCCCTCACTCACTCACCCAGTCAAATGCTCATGCACCCAGTCTGACACTCACACACCCACTCACTCACCCACTAAGAGACTCATGCACCCACTCACAGACCCACTCAGAGATTCATGCACCCATTCATAGACCCACTCAGACATTTACGCACCCCCTCACAGAACCACTCAGTCATGAACCAGCTCCCTCTCCCAGTCAAATGCTCATGAAGTCATCCACAGACCCACTCAGACACTTATGCACCCACTCTCTCTCCCACTTAGAGGCTCATTCACCCTTTCGCAGACTCACTTGGACACTAACGCACCCACTCACACAGTCAATCACCCACTTGTGTCCCTACTCAGAGACTCATGCGCAGTCACAGGCCCACTGAGAGACTTAGGTAAAAATAGGAGAGGTACCCCTTAACTGAAGTCAAGGGAAATGGGGTTCACCAACCCCATTTCCCTTGACTCGCTCCTCGCTCTCGGGCTGAGTGGTCGCTCCCCAGTGTCCCTGGCGACTTTGGGTATCGTTGAGCTGCGCTATTGACCAAAACCGCCTATTAATCATTGCCTGCTGTCTGCCTGATTGCCGCTTTGCTCTGTATGCACTTTCCGATTTGAATTTGTAACTTTTCACTCAGTTTGCGCGTTTGCCACAAGCGCTCTCCTGTGCTCACCCCCACGCTGCCATTTTGTTTGTTGTTGTGTTGTCATCCTCCGTAGCCCGCCCCGCCTCCCAGCTGAGCCGCCCTCGCCCCTCCCGCTCCACCATCCATATATGGCCGCTGCATTAACGCGCAGCGTCCACGCGCAGCGACCGTGCCCAATTCGCGCCGAAGGTGCGCCAAAGGTAAGCCCGTCTACGCCCGTCCGCGCCTGGACCGCGCCCAGCGCCAGACCCCCTGGCCCTCGCATTGCCCACCCCTCCCGCATTACTTACGATGCCACCACCCTCCTAGCCCTTAACCCTGGCCGCTCCCCCAACTGCGTCCAAGCCGCTCCTGGACACACCCATGGACCCTTTTCCTGCTACTCCTGTAAGTTCGACGGCACCAAGAACAACTCCTCATCCACGAACACACAACAGATATCCGCCCCCAACCACCTACAATGCATCCTGCTCAACACCCGCTCGGTCCACAGACACGCCATTGACCTCTGGAATCTACTCGACACCATCTCTCCGGACATCGCCTTCTTAACAGAAACATGGATGAATACCTCTTCAGCCCCAGACATCACCATTGCCATCCCGGAAGACTATAAGATCATTCGCAAGGACCGCACCGGCCACACAGGAGGAGGCATCGCTATCGTCCATAAGAAATCCATCCGCATCTCAACCAGCTCAGACGTCAATCTCGCCAACTCTGAACACCTTCACTTCCAGATTCACATCGACCCCAAGACCACACTCAGAGGCACCCTCCTTTACAGGCCACCAGGACCCCGCGCACAATTTAGTGAAGACATCACGGACTTCATCACTCCACACGCGCTCCCCTCCGAGGACTACATCCTTTTGGGAGACCTCAACTTTCACCTTGAAAAGAACAACGACCGCAACACCACCACCCTTTTGGACAACCTCGCAAACCTCAGACTTAAACAACTTGTCACTACCCCCACCCACATTGCAGGTCACACACTCAACCCTATCTTCACCTCCAGCAAACATGTCTCCTTCAGCCACACCACAGCTCTCCTTTGGACGGACCACAGCTGCGTTCACTTCACCTACAACAAGCCTACATCCAAAAACCACCCGACCCACATTGCAAAGAAACTGGAACAAAATCACCATCGACCAGATCTCCTCATCGCTTCTTCAAAAGCCCCCCGCCCAATCCTCCAACCCCGACCAAGCAGCCACCAACCTCACCCAATGGCTTTCCAACAGCGCCAACATCCTAGCACCACTGAAAAAACGACAAATCAAACTAGGCAGCAAGAAGGCCTCCTGGTTCAACGATGACCTTAAGAAATCCAAGAAACTCTGTCGCTCCCTCGAGAAGGCCTGGAAAAAAGACCCAACCACCAGCACCAAGGACGCCTTCAAAAACGCCACCCGCATACACCACCAACTCATCCGAAATGCCAAGAAAGCAGCCTTCAAGGACCGTCTAGATAACAACGCCCACAACAGCAAGGAATTATTCAACATCGTCAAGGAATTCACCAACCCATCAGTCAACTCCAACGACATCACCCCCTCTCAAGCCCTCTGCGACTCCCTAGCCTCATTCTTCTACAACAAAATTGCAGACATCCACAACAGCTTCGACAACCAACCCGGAGATCAACCCACCCATTCCCCTGCAGGACCCCCTCCCCCCCTGAACATCCTCATTGACTGGAAGCCAATCTCTACTGAGGACACCATCCATCTGATGAACTCTATCCACTCAGGATCCCCCACAGATCCCTGCCCTCACTACATCTTTAACAAAGCAGACTCCATTATTGCACCGCACCTCCGAGACGTCATCAACTGCTCCCTCGACTCCGCAACCTTCCCGGAAAGTTGGAAACATGCCGAACTCAGCGCCCTCCTGAAGAAACCCACAGCTGACCCCACCGAACTCAAAAACTATCGCCCTATCTCACTCCTTCCATTCTCGGCCAAAGTCATTGAGAAAGCTGTCAACAACCAACTCGCCGCATTCCTCGAAACCAACAAATCCCTCGACCCCTCACAATCCGGCTTCCGAGCCAAGCACAGCACCGAAACCGCCCTCATCGCAGCAACAGACGACATTTGGACTCTACTGGACAATGGAGACACAGTCGCCCTCATCCTCCTCGACCTCTCCGCAGCCTTCGACACAGTCTGTCATAGCACCCTTTTACAGCGCCTCAGAAACGTCGGAATCCAAGGAAAAGCACTGGATTGGATCACCTCGTTCCTCACCGGAAGAACCCAGAGAGTCCGCCTTCCAACATTCAAGTCAGAGGCTACTGAAGTCATCTGCGGCGTACCCCAAGGGTCCTCTCTCAGCCCCACCCTCTTCAACGTTTACATGAGCCCCCTCGCGACCATCGCACGTCAACATAACCTCAACATCATCTCCTACGCCGACGACACTCAACTGATCCTATCACTCACCAGAGACCCTAACACAGCCAAAACCAACCTACACGAAGGAATGAAAGAAGTAGCCGAATGGATGAAGCACAGCCGTCTGAAACTGAACTCGGACAAAACAGAAGTCCTCATCTTAGGTACCCCCCCCTCCGCCTGGGACGACTCTTGGTGGCCAGAGGCCCTTGGACAAGCACCCATCCCGACGGACCACGCACGGAACTTGGGCGTCATCCTGGATTCCTCACTCTCGATGAACAGACAAGTCAACGCCGTCTCCTCATCTTGCTTTAACATTCTTCGCATGCTCAAAAAAACATTTCGCTGGATCCCTACCGAAACTAGAAAAACAGTCACCCACGCTCTGGTCACGAGCCGACTGGACTACGGAAACACCCTCTACGCCGGCACCACCGCAAAACTCCAGAAAAAACTACAATGCATCCAGAACGCCTCAGCCAGGCTCATATTAGACATCCCGCGTAAAGAACACATCTCTGGTCACCTGAAAAACCTCCACTGGCTCCCCGTCAATAAGAGAATCACTTTCCGACTCCTAACCCACGCACACAAAGCACTCTACAAAATCGGACCTGAATGCCTCAACACACGACTATCCTTCTACACCCCCTCCCGCCAGCTACGATCCTCCAACCAAGCCCTTGCCACTGTACCTCGCATAAACAAAACCACCATGGGAGGTAGATCCTTTTCCTACCTAGCAGCTAAAACTTGGAACTCACTTCCCACTCACCTTCGCCTTACTCAGAACCACCTAGCATTCAGAAAGCAACTCAAAACATGGATATTCGACAAGTAACTCCCCACCCTTCTTCAAGCGCCTTGAGACCCTCTGGGTATGTAGCGCGCTATACAAATCACTTGACTTGACTTGACTTGACCAACCAATATAAAAGAGCAATTCCCTTGAATAAGGTCATTTACATAAACATCATGAATAAGAAAAAGCAATAACTATAACAACTAAATTAGGAGTATAAAACTGGCAGAATTCATTGTATACAGTAAAATTAATAAAGCAGAGAACATAGTTGGCTGCTTGGCACAGATTAAAAGAGGTTGTAAAAAACAGTAAAATAACAATCCACATTCAATATTGACCAGCAATATTGCTGAAAACAGACAGAAACAACAGTAAGACATACAATTTGTGCAATACAGGGTGTGTGTTCTGTTATTCTTTTAAAACACCGGTGTTATGCACATTGGGATATTATTATGTCAACAACGGTGTTTGAGCCGCGAATCACACTGTACTAGGGCGTCGACGCGTTTCGTTGGTTGGTTGAACTTCTATCCACCTTTATCAAGACAAAGAGTAAATTTCTGTTGTAGTGTACATAGGTTCCTCTGAAGTGTGAAGTGTTGTTGAATCTACCTATTGGGTAAGGTGGCAATGTAATGCCAAACTTTCTCGATGCACAGCACTTTATTTTCAAACGCGCTGTGTCTCACCAGAGGCGCCTAAGTCTTGCCCCAGTGACGTGAGTATTAGTTCCCTCTACGTCTACTGCCGACTGCATGCTTCTCTGGTCGTTTTCTTTCCAATAGGTAGATTCAACAACAAAACTAGAATACAAGCCAATTCAAAAGGGGCGGAAGGAACCATATGCGACCCGCTCTGCTATAAATTTCCAACATATTAAGGACAAGGGACACTAACAAAGACATAGCTCGAAAATTCTCTACGAGTATCTACGGTCTGAGTAACAACGCCTCTCTAGAGCACGACCGTATTACCACTGTACATCGGTCCTTCACACTTCAGAGGAACCTATGTACACTACGACAGAAATTTACTCATTGTCTTGATAAAGGTGGATAGAAGTTCAACAAACCACCGAAACGCGTCGACGCCCTAGTACAGTGTGATTCGCGGCTCAAACACCGTTGTTGACATAATAATATCCCAATGTGCATAACACCCGTGTTTTAAAAGAATAACAGAACACACACCCTGTATTACACAAATTGTATGTCTTACTGTTGTTTCTGTCTGTTTTCAGCAATATTGCTGGTCAATATTGAATGTGGATTGTTATTTTACTGTTTTTTACAACCTCTTTTAATCTGTGCCAAGCAGCCAACTATGTTCTCTGCTTTTTTAATTTTACTGTATACAATAAATTCTGCCAGTTTTTACTCCTAATTTAGTTGTTATAGTTATTGCTTTTTTCTTATTCATGATGTTTATGTAAATGACCTTGTTCAAGGGAATTGCTCTTTTATATTGGTCCACTGAGAGACTTACACAACCACTCACAGATCCATTCACAGAGTTTTATGCACCCAGTTACAGAACTGCTAACAGTCTCATGTTGTCACTCAGAGGCCCACTCAGAAACTAATGCACCCAGTCACAGGCCCACTCAGACACTGATGCACCCACTCATACACCCATTTAGATGCTCATGCACTGACCCACAGAGGCACTAAGACACTGATAGATATAATCATAGACCTAGCCAAACTCTCACACATCCTCTTACAGAGCTTCTGAGACAGTAATGCAGCCACTGACAGTCACTCATATTCTGATACATGCACTCACAGTCTGTCTCAGAGAGTGATGCAATTGTTTATAGAGTTATTTAAATAGCGATGCACAGAATTAGCTATTTATAGTTATGCATTTGAAATGTGCTGGTGGCTATTGAATGTATGCTTTTGTTTTGCATATTCGTGACATATTTGCAAATATTGTGACATTGTTGCAGATATTAAAAAAAAGAATAATGTTATAAAGATAATGAACAACATTTTGTGCAATAGGGTGGAGCTGACAAGAGCCTTTGTTATCATTGAGTTTATGTGACAGCTACACATAAGACCGGATGCAGAGTTTCAGGTTGCTGAGAAACACCCTGATGCCTTAATCTGTAAAGTGAACTCCTTCACTTCTATAGATTCCATGCATGTTGAAACGCAGGTTGTTGTTGTAGATAGAGCCCTTGCTATATTCTTTGAGGAATGCAGAAACAGTTGTAATATCATGTTTCCTGGCTTTGTCAATAAATGATTAGATAACTTCCATTTCTGTCTTTGGCATATGTTGGAGTACACCAAGAAAGTATGACCGAAAAGTGTCATTAATTGTTCAAAGGTATTTTTCAATAGGACTTCCAGTCCTACCCAAGTCAGTGTGCCTAGGCAATTGCCACCATTGTGTACTATCATGAGGTCAGGGGATTGGCAAACTACAATACTTTTGACCAAAGGTAGCATTTGATCCACTTTAACTCTCTCTGGCCAATCCAAGTAATGTCCACATTAGGGAAGTCCAAGTCCCTATTAATGCCACTCTTTCTAGTAAGACTCTTTAGCCCAAAAGACATAGCTGTGGCCCACAACCCATTTTTAGTAAATTGAACTTATGCGTCAAATTTTGTACAATTTATATAAAAAAACAGTGAAATTCACAAACAAAGGTTTCATGGACATTATAATTAGGCAATAGAATAAAAAAAGTCTAAGAAATTCACAGACAAATAAAAGTTTACAGAAATGTTATAGTCAGGCTCACATTTCACTCATACAAAATCATAGCAATTCAGCAGTTATAGTTACCTGAGCTAACTATAATTTGCACACCCACAATGTCCGGCTTATGACCTCACATATTACATCACTCATGAAATGGTCAGTGACATCGCTCTTGATATTACTGATGACATCTCAAATGACATCACTGATGACATCATTCATAGATTGTGAGTGTTTTCTAAAAGTTTATGAGTGTTAAACATTACAAAAGTTAAATTACAATACTTTGTGTAGTACTGAGTGAACTATTTCTAACATATAGTATGTGATTGGCTTTATGGCTGTATTACAGTGAGTGAGTGGATGTTTAGTTACTGTATAGGTGTTTGAGTGGGTGTGTCAGTGACTGTATGGGTTAATAAGTGTGTGAGTACCTGTATGGGTGAATAAATGGGTGTGCGAGTAACTCTATGGGTGTGGCAGTTTCTGTGTGACTGGCTGCATTGGTGAGTGAGTGGGCGAGTGAGTGGGTGTGTGAGTGGCTGTATGGGTGAGTGAGTGGATGTATGAGTGGCTGTTTTTGTCTGTTAGTGGATATGTAAGAGGCTGTATCAGTGACTAAGTGGCTTTATGAGTGGCTGTTTAGGTAAGAGACTATGTGTAAGTGGCTGAGTGGATGACTGAGTGGCTGTTTGGTTAACTGATTGGTTGTATGAGTGGTTTTATTGAAGAGTGAGTGCCTATGTGAGTGGCTGTATGAGTGGGTGTTTGAGGGGTTGCATGGGTAAATGAGTAGCTCTGTTGAGACATTGAATGGTGAGTGATTGGCTCTGTTGAGAGGCTGTATGGGTGAGTGACGAGGTGTGAGAGTAACTCTATGAGGGAGTGGGTTACTGTGAGTAGGTATATGAGAGAGTGGCTATGTGATTGGCTGTATGGGTGAGTGAGTAGTGTGCGAGTGACTCTATGGATCGATGAGTGGGTATGTGAGTGGTTGTATGGATGTGTGATTGGGTGTTTGATTGGTTGTGTGGGTGTGTGAGTGGATGTATGAGTGTTTCTGTAGATGACGTCATTTGAGATGTCATTAATAAATCATGAGTGATGTCACTGACCATGTCATGAGTGATGCAACATGTGAGATCATAAGCAGTGCATTGCAGGGGCATGAGTTAAAGTTAGCTCAGGTAACTATAATTGCCTCATTTCCATGGTTTAGTTCAAGTGAAATGTGAACTTATTTTGTGTTGCTAATAACTTTGGCGCTGTTTGATGAATCTCAATAAACTTTACAAAAATATGCTATGTTTTGACTAGTTTGTGCTTGGCAAGTTTCAGGGTGATCCTTCAAGCTGGGGCAGAGAAAAAAAGGGGGCTCCAAAACAGAGAATCCTTATTCATTTTCCATCGACTTCTTTAAAATGAGCTACAGCAAAACCAGCTGAACGGAATAATACCAAATTCGTCAGGAAGCTAGATCTTGGTCCACAGATTGTGCTTTTTGTGATTTGGTGGAAATCTGTTAGTAGTTTTTGAAATACTAAGTGTAAAATTAAAAGAAAGATATTTTGATGATTAGACTCAGAAGAGTCGCAAGAGACTCTAGTGGGAATGGCATGTAGCATTGTGATTGGCACAGGGTGCTTTATTTCCCTTGGGACATCTCACTCCTGTGGGAGTCAGACTCTCATGTGAGAGAGTGCTTTGATTCTCGGCCAGCAACATGAGAAAAATGTTGCTGGCAGACATTACAGGATTCAGGAATTTAGTTCCCTGTCTTGAAATATAAAAACACAAAAAATAGTATACAGTGACAGCGTAGGGATACCCGGAACCCCATGGAGGGGACCTAGAGGCACCCGCAGTGGCCCAAAAAGAAAAAGATCAGCAATAAATGCTGCAATCCCACAATAGTCTCACAGGATTGAAAAAACAAAACAAAATAAAATGGAGGCCATGCTGCATTTAATTATTTTATGCTCTGGGGAGCCTACCCCTGGTACTGATTTCATAAAGCGGGAGGGGGGTTGCATGGCCCCACTCCTTGAGCTTCCAAAGGCCCTGGGGGGGAGGGGGAGCCACGCAGCCCTCCTTCCATGAGCCTTTAATGGCCATGGGCACCCCGTTCCCTGGGGCCTGCTTAGCAGCTATGTCTCAGGGAGCCCCCCCGGGAAAATATCAGTTTACCTGCCCACAGCGGTAAAGGCAGTGAAACCTGTGTTTGCTCTGGCTTGGTGGGAGTATTTTTAAAACTCCCACTGAGCGGGAGAAAACACCAAGTCCATCGGGCGGGCACTTCAAAAATGCTCCCACCCGCTGGGAGCAGATGTTAGATCTGTTCCCGGAGATCTAAATATTTCTCCTGCCTGCAGGGAGCAACATTAGGAGCTGCCTGCCCCCCACCCCTAAACAATAATGCTGGGCCCCGGGGGCTGAAATTGCGATTCTCCTATTAACATGACCAGAGAATTTGGATTTTATTAAAGACATGGAGTCTAACATTATGCATTAATCCTTTAATGCAACAGCCGCTTACATCATAGAAAGAAGAATTAGAATGCAGTGACAGCGTGACAACAATATAAGGAATGAGCAACAACAGAGCTGCCTCTTTTAAATGCAATGAAGCAAGGAGAGAGTCGGGAAGTTCAAGGTGAAGCTTAAACTAGAGAGCGATGAAAAAGGGAACGAAGAGAAGTCCATGAAGATCCGTTAGGTCGAGTTATCTGAAGAGAAAATGAAAAATTAAGGGGGGCTGAAAGAACCTTAGCAAAGATAGAATGTATATTGTAAACATCAACAAGACCAATAATAAAACAGTATATAAATGCAAATAGTCAACAACATATGGAATATATACTCCGTCCAAGGGAGGGACGGTGGGATAATGTTAGCTTCCGTGTCTTTAATGAAATCCAGATTCTCAGGTCATGTTAATAGAAGAATCGCAATTTCATTACAAGACAGGAGGCTACATATGCATGTTAGTAGCCTTAAAGAACAATGTCAGACATGTGTTCAATAGGTTTACAATAATGACGGGGTAAAGTGGAGGCATTGGACCAATCAGCAGCTTTAAGGATAACATCTAACTTACCACCAGACCAAAAGGTCTTGCTAGCCAAAGCACCTCTGAGGGAGTGGGCTTGAAATTTAGAAAGGTCAATACCAGCAAATCTCATAGCCAACTTAACCCATCTGGCGCTAGAACAGGAAGAGATAGGTTTAAAAGGTTTGACAAAGGAAATGAGAAGTTGATTGGCATCCTGAGGGCGAAGGTCTTTCATTCTGGAATCGTATTCTTTCATACAATCAACAACACAAAGTTTTTTGCAGAACTCAAAACGAGGGTAAAAGATAGAATCTGACATGGTTTTAGTTCTCCTAAGGATTTCAAACTTAACACCAAACATGTCATAACATCTATTAGAAATATCTAGAGATTTAACATCGGATACCCTACGACAAGAAATCAAACATAGGAGAGTAGCAAGTTTAATGGAAAGACATTTCCTGTTAAGAAGAGAATTATCAGGCCATGAGCAAAAAAGGCCAAGGATAAGTCTAACATCCCACAAAGATTGGTATTTAGGCCTAGGAGGTTTTCTTAGTCTAATACTCTTTAAAACTCTACAAATAATAACATTCTTACCTACCGTCTTACCGTTGACGAGAGAATGTCCAGCGGAGATAGCTGATCTGTAACAATTAATGGAGAGGCCCTTGTCGAATAATTCAACAAGGAAATTAACTATATTGACGATAGGAGCCTCCACGGGATCCAAGTTCCTCTCCATGCACCAACAAAACCATTTTCTCCAAATGGTATTGTATCTGTAGTGAGTTCCTGGTGCCCAGGACTCTCCGAGGAGAGTGAGAGCTGATGACGAAAGTCCAGACAACTCGTTAGATTGCCTGACACTTTCCAAGCAGGGAGGTTCAAACTCCCTGAAAGTACTAGGGGCCAGATGTAGGTCGCCAATTACCGGTTGGTAACGGCCGATATCGGCCGTTACCAACCGGTAATTGGTTTTTGAGATGTAGGGGACCCGAATTTTACTGAATCTGTAAATTTACTGATTCAGTAAATTTACAGATTCTGTAAAATACAGACTCAGTATATTTACCGAATCGGTAATTCCAGATGTAGGTGGCACTTAAAATAGTGCCACAGGCCCTTAAGAATTCGTTATTTACCATGAAATACTATCTCATGGTAAATAACGAATTCCTGTGTGTGCATGTACATGTACACCTGTGCCATGTGCCATGTGCCTGTGCAATGTATGTGTGTCACATTGCACACAAGCCAGAATCAGGGGTGCAACAGGGTGTCAAAGGGACACCCTGTCCCCCTTGCAAATTCGGTAATTTTACCGAATCGGTATTTACCGATTCGGTAATTGACATTGATTCCTATGGGCCTCAAGGCCCGTAGGAATCAATGGCAATTACCGAATTGGTAAATACCGATTTGGTAATTACCGAATCTTACCGATTCGGTAATTGATTCAGTAAATATACCTACATCCCGATTGCCTGCCAGTTCTTAAATACCGAATCGGTATGATTCGGTATTTAAGAATCGGTAATCGGGGATTACCTACATCTGGCCCTAGGTGGTGATCTTCTCCGTTTGCGTTTGAAACCAGACCTTTCATTGCAGGAATTAAGAAGGGAATGTCGCACGAGAGTTCCAAAGTTGCCGGGAACCACGCTTGAGAAGGCCAGAAGGGAGTTATCAGGACCAGGAAGCACTGGTCCTGTCTCACCTTCTGATGAACCCTCTGAGTCATGGCGAAGGGGGTAAAGGCGTAAGGCTGTAGAAGGAACCAGGGCTGGAGAAAGGCGTACACCGAAAGCGCGCCCAGATATGGCATCCAGTAGAAGTATTGGGGCAGTTGGAAGGTCAATCTGCTCGCAAAAAGGTCCACATTGAAGGGGCACCTAAAAAGAAACAGAGAATTGAAAACATTCACGTTGAGTTTCCAATCGCTGAAGTCTTGAAGGAATCTCAAATTCCAATCTGCTGAAAGATTTGATTTCCCCGGGAGATATTCCGCCATCCGAGACATTTTGTGTTCTAAACAAAACATCAAAGACTCCTAGCCAAATCGGAGAGGTGTGCTGACCTTGTCCCTCCAAGGCAGTTGATATAAGAGACTGCGGAAATGTTGTCCATCTTCAAGACAACGTATCTGCCCTGAAGTGAGCATTTGAAACTCATCAGGGCGTAAAGACCAGCAGTCAGTTCTAAAAAATGTATATGGTGGGAGGACTCGGCCTGAGACCAGACACCACCTGTGTCTTGGTCGTGGAGGCGGGCTCCCCAACCATGAAGGCTGGCGTCTGACTCCAAGACAAAATCCGGAGTGGACCTGAAGATAGCTCTTCCATTCCATGCATCCAAATTGTCCAGCCACCAAGAGAGTTCCGACCTCGCTTGTTGATCTAAGGTTACAAGGTCTCCGTACCACAGACCGGATCTGAGGGCATTGGCTTTCACTCTCTGGAGGGCACGATAGTTGAGAGGTCTGGGAAAGATGGCTTGAATTGAGGAAGAGAGTAGACCCAGAAGTCTGGACAATTCTTGAAGAGTAAGAGATTGCTGTTTTCGGGCAAACCTGATCTGTTTCCGAATCTTAGCGATCTTCTTGTTGGGAGCAGAAGGAGACATTTTGAGGTGTCTACGGTGAAACCTAGGACCTCTAGAGATTTGGAAGGGATAAGAATTGATTTTTCCCTGTTTATAATGAAGCCAAGACTCTCTATGAGATTCATGGCGATCCTGAGATCTTCCAAGAGTTGAGAATGAATTTGGGACATGATGAGGATGTCGTCTAGATAGATAATCAGGCGGATCCCCTTTGCTCTCAGGAGAGAGACGATTGTCCTCATGATCTTGGTGAAACACCAAGGAGCGGATGATAGCCCAAAAGGGAGGGCTTGAAACTGAAAAAGGCGATCGTCCCAAATGAAATGAAGGAAGGGCTGATTTTCTTCTGCCATAGGGATGGTAAAATAGGCATCTTTTAGATCCAATTTGACCAACCAGTCTCCTTGAAGAAGAAGGTCTCTCAGGAGGTGAATGCCCTCAATTTTGAAGTGCCTGTACATGAGGTACTTGTTTACCTCCTGTAGGTTTACAACTGGTCTCCAGCCTTTTTCCTTCTTTTGGACCAAGAAGAGAGTGGCTTTTTGGAGCATGGCATACATTTCTTCCTTGACAATCACCTGGTGTTCCATTGTAAGAACCAAGGGATTGTGTGTATGTGTTTGAAATGGAAGTTCCACAAAATCTATTTTGAAGACCTGAACTATGTTGAGAACCCAAGGGTCTTGAGTCAAGGAATTCCAAGCATGGTAGCAGTGTCTGAGTTTTCCCCCCGACCTTGGAAGCCTAAGGGGAGAGAAAAGGACTTACTTGGAGGGTTGCTGTTTGAAGTTCCTCGGGAGGAGAAATCTCTGTTGCGAGAACCTCTTCCTCTCTGCGGGTAAAACTGTCAGTTGGAAGGGTAGAAACCTCTGCCCGCAGCTCCTCTGCCTCTTGTGGATGAGAAGGGCCGGTAATTTCCGTGGCCAGAAGAACAGCCCCTTCTTCCGGCCTGTCCAAAAAAGTTACCACTGAAGACACACCTCATATTATTTTGGGCCTTGTCTAGGGCAGTGAAAGTGGAAGTACTTCTTAATCATGTCCTTGCCGAAGAGGAGCCTGTTGTTTTTTTTTTAAGTTTCCTTCTCGGCCGGGTCACCCAGTTTTGGATTAATTTTGTTGAGGATGGTCTTCCTCCTTTCAGTGTTGAGACCTGAATTAGCATTGCCGAGCAAGACAATTGCCCTTTGGCTCTAGCCTCTAACGAGGTTAGCGTCAAGGGTGGAATTGGAGATACAAGATTCTTCGGGCAAGTCAAGAATCTTAGTAAGGGGGCCGAGAATATCAAGAAGGCAGTCTTGGCAACTTTTGAGAGCCCTCTCGAGGCCTTTCCTGGGGTCCTTACCCAGTTTAAACAAGAATTTAATAAGGTTGGGATCGTGATTAGGGGTCTGACAGACCTTGTCTTCAATTCATGGCCTCGGGCATTCAGATCTGAGGGTATTACGTGTCTCCCTTTGAGAGAATTCCTTAGCCATCTGGTAATGAATTTAGAGACATGGTCCTGCGGAAACCATTTTGAACAATTGGAGTGGGAGATGTTGAGGGGAGAGAAAATTTCGCCACCCAAAGGATCAAAGATGGCGTCTATCAGAGGGGGAAAAGTCAACCTCAGAGTGTATATTAAAATCCAGGTTGTTGAGATCCTGACCTTCTAAGTCAGGGATAAATTCATCATAGGGGTTGTCGAAGACTTCGTTTCCGTCCGAATTGGAACCTGCATTGTCACGAGCACTATTAAAATTTGTGTTGCTAAGGACACCCGCCAAATTTGTGCCGCTAAGGACACCCATCCTATTCGTGTAGCAAGGGACACGGGTACCTTTTGAGGCGCGGAGGCCTCCCAATGAGTGCAAGGTGCTACGACCTCCCAGGTCAAGTGAGGTACCACTACCTCTAATAGTGCCTTCACAATGTTTCACTTTTTTAGTGCTTTTGGAGCATACAGCTTCAGGATCACAAGGAGTGTTGTCATCATGTTCTTGTAAGAAGAGTCTCTTAGATGACATGACCTGCTTCAACGTGTCCATCATGCAGAACCTCATCTCCCTTTATAGGAATATTTTAAAGGAATCATTAGTGTGGTTAGGGGAGCTAGCTAGCTAGCGATAGCGTCATCTGACTCCATGTCAGACATGACAGGTAGGTATAGTTTGGATAGGTTAAAGTATAAAACAACTGAATCCTAAAAGCCCCCCTTTTTTATTTTTATATTTTATGAATTTAAAATCTAAATCCTAAATGCCCCTTTAAAAAAAAATATTTTTATGAATCTATTAAATAGTAGGGTATTAAATCACGCTTGAATCAATAAATGAGAAATAATCTCATTCTAGAAATCTATTTATATCGTGCTAAAAATAAGGGAAATTGATTTGGGAGCATAGGGGGTCTAGAAATAATTAAATTGGGCTAAAAATAGGCCACAAAAACAGCTGATTAGCTCTCCGGCAGCAGCTGGCAAGCGCAATGCAACCGACGCGCTCGAGCCAGCCGCTGTTGGTAGATCAGAGGAATGGACCCAGGGAGGCAGCGTGCGCGACACCGCCGCTGCCGAGGTCCATTCCTTGATGTGGAAAAGGGAGACGCACTCGCCAGGAGGCAGAAGCGAGCGCATCCAAGGGTTAAATAATATAGAAAGCGGAGGTGATATTTAGCAGATATCAGTCACCCCTGGCCATTACCGGTACCGGCAACCGAAGAGGAAGGGCACCCCGGCCATTACCGGTACCCGAGGGTACGCAGCAAGGAAGGGAGGGCGATTCGAAGATCAAGCGCCCGAGTAGAGAAAATGGCCCACACAAGCACCCGAATATACTGTGAGGACGTGAGGGAGGGGGCGGGGGGCTAACGACAACCATAAATTGGAAGTCAGGAGAGGGAGAAAAGGTTCGGGAAGAGAACCGGGTCAATGGAAAAATCGAGGCCTAAAACGAAAAGTAGGACAGTAAAATAATTGATAGAAGTACTAGTTAACAGCTAGTAAATAATAAATATAGAGCTAAACACAGTAAACCAGGAAATAAAAGCATATTAGATAGTCAACTTATCTGCTTGCGAGCAGCATTTAAAAGAGGCAGCTCTGTTGTTGCTCATGCCTTATATTGTTGTCACGCTGTCACTGCATTCTAATTCTTCTTTCTATGATGTAAGCGGAAGTTGCATTAAAGGATTAATGCATAATGTAGCCTCCTTTCTTGTAATTAAATCGGCCCAGTGTGTGGGGTCACGCGACCCTCTCCTCTTACAAAAATACATGGCCCTGGGGGATGGGGTTCCCCGAGTCTATCAAGGCTTGGGCAGGGGGTGCCATATGGACCCCCCTCCCCTTTACTTACATAAATGGCCATGGAGAAGGGGAGCTTCATGGCCCCCTCACCTTTATTGGGGGTGGGGCCCCCACAGCCTAACAATGCTTGGGGAGGTCAGGGTCCAGACCCCTCCCCTTTAATTAAAAAACAAACTTCCCTAGGGTTGGGGTCCACAGAGCCAGGGCATATTGCCAACCCTCCACTTCATCCAGCCAAAGGCCAAGCGCACCGTAGGGTTGGCTGAATGGGGATGTTGGCTGCAGGGTCTGGCCTGCAGTCCCTGCAGCTAGCACCACGTTGCACATGGCTGAAGGCCTTGCGCAGGGAGGTTGCTTTTATGAATGGTAATTAAGTATTACCATTCGTAAGTATTACACATTCACTGAAAAAAATAAAGGTTAAAGTATCATTATACTTAGGTGTGATTAAAAGATGTTTTTTAGAATAAAAACCTAAGAAATTCACTGAAAAAAGCAAAGGATAAAGAAACATTATAGTTAGGTGAATTTGTCAGTGTAAACATTAATGTTGTGACCTAAAAAAGCACAGAAATTCACTAATTAAATAATTAGCAGCACTAACTATAGCTTGCGTCCCGCCATGCACTGTTTATGACCTTACATATAACAACACTCTTGACGTGTTCTATGACATTATTATGACATCACTGATTGCATCTGAAATGACATAATTGATTATCACTCGTGACATCACTGATTACATCTTCCAACCTTCTTTTGTACACATTGCTCTTTAAATGGGTATAATATTGCAGCTATGAAAGTAATGCAAAACAGTTCAGAAAAGTAATGAATTCTCTTTTCCGCTATCACACATATAACCCCAATAGGTAAAAAAAGCTTGTGCGATTTGTAACACTAACCCTTTACCATATGTTTCATGGGTAACAGAGTTCATGTTTGCTATGAACTTCAGATGAAAGACATACCTATTCTCCACATGGTGTTCAATCTGTATACTAGTATTCAGGGAAATTTAAGTTCCTTTATATACTTAAGCCCTGTCACGTAACTGATGCTCTTCTACAGACAGTCTTTACCTGTATCAAACTCCTGACAGTCACTCAATATATATTGAGAAATAAAGGGGATATGAGTAGAAAAGTGGGTACTGTTAGCAGTGTTGACTCTATGGAGAAAATACTGTGTACCATGACAGTAAAACTCTCATGAGAAATACACCACAGAGTATTGAAAAGTATCAATTAAGCACAGTGTACACTCAAAGTAACCAAGGTCTGACGGTGCTAAAGATCTTACTACCTGCAGCCTTCATACTGTGGTGAAACTTTACAGATAGCCCACCTTCTGAAGCAAAAGAAGCACATGTTTTTTTTTTGTGAAAATAATTTTTTTATTACTTTTTGACATAATGAGAACATTAACATCTGCATGTCAACATCATCTAACAATGACATTATATCGACAATAAGTATAGTGGTTTAGGCAGGAGGCCAGGAGGATCCAGTACAGTGAGAAATAAAGTTCACTCTGCCGCCCATGGTGTCATACGGTTCCATGACATGGTACATCTATCATTAGTTACAAAGATTGACACTCTGCACACCTTAATGCGAGTCTAGTACTCTATATTGTATACAATTCTTCCTATTTGTAACCTTGGTGCTGTCGCTTGAACTGACTGGCTCGCGTCAGTGAAACAACTAATAACACAAACAGAGACTGTTTGAAAGCGACGCACTATGCACAAGCCCCCGCGGGATGCTCTATAAACCACAATTATACATGATACCACATGTCAATGTTTCAAAAAAATATGTAAAAGATCATTCTGCCAGAGTATTGTCCATATTCCTCTGCATCATTATCAAAAAGTATAGGCAAATCAAATGAAGGACATCATTATTTTAATGGCAATTTTCTTTTCTTGTGCTTTGTTCTTCCTTCTTTTAGTACATTACTTCATGTACATCCGTTCATCATTTTTCCCAATGCATTTCGGTATGACAATTCCTTCTTCAGGGGAATACTGTAATCAAAATCAACACAATAACAATAATCAAAACTTGGGATTAGGGAGCCAAAGACTCCACCTCATGTGCATGTCAGTTCTAGTGCAAGTTTGTCATAACGAGTCCCAGCTTAGCCTACACCTTAGTGCCTAAGGGCGTTAGTATTTAAAACCACTGCGTGACACACTATGCCCATATCCAAGTGGATAATGTGATGAACGCATACCTGACTTGATGAGACACACGACTGATAACTGCGCAGCAAAAAGTATCGCTTTCCTAAGATTATAAGTAAAAAGCTTGTAACTATCTGTGATCACCATTCCTGAAAACTTTAAAAACTCCACAGTATCAAAATGCCGCCTACCTATGCTGGTGGGCGTCTTCCCGTATGGATAAGCTTCGGTGAAACCTGGCCGCTCGTGTTCTTGACTGTGAAAGACACAGTACCGTTATTACCCCGCTAACGTGTCCAATTGTCTCCCCGCGTTTGACCCGCACCAGTGCCTCCCCTTACCTTCCTACTCTGAATCTGACTCTTCTCTCGTCGTCTTGCGATAAGGTCGCTAGCTCTCCTACAGGCTTATGAGCTGCCGCCTATTTCCGCGTTGACACTGAAAACGGACTCTATTAGCTCAGCATTTTAGCGGGCGCCATCTTAAGCTAGTCAAGAATAATCCACTTGTGCGTGTGATCATACATCTGGGCAATCAAAGAATGCTACTGGACAATTTTCAAAATGTGTACAAAAACTGGGGGTAAAGTGATACGAATAACTCCGCTAAGTAAGTCCTGGTTGTGACAAAGTTGCTGTACATGCTGTCAAAGATTATTTCAGTTATTACAAGCATGGCATATACTTATTACAAAAAACACGCAAATTCAATTTTATCGTTGAGCCCACATGGTTCTAGCGTATTCAAACTGCGTATCCAGTACATACCCCTTTTTTCTCGCCCCCCACTTAACAGGTCACCCCAAAACTTTCAACACAGCAGCTAAAAAAAAGGGGGCGTTTTTTGAAAATGTTGTAAAGATTCGTCAAGCAGCGCCAGAGTTATTAACAAAACAAAAAAACATTTTACTATGGAAGCTTTGGTTCTAACTATAACTACCTACTGGCTATCGCCAGTTGGTAATCTCTCTCTCTCTCTCTCTCTCTCTCTCTCTCTCTCTATATATATACAGGAAGGTGCAAATGTTCTTTATTTAGTTGTTAACCCAGCATCAGTCCGCCATGACGCGTTTCGGGTAGAGGTAGCCTTGATCACATGACAACGTCATGGGGGCTGACCACCCATTTAAAGTGCAAGAGTGCCATCACATGTTATGGAAAAGGAAAAAATACTACCATTTCCAAAGTGTCACGTACTTAAGTAACAGCATAAATGCCGGTATTGCACATACAAATTACAATTCGGTAACAAGTATTTAAAATAACTGTAAAATACATATTGCAAACCCAACTGTAAAACCTCACTGTCCAAATGTCAGTATAAGAAATCATGGCAACGACTGTATCAAAAAAACCTCTAAAATATAAAAGGTTTAAAAGCCTTATAAATATATAAATATATAATTGATTGCCATTAAAAACCATCAGAACACAATGCCATACATATAATAAAAGAGGCAACAATGAAAAAATGCAAGAGGTTAACAAATAGTCCCAATTGTCATGCATTCATGTCTGTTCATATATATATATATATATATATATATATATATATATATATATATATATATATATATATATATATATATATATATATATATATATATATATATATATATATATATATAGATATAGATATATAGATATATAGATATATAGATATATAGATATATATATATAGATATATATATATTCACTGCAAAAAACAAAGGTTAATATAACATTATAGTATATATATATTATACACCATACACACACAATGTGGTGGGTAGGAAGATGTTTCAGAAAATTATGAGATATAACGGGTACACTGAGATGCAATTGAGAGAAAAAGAGATGTATTGCTTGTGAGAAGGGCCCATTCAGGGCTATATTCAGGACAAAATGTGTGATTTGGGTATATTGCATTATGAGCGGCATACAGCCCCATCTGTGGTCAAAATGACAAGTTTTGTAAAAAATAACGGACTGTTAAAAAACAACGGATTGTGATTCTATGGAGTTCTCCCGCCGTTTTTAATGAATTTTGTTGATAAATGTTTATTGAAGTTTGTTGCACACTACAAAATGTCCGCCAAAGCATTTGCACATTACAAGATGTACGCCAATAGTGGTGGTGTTGTCTCTTGTCAGTGTCAATGGAAATTGTAACTGACATAAAAAATGCCCGTTTCAGGCGCGCCATGTTACCATCTATAAAGGCGTTAGCCAAAACGCATCTGGATACTGTGAGTCCCGAATAAAATCTTTGGACTTGCCACCGTGAGTGCTTTCTTTGTGTGGGAGTGATTGCACAAAGTTTGGAGCAGATATATATATGTATATATATATATATATATATATATATATATATATATATATATATATATATATATATATATATATATATATATATATCCACAAAGGCCCTCTACACACGGAAGAAGGCATCAACCACAAAGGAGAAATGTTTCGGAGAGGCTTTATTGATGGAGTTCAAGGTCCGGTGGCGGCGAATGCATTTTGGCACATTCCGCCTTCCTCAGCGTCCAACACCCGACCAAATGTCCCGGTCAGTGCCTCCTGCTGCTTTATGATGACGACTTGGCTTCGCTCCTCCCCCTTGATGTTCAAGCCACCTGTTGTAGTGCTGACACACACAACTCCCACAATGCCACATGTTCAGACAAAGAGGGCCGGTGTAATGGAGAGGCTCTCAAGCTGTAATTTGTAGCGGTAGCCAGGGTCAGCAGGGCTCGTTGTCATCATATATATATATATATATATATATAGATATATCTATATCTATATCTATATATATATATATATATATATATTTGCTGCTCCACTGCCAAACAAGGTCGACACACCAGTACTCGCAGTAGGTAAAACCTAGTTAGGTTTATTTGCACAAAGAAAAACAATAAAACAGACGCGTTTCAGCACTTGCCTTCGTCAGTGTCATCTGGCGACGGCGAGGCGGAAGTTAATAACAGCATATGTGAAGACATAAAAAACGGACCATTGTCCAAATCATAAGCGCCATCTTGTAATGGCAAAACAAAAACCAAATAATAATTGAATTCATTCAGGTCTACTGTGCTGTCGGACAAATTAAATTCATGTCTATGAATACTAAGTATAAGGTAAATATTTACAACCTAATTTAAGGCCATAAATGGGCAATCATAGTAAGACATTTGATTCTATGTTATTTGAATTACTAAATTTTCACAGTCCAACATTTACGGATGTAACCTGACTTATTATTTCATTACACAGTATTTCAAAGGGAAAGTTGATTATGTTAGAATATACAGTAACAGTAAAGCCCCCGATGGGCATACAATGAAGAAAATCCTCATAACTAATTAGATATCCATAATTCATTTATAATTAGTGTTTGTTCTTGATACAATTATGCTGTATGTTCTAGATCATGCTGTCCCCTGACTCTTTACTACGTTGGTTTCTTTAATTCATTCTTAAAAAAAAAAAAAAAATACTCTGGCATCGACACAGTTCATAGTTACTTTCTTGTCTCAGTGATTACAGATGTGATGTTAATTCTTCCCCCGCGTTGAGGCCTCCCGGTGACTTTGTTTGGAGTTCAATGATATACCTCGACTCCAAACGTCTTAGTTTCCGTTTGTAGTCACCCCCTCTAAGATCTTGTGGGATGCAGTCTAAGCTAAAGAAACTAAGAAGAGTTCTGTTCCTATTATGGTGTATAGCGAAATGGCGAGCCATCTGATAGTTTTCGTCTTTATTAGCGATGGCCCGTTGATGTTCTAGTATCCTTAGCTTAACTGCTTTGGTGGTGCTCCCCACGTAGCGATGTCCGAAGGACATCTCAGGCAGTACACTACAAACGTAGTAGAACAAGTTATGAATTTGGGGATTCTGATCTTAGCTTCCTTATGAGGTACTTGATAAGATAGCACCCTCTCGCTCGTGCTACAGGCCTTGCACTTCCCACATGGGTATGACCCATGCATGGCGTGTAGTTCTCCTTCAGATTTTTCTTTAGACAGATGACTTTGTACTAGCTTATCCTTCAGTGACATGGTTTTCCAGAAAGTTTTTATTGGATGATCTGATAGATCCTTGCCAATGACCGCATCTAATTTGAGAATACCCCAGTTTCTAAGCATTATGGCTCTCAGCCTATTAGCTGCCACTGAATAGTTTGTGATTAATCTTATTATGCTATTGCCGCTCTTCTTCTCCCTGCTCTGTCTCTAATTAAAAGTGTCTGCCTGTCAGTGTTTAGTACTTTCCTTTTGGCTTGCTGGAGCACCGTATGAGAGTAGACACGTGATTTAAAGCGTTTTATGCTTTTCTCGGCTGCCTCCTCAAAGTCTTTGTCTAGAGAACTATTGCGTTTTATTCTCAATAGTTCCCTGTAGGGGATGCTTTGCATGAGGGTTCCGGGGTGACTACTCCGTCCGTGAAGGACGGAGTTCCCCGCCGTATCCTTTCTATAAAGCGCAGTTTGAATTGCGCCTGATTCAACGAAGACCCTCAGATCCAGAAAATTGACCTTGTTCTTGCTCATGTTATAGGTGAACTTTAAGTTCAAGCCATTGATGTTTAGGGCTGCTATGTACCCTTCTGCTGAGGATTCAGATCCCTTCCAAATAAGGAAGAGATCGTCAATGTATCTCCTCCAACAGATCACCCTGTCCACCCATTCAGCCTTGTCATCCGCCCAGGCCACCTGCTTCTCCCACCAGCCTACGAATACATTTGCGTAGCTGGGGGCGAAGCAGGTGCCCATAGCAGGCCCCCTGATCTGCCTGTACCTTTGCTCCTGGAAAATGAAAATGTTGTTGTTTAAACAAAAAGATATGAAGTCCATAATCATGTTGCTATGTTCCAGGTATCTGGCAGATCTTAAGTCCAGGAAAGTTTTCACCGCTCTTGTCCCATCATTGTGCCTAATGCATGTATATAGGCTGGAAATGTCTAAAGTTATCATTATCAAATCGTTCTCCCACTCCACATCCTGTATTTGCCTCACGAAATCTTTGGTGTCCTTGGTATAAGAACTTAGTTGGATTACCCATGGGGCCAGGAAAGAAATCGATAAACTTTGACATATTCTCTGTCAGTCCTCCAATGGACGATACGATGGGTCTCCCTGGTGGTTTAGTGGAGTCTTTGTGTATTTTAGGTAGATAATAGAAGCTAGGTAGCCTCGGTTGTTTATTCTGCAAGTATAGGTACTCTTCTCTGGCCAAGATTCCCTTGCCGTACCAATGATCGATCAAGGTATGATATTCACGTATACTTCGTTGATATTCCTGTTCTGTGGTAGGTAAATAGTTTTCACGATCTTGTAGCTGGTATAGGGCTTCTTTGCAATAGTTCTGACGACTCTGGATCACAATATTACCGCCTTTATCTGAAAGCTTTATCACAATCGAGTCGTCCCTATTCAGGCTGAGGATTGCATCCCTTTGGTTCGATGTTAGGTTCCATTTCATTTTATACTTATTGGCTTCTTCATGTTTAGAAAAGATATCGACAGCGTCGATCGGTGTCTGGGGGAGGAAATGTGAGGGTGGTTTAAAGTTACTTTGTTCCCCAATCTGGGCAATACCAATGGCTGCGCCTCTGCTGACTACATCCACTGGTGGCACTCTCTGGGATCCACTTTCCTCTAGTAGCTCCTCCAGTCTCCAGTACCGCCATGTTTTCCAGATCCCTGATGTTAATATCATAGGGGTCTTGCGGGTCGACTTGTCCCTCTATTGTTAGCCTCTGTGTGTTTTCTCTGAGGGCTTTTTGTTTAAAGAATTTCCAGAGCTTGAGCTTTCGAATAAATAAAAATAAGTCAATGCGTGTCTGTGTGTATTCATAGCAACTCGTTGGACAGAATGTCAATCCCAACTTTAGCACGCTTTCTTCACTTGGGGTCAGGATTCTTTTGGAGAGATTGATTATATTGAGGTCTTCCATCAATTCCTCTTGTTCCTGGCGTGTCGACTTCTCAATTGTCAGGTGCCTCTCCCTGTGTTTCCTCCCTCCTCTCCTCGTAACGCGCCTCTGCCTGTGTTTGTTGACTTCTCCGGTGGGAGCTTTTTCCCATCCCTCAGCCAGCTTTGGCATATTAGATCGAACTCCTCGCGAAAAGAAAGTTGGTATCTTGTTGGGCGTCCACCGCTTGCGTTCTCATCGGATGTACGTTATTACAACGCAGGTTGTAACAACACATAACTTTACCACGCGGCCGCTACAACGCAAGTCGTTACCACGACTTCCATTGGAGGGCGCGGATTTAGGATTTTTATAATTTTATATTCCAACACCAGTCCCCGTAACAGTAGGGAAGGTGTTGGAATATAAATTTATAAAATTCCTTTTCCCACAGCGCCTTCCAGCGCAAGTCGTGGTAACGACTTGCGTTGTAACGGCCGCGTGGTAAAGGTACCACATGGTAAAAACTTTGTGGTAAAGGTTGTTTACTGTTCTCATCTTCTGACTGCTCTGCACTTGTCACCTCCGATTCTGAGGTCTCTGCAGGCACTTGCGGATTCTTATTCTTAGCACTCAGGTCGGGGCGTGGTGCATCGTACTTCCGCGCAAAAGTTAGTACTCCTCCTTGCTCTTAGTCGCGAGCATCGCGTTCGAATTTTTGTTGTTTTCTTTGGTGTATTCTCTTTTCATAAACAGTAAGCCTTTTCTTCATGGATTCCTTCTCGTTGTCTAGTTGTCCTTGGTCTACCAGCTCGAGGATCTCCAGCTCCAAAGATTCAATATCTTTCAGGGCCTTTTCTCTGTCTTTCCAGGCAAATTTTATAAGAAGCCTCAGCATCCCTTCAGATGAGTGCGCTGTGTACTCCCCCCACTCAATTAGTAGATCCGGATCCGGATTTTCATATGCAGGAATCGTGTATATACGGAGTCCGCGAGGAACCCTTTTTACCTCCACATAATGTTGTAGGGAAGTGGCCTCCCACCACTTCCTTGTTTCGCCCTCGTAAAGTCTTTCAAGCTGTTGGTATTTATTTTTCACATTGGTCTAAGCTGTGTCTGGCGCCTGAGTTGCGTCCTGTGTTTGTGTTCCAGGGCGCCCTTTAAAGATACCACTCGCCACCTCCTGGATATATATATATAGAGTATAGAGTGGAGCTATCATTAAAAGCTCACTGAATTGCAAAAGCTGGCCCGGACATTCCTTCTTTATCAAGTTTTGGATGAACTTTTGATATATATATATATATATATATATATATATATATATATATATATATATATATATATTCCTTGTCCGGGTATGAATTGCTGCCGGCCAGTAGTATATTGTTTTGTAGGATTTCGTTTTGATAGTATTTCTTATCTGTGACAGGCCTGTGAAACGCTCCGATTCACAGTGCACTGCTGATGCACTTAAGAGTGCGCGCGTTCAGTAGTGTGTGAACTCGAGTTTCCCTACTTTATTTTTCCTTGCAATATTATATAGCGCCAACATGGCATGAGCACAATTTACATTACAGAAGAACACATTCATTTGTGGTAGGCACGGGGAGACAAAGCGATTTGCCTGGAATCACTGGATGTTGAGCTGATGCCGAGATTCGAATGTAGCTCCCCAGCTCTAAAGTTCGCAATTCTAGAACTTGTGGCCAGAGGTGTGTCTAAAAGTGTGTGTCGGTGCTGGCCATCGATGAGAGAGACCTGTGCATTTTTCAAATGGGTGGTGAAAAAATATGAGTATATTGCTGGAGATGTGGGCCGCCGTGCCACCAATGTACTTACCGGGGGAGGGTAAACACCCATTATTCCGCAACTTTCTTTCCGCATACCATCACTCCGCATACTTTCATTACGAAAGTACAATGACTCCGCAATGCCATTATAACGCATGGCATTACATTTTATATGCTTTAACCACGCATACATTTACAACGAAATTCGTTGTAAATGCATGAATGTTAAAAAACATGTTTTTTTTAATGTTTGGATAAGGAAAGTATGGGTATAGGGGTATATGTTTTGGGGTACTGAAGTATATGTTTTGAGGTGTTTGGGTATTTTAAGGGTTCAGATATAGTTTTGGGTTATGGGGAACAGGGGTATTTTTAGGGTTCAGGGCTAGGTTTGGGTTTTGGGGTACAGGGGTATTTTTAGGGTTCAGGGCTAGGTTTGGGTTTTGGGGTACAGGGGTATTTTAGGGTTCAGGGGTAGGTTTGGGTTTTGGGGTACAGGGTTATTTTTAAGGTTCAGGGCTAGGTTTGGGTTTTGGGGTACAGTGGTATTTTAGGGTTCAGGGGTAGGTTTGGATTTTGGGGTACAGTGGTATTTTTACGGTTCAGGGGTAGGTTTGGGTTTTGGGGTACAGGGGCATTTTTAGGGTTCAGTGCTAGGTTTGGGTTTTGGGGTATAGGGGTACTTTTAGGGTTCAGGGGTAGGTTTGGGTTTTGGGGTAAAGAGGTATTTTTAGGGTTCAGGGCTAGGTTTGGGGTTTTTGGGGTACAGGGGTATTTTAGGGTTCAGGGGTAGGTTTGGGTTTTGGGCTACAGGGTTATTTTTAAGGTTCAGGGTTAGGTTTGGGTTTTGGGGTACAGGGGTAATTTTAGGGTTCAGGGGTAGGTTTGGGTTTTGGGGTACCGGGGAATTTATAGGGTTCAAGGCTAGGTTTGGGTTTTGGGGTACAGGGGTATTTTTAGGGTTTAAGGATAGGTTTGGGTTTTGGGGTATAGGGGTACTTTTAGGGTTCAGGGGTAGGTTTGGGTTTTGGGGTACAGAGGTATTTTTAGGGTTCAGGGCTAGGTTTGGGTTTTTGGGGTACAGGGGTATTTTAGGGTTCAGGGGTAGGTTTGGGTTTTGGGGTACAGGGTTATTTTTAAGGTTCAGGGCTAGGTTTGGGGGTACAGTGGTACTTTTAGGGTTCAGGGGTAGGTTTGGGTTTTGGGGTACAGGGGTATTTATAGGGTTCAGGGCTAAGTTTGGGTTTTGGGGTACAGGGGTATTTTTAGGGTTTAGGGATAGGTTTGGGTTTTGGGGTACAGGGTATATTTATAGGTTTAAGATGGGTTAGTGTTTAAGGGTGTTGGGGTATTTTAAGGAGTAAGGGTGGGTTATGATTATGGGGTGCAGGGGTATTTAAAGGGAGCAGGGTGGGATTAGCACACGATATGAGACATGGCATGAAGGGCAGAACGTACCACACGCCCCCAGCGTTTGTCACGCCCCCAAGCACACGCCCACAGCACAATGCAGACACGCCCACAAGAGACTACTTTGCTGGCACTGTTCTTTTACCTTTAAATTGTATATGGTGGGCGTCTGCATAGCCTATGTCCTTCTGCTGCAACTGCCCTTTCCAACGCTAAATTGGGTGTTGTGATTGGTGCTGTGGTTCCTGAGATTACCCGCCTCAAAGGTTTGGGCTCTCTCTTTATTATATCATTATGGATATATATAAAATATATATATACACACACACATATTTATAGAGATATATATACGCACACATTTAGAAAGGCTACGTTCACATAACATTGTCTATGGAAGGAGCTTCCACTGCCCACATACCCACCCTGTCTTCCCTCTGCTGGGAGTATGCAGCTGACCTACTCCTGTACTGCCTGACGGAAACAGATACATTACTTTTAAAATGTCAGATTCCAGAGGCACCTGCGAAAGGAGAGAATTTTTCCAATTCTCCTTTGCAGAAAGACCGTACCTTTGTCCCAAAAACTGGGACATGTACTTAAAATTAGGAAAAGTGTTGGGACACCAGGGCTGCCCGAGGAAATTCGGGACGTTTGGTCACCTACACTTCATTCATTGGAGGGTTGAACTATCTCTCTTACTGTGCTTTCATCCACCATCGCATCCACCATCGCATATAGAGCAATGGGGAGCCCACTTCAGCCATTGGCTTCCAGATCACGTGCACTTTAATCTACAAAGAAATGCAATTTAGTGCCTGGGCTGGGGGTCAATACTTTATATTGGCAACACTTTTTTCTTTTAATTCTTTATTTTGTTAGTCATCTTTTGTGTGCTTAATATACAGCTTCAGGTTACAGTAATTCAATATCAATAGCGCCCCTTTCTTTGTGCAATAAGAATCAATTTGTTTCTCTGATGTGCATTAAAATGAAAAAGGGGATCAATACTAGCTCTAAATATGCTTGCCTGCTGGAAAGCACAAAAACCTTTCTAGATAAATAGTATGCAATGGATATTTTTTCTTAATTTTATTATTATTATTAATTTTGTTAAGAATATGGACAGCATGTGTAGATGGCAAACTGTTTTATTTTCCTTCTTCCTTTCTGTGCCATATGCCTGTAAGGAAAAATATATCACATTATCTTCCTAAAGCCAGACTGTTGGTACCAGCAGCGTCTGGTTGGCTGATGGGATGTCCCCAGACAGGCAGAACCTACCTTTACCTTCAAGGTCAGTTGATTACAGTCACTGTACAACCCGTGCTCAATCTTGCGTAGCTCGACACTAAGAAGTCAGGCTTATATCAGAGGCAATGTGTAAAGCAAAGGCACCACAGTCACTCACAATAAATACACTGAGCATCATAAAAGAAACTTCACACAGGATCTATGTAAAAAACGTTTTTGTTCAACACACATTATAACAGGAGCATTATAATGTTGGGTATAAAACACATTTGGAAATATTGCTAGCAGTGCTTGACCCACTTGTATTGTTATGATATAAATAGGATGCACACTGTGAACTGACCCTGGGCGGTGAACTCCGCTCTGCTCGTGGAGTTTCCCGCACTCCGCGTTACGCGAAGCTTGCGGAGTTCCGAAAAACTCTGCTTCGCGCACTTGAGCGGAGTCTTTTTCCTCGTTCGCGTTCATCAATGGCAAGTTGGCAAGCGCGAGCGAGGAAAATCCACCTCCCTGCAAGATTTTTCATCGTTCGCGATCGACAACTTCAAGTTGGAGAGTGCAAGCGTAGTATATAAACCTCCCGGCGAGATTTCTCAACGGAGGGGGGGGGTCAGGTTTCTCATTGCGAGTGGTCACGAATACTCGCGACCACTTGCATTGAGAAACTGCCCGTTCGCGTTGAGAAAGCTGCTGCTCGTGTAAAAATCTTCTCAAGCGGCAGAAAAGGTAAGCTTGCGCTGTGCATGGTGCTGTTCGCAATAATTGCACAGTGCGGACAAGCATCCGGCACTATGCAATCACCTCTAACAGTATTTTTCTTCCGTACTCCGCTGCTTGCGGAGTTCCGCGTAGTGTGACTCAGTTTTGTTTTGCACTTCGCTTAGCTTTGCGTAGTGGAACTCCACAAACTCCGCCTAGGGTTACTGTGATCAATTCCTAGCCTAACCCCTCCCCCCCCCAATAGAGAGAGAGCACCCTTATGTATTACACAATATCAAAATTAGAATACTTTTTAGCAGCACCACGGGACAGAGACATGCAGGTAAACACAATGCCAATGGCAAAAAGGGGTGGGGTCGCACACTACTCACACACCGGCGGAAGTTGCCCCTAAGGACTCTGGTCATTGTAGTAGAGTGTTCGCGATGCATCATCTTTCGATCTTGCTATCTTCGCTGTCTTCGCCATCCCTGGACACGTGTTTCGGGTTTTCAACCCTCGTCAGCAGGGATAGGCAGTGTTCTGGGGTCGCCGGTGGCTGCCAATATCTGCCAGGTATAGTACCACTCCGGCGCGTAGGTGCGGGATCCCAGGCTCGTCAGCCCGCTGCTCAAGGGAGCTTTAAGTTACAAAAAGGGGTGGGGTCGCACACTACTCACACACCGGCGGAAGTTGCCCCTAAGGACTCTGGTCATTGTAGTAGAGTGTTCGCGATGCATCATCTTTCGATCTTGCTATCTTCGCTGTCTTCGCCATCCCTGGACACGTGTTTCGGGTTTTCAACCCTCGTCAGCAGGGATAGGCAGTGTTCTGGGGTCGCCGGTGGCTGCCAATATCTGCCAGGTATAGTACCACTCCGGCGCGTAGGTGCGGGATCCCAGGCTCGTCAGCCCGCTGCTCAAGAGAGCTTTAAGTTACAAAAAGGGGTGGGGTCGCACACTACTCACACACCGGCGCCAATGGCATTGTTCTTTTGGTATACTATCAACCTATAAAGTGGCACTGCAGCTTTATAGTCATGAATCACATGTGGTTCGCACACTCCCACTCACACACACTCACTATGTGACTATACACGTTGCGACAGGTTTCAGCTTGTCCATATGCAACGCCTTATATACACATGCACTCAGCATTCTAATGCGGTGCCACTGGTACCCAGCAGGTCAATGGATCACACCCTGCAGACTCTGTGGCACCAGCCACTCTCCACCCTCTAATTCAACACAGTTGTCCTACACCTCCAGATGGAAGATTACCAGCCCCATATCCTGGACACTGGGCTGCATGCGGTCAAAGTCACACTTAGTCTGGGTCCTCAGGAAACAGGTGGAAATACATAGCAGGTTTAATTAGGAGGTAAACGTTAACAAGGGGAGTTTAGCAGCAGTCCACCCACAGGTCTCAAAACAAAAAGGAGTCAGCCAGTCACTTGACCTGCTTCCGAACTGTCTTGGAACCAGCCAATCTCTCTCGCTACTACCTGGTGCCAATATGTCTTCGAAGGAGCCAGGTGTGGAGAGGGCAGTTGGTACTCCGCAATGAGGTTTAAAATGGGAATAACTGGAGAATGGGGAGTAAAACTGGGGTACATCTTGGGAGGATGAGGCTCCCCGATTGGTGCACGATGATCATGGTCTTGCCCAAGCAATCAGGGCACAGCATCTGATGAATGTTGATATGAGTCGCACCAGACACTTCAGATGTCAAACAGGATGAGTTGCAAATTCCGCTATTCCTTGGAAATGAAGCAAAATGACTGGTGCATTTTGAGATGGGTTGCACCAGACAATTCCGTTCACACACAGCGTAGAGTTGCAATTCCGCACCTCCCTTGGAAATGAGGCACAATGTCCGGTGCACGATGATACAGGTTACACCAGACCAGTCCAGTCACACACACAGGCGCAAGTTCAGCAGAGGTAGAATGAGTCACTACTATTATTACACCCCCACCTCTGACGGTTGCTCCCTGTGAATGGGACACCGCACACAATGAGCATGAAGTAAGCGTGTCGCACAAGAGAGATGTGTCACGATCAGCGAAATGGTTCACGGAGGGTTCCAATACCGGTGAATCCGCTCACCACCAACTAGACACTTATAAGTGTCAGGGTTCGCGCAGTACAGGAACCACATGCCTTAGATTCAGACAAGCATTCTGGGATCCGCACTAGACAATCCAGCCTCACTACACAAGTCTTAGTTCCACGCTCTCACTGCTCTCCAGATGTCATAGATAGATAGTGTAGGTAAACACAAGGAGATGATGGACGAAGCGCTGAAACTTTTAAGACACTTAACCCCAGTCACAGATCTGGGTTGAATCTATCATCTTTCTTTAGCTCACTTCACCACCCCAGTTCAGACCCAACCTTATGCAAATCAGTCTTGACCCTGTTCCTTATAATAGTGTAGGTCCCTCATGGGAGATCTTCTATGTCCCTGAAATCTCCAGGAAAACAGGAAGCCCGCAGTCGGGCCCTTGGAGAACCCACTTCAGGGCACCACACTTCAGCAGGTTCTTGGTCCAGGCCAGCCACTATTCGCACAGTTATCCTTCACATGCACAACAGAATCCCCTGGCAATGTACACCCACGCAGTCCGGGTTCTCTGGTCCCACATCCCCATAAGCGTGTCTCATCCCTTGCTGAACGATGGCACCCCTAGGTGTACTGTTGTGTGTCTTGGAAATTAGGGGTGGTATAGGGGGTTTCCCTTTGAACCACAGATGCCGCCCCTCAATTGTAGGCCTTTCTGCCATGGGGCTGTGGAATGCAAATCTTAATCTTTAGTGAGGCCATCATCGGGCCCCTAGAGGCTAAGTGTCAAAACCTCTATCTCCAATCTATCCCATTTGGCTGTTAAATGGCAGAGGTCTGTTATTCCTATGGGATGCCCATGGTTTATGGCTGTCGCTTGGGGAATGCGCATATGTGCTACCACGACCCCTGGTGTCCACTGGAGCCAGGCATCATGGTCCACAAGGGGTTTGGAGCATAGAAACGTTCATATTCTATAGGTGGCACTTCTACGCGAGTTATACCAAAATACTTGCGTGCCAATGGAAAAGGTTTGGCATGGCGAACACTTTGATAGGAAACATCATGAGGCTCCTCTAATGCAATGTACTATTGCAGCCTGAAGTAATGTCAACCACTTCCCATGTTAACCTATGGGTAGAGCAGGCCTCATGGGTAGTGAAAACACACACATGTATTCCTCACCAACTGGGAGCACGCAGACCAACGTTGGCAGGTTGGACACAGTCCCCAGCACCAGGGGTGCAAGTGCACTCGCGCGAGTCTGCACAGCAGACTGGACATGGGTTTAACGAATATGTTTGCCAGTTCACACGCACAAGCCTGCGACGGCAGGTGGCACATGCAATCACAGGCACCATAGACAATGGCAAGCTGCTCACGGGTTTAACCAAGATAGATGCTAGTGCACACCCAACGGTCTGCAATAACATATCGGCCCATGTTTCAGAATATCGAGTCAGTGCCACTTTCCATCACAGGTAGGAAGGGTGTGCGCACTTTCACGCAGCAAGGACAGGCCGGGCACAAGGGTTTACCCAGGTACTGGCACTAAGGGTAGGCGGTACACTCCGCTCTACCGACCGAGGTGGTCACAGAGTTTTTACCACTCCATGCTCAGAGGTCGACAAAAACACTTTGTTAACCGCGGCGGAGCTGAGTTTATCGGCGCACTCACCCCAGGTGAGGAAAACAACTTTCACGCCAAGCTGCAGCATCAGCAGTGCACTGCTATTGCTGATTTGGAAATGTCTGTATTCGCAAAAGCGATGTTTGTTGAGGTATTTTTCGGCAAGTGCTCTATGCAGGCTGGGAGGAGAGGTATTTGGAAACTTGAAGCATTCAGGTGTTTCAATTTAAATTCAGTGTCACACTATGCTGTCACTGTCAGGCTGCGGAACACTGTGGAGGGAAGCTTTGCAGGAATCTTGCTCACTTAGTTTGAAGACAGGTAGTGTTGTTTACTGGCACTGCGTGCATTACTGAAAATGGCTCTGAAATTGTTTTAGCAATTGTAAATATGGCCATATTGGTGACGCCTTCTTCAAGGCCCATCTTTCCTAATGAGTTGACCAGCCTTTGGTTGGGCAGAGTGTAGCTCCGCAGAATTCCACTGAGTTTTTATGCACCTCCGTAGAATTCTGCGTAGTGCCACTCTGGAAGCTCTGCCTACCCCTAACTAGCACCTTGGTGTGAGTCTGTGCACACCACCCTGCTGGGGCCTGCCGGAACTGAGTTGAACCCCTTACGGGGTGATTGCACACACCCGGCCTGCAACAGTGGACTGGGCACCTTGCCACTAGCACCATGGATGCAAGCGCGTGGACACAGGCCTCCCAAAGCAGCCCTGCCCCAGATGTTAGAGCACTGGGGAGGCACGTATGCGCTAACCAGCCCGCGGTGGCAGGCCGGGCACCCAAGCCAAAAGCCATAAGTGCCAAGGCACATCCTCCAGCCTGCAGCAGCAGGCTGCATACATATTCGAAACAGCATATGGGACAGTGCGCACACCCAGGTCTGCGTTGGCAGGCCCTGCCTTAGTTTCGGCACATCCTATTCTGTGTAGGAAGACGCCCTCACTTCCACACTGCCTTGACAGTCAGGATGTGCTCCAGGCCATGAGGCTATAAAAGAGAATTAGCATCACCCGAGGAGTATCCCATGGGAAGAGACCAACTCCAAGGAAGGGGAACCCTCATTTGGGGGGTCCTCCCTACCTGAGCAAGTAACACCCATATGTTCCCAGCTGTCCTTCAGTCTACCACACATCCTGGTCCTTGTCAGCACTTCCCTGGGGGCAGGGGGAGGGTGCCATCATGGTATGGGACAACCCACTCAGAGTTGGCTGGGGTGTAAGTGATGCCACCCTAGGTAGGGGTGCCGTGGCGCCCACAAGCCTGCCTTGGCAGTCCCGATACAGGGTGGGCATGCTATCCTGTGGGTGGTACACTCAACGCTATGACCCACTATTAGTCAGTGCTGTACCCACCCCAGATATGTAGTGTGTGTCCAGATGTGGGCCCTGTGCTCTCCATGCTACTGGAGTCAAGCTATCCTGGCTGAAGAGGGGTGAAACCCTGAAACCGGCCCAGGGAGGACCTGGCCTGGCAGTTTAGACTGGACTGTTCCCATTAGGCACAGGGTCAAGACTGATTTGCATATGGCTGGGGTCAAACTAGAATGGCATGGTGAGCAAAAAAATGATGGATTTAGGACCAGATCTTTGTACTGGGGTGAATGTATGACATTGTTCTGCATTTTGTCTATCAATTGTTGTTTTTGCATTTGTTACCCCATGGGACTGGTATGCCCAGAAGTGGGTTCCATGCTCTCCATGCCACTGGAGTCAAGCTATCATGACTGAAGAGGGGTGAAACACTGAAACCGGTCCTAGGATGCTTGTGTCCAGTCCAGGGAAGACCTGGCCTGGCAGTTGGGGCTGGACTGTTCCCATTGGGCACACGGTCAAGACTGATTTGCACATGGCTGGGTTGAAACTGGAATGACATGGTGAGCAAAAAAACGATGGATTTAGGCATAGAGCTCTGTACTGGGGTGAATGTATGACATTTTTCTGCATTCTGTCAATCAATTGTTGTTTTTGCATTTGTCGCCCAAGTGGGTCGGGTATGCCCAGATGTGGGCCCCGTGCTCTCCATGCCACTGGTGTCAAGCTATCTGGCTGAAGAGAGGTGAAACCTGAAACCGGTCCTAGGATCATTGTTTGCAGTCCAGGGAGGACCTGGCCTGGCAGTTCGGCTGTTTAGATTTTCGCATTGGATCAAGACTGATTTGCATGTGGCTGGTTTCAAACTAGAAAGGCATGGTGAGCAAAAAAACTATGGATTTAGGGCCAGTTCTCTGTACTGGGGTGAATGTATCACATTGTTCTGCATTCTGTCCATCAATTGTTGTTTTTAGCTGTTTAAAGGGCGCACAGAGGTGCAGCACCTAAACCCATCGCGTACGGAATCCCGCCCAATGTGGGTGAGGCAGGTGTGTGCACTTTCCCTCTGCTGTACAGTGGGAAGGTGCCCAGATTCCTACGGTCATGCGGAGAGAGTTGTCAAAGACTCGGAGGAAAAAGGGAAATGTTTTGGGGTAAATTCCCACAAGAATGGCTTTTTCCAACACAGACCAATTGACTTTGCCATTTCTTGACATCTCTTATCAGGAGATTACCAGGACTCAGGCTGCTTCCCTGAGCTCTTGGGAATCTCTTTTAAGTAGCAGCATTTGTCCCTTGAGCAGTAGGACTGTGATCACAAGAAAACACAAAGAAAAGAAAGAGGAGAGGGGAAAGGAAAGCATATTGGAAAGGAAGGCAGTGCAAGAAAAGGACTGGGGAGGAGAGAAGTGGAAAATACCGAGAGCAAACAGAAAAACTGAAACAAAGAGAGAAGAGATAAAAAGAAACTGTAGCAACTCTCTCTGGCATAGAAAATAATAGAGGAATACATAGAAATCAATGCAAACTGATTAAAGGGAAAAAGGATAAAGGAGAGACTACAGACAAAAATAAATCAGAACTTTTAAAAAAGGGTCAAAAAAGGAGATACAGATGGAAGAAAGACAACTGCAGCCCTTTGCAACAGGTCACAGTGTAAACTAGGTGTCACATGGGATGACAGCACATATTACAGGGAACTATGTGTAATCTGCAGGTCACTGGTTGCAATGCTTGTGCAATGATGCTGGAACCATAGTCAGAGCAGGGGTGCAGCTATCAACGGTACATCTCCAAAGTCACATGGATAGTCACAAATTCAAGGCTACACAGTAAACAAGTGAAGCAAATGAGCAAGGACAGTTGAGTAGGAGAATGGTAAGGGACTCGCATTTGTCCAGAGGCACATTTTAGAGTACGCTGTCCCAAATATATGACGAAAGCATGGTGTGGGAGAGTACTGCCATTTACAAAGAGCACATTCTTGATTGAAATGGTCTTTTGAAATCGCCGCAGAATTCATAGTTTTACTGCTAAACATATATGTCACACAAATAATAACATGCAAAACTCAGGTTCCAGTACATATTTATCATATGTGCAGTGTCTTTGTTTGTTTTGATCCTGTTGAAATCTTTATTTGCATCTCACTTCAGAGTTACAAAAAAGCACACACGCCTCACTTCTACTTTCCTTGCTACTGATCTATTTGGAAATATTTAAATAGTTCATGTAAAACTATTCAAATGTTGTATCTTCCGTGCCACAACCTTTCTGTTCAAGGTCCTTGTAACCTAGCAAGATTGTCAATTGGTTACATAGCAAATTTCTCTCATCATGCAGTTAGAAAATGAAAAGTAAAAACCACCTACATGTTAAAAGAATAGGCACACCGCATAAAACAAGATTAAACAATAATTCAAGGTCTCTTTCTTGTTATTCTCCATACGACCTTCTGCAACATTCAATTGGCAGTGCTGTCGCACCCCCATTCCCCTATTTCCACCATCCATGACATTGTGTGGTTGTTCAGTGGAATAATATACCACTGCAAAGATCCTCATATGGCCTGCCTTACACAAGTTCTAATCCCAGTTAGAAATCTCAGTGGGTAAATGCACTTGCTGCAGAGTCCTACATAAGTAAGATTGTCACAGGTTCTAGTCATTGTTAAATAGCACCATCTAGAAGTTCATTGACAATGTGAGCTTTGTCTCAGCAAAGCACAGTGAAGTAGTGTGGCTCACTGGTTAGAGGCGGCAGACCCGAGAGCAGAGGACGGCCCGGGACCAGGGTTCGATTCCCGGCGCGGCAGGTTTCTGGACCAGGGTCAGCGGACTCGATAATTCTCTCGCCTCGGTGCCCACTCTGATCAGCGTTCACACTCGGCAACTCTGGGCATTAGCTTGCCTCATCTTCACTAACGGCCCCACCAGACCGCCGGGGATGCCTGGTCTCACCCTGGAGATACCCATTAAGGGGCCATCTCTCAGGGAAGCCAGGAAGGGTTTCGCAGCGGTCGAAGCGCCTTGGGACCCTACGGGTAAGTAGTGCGCTATATAAATGCCTATACATTTACATACATTACATTTACATTAGCAAGCCTTGGTTAAGCCATTTGTTCTGGATTTCAGCAACGAGAAGTCTGGGTGACTTTGTGTGCTTTGTTTCCAGCTGCCCTAGAAAGAGGATCCTTTAATGTGGGATAGTGGTCAGGGCGGCTGACTCTAGAGCACGGGGCTCACGGTTTGATTGCTGGTGGCAGCTCAGCCAAGCACCCTGTGACTCTGGGTAATAGCTCTCTTAATCTCCCCAATGGCCCCCAGCGCCTTGAGACCTTTAGTGGTGATTAGTTTGTGCTGTACAAATACCAGGTTAATCCCAGGGCCGGACTGGCTGTAGCAGGAATCAGGCGTTTTCCCGGGAGGCTGGAAGGGTAGGGCTTGTTTTACGGCAGTGGGGATTTTTTTAGGCTGGTCCTATAAAAATTGCCATGGCTGTTTTGGCTTCCCAATCCGGCTGTGGTTATACCTTATAGCTTTAGTGATGCAACATTGTAGTGAAGACACCAGAGATTTATTGTAGGTTACACAGTTGTGAAGAAGAACAACAACTCCACCAGCCACTTCCACAGCTTCAACTGTAAGTACAGGTTAAACCTTAGCATTCTCAGAATCCCACACAAGTCAATCCCAGCACCCAGCAACCATGGAATGCCTCTCCCTGCAACCTGAAACACAGGCACCAGGAAGCAGCATTATCAAACAGGATAACACATTACTACACACCTTCCCTGCTCCCTTGTAACAAAAACAAAAACAAAGAAAAAAATGTATAAAATATGTGAATTAAAAAAAACTTACTCCCAAAATCTCTTGGCAGTAACTGACACTCTTGAGCTTCTCCTGAGTCCAACATGAATCTCCCTAGAACCAGTGTCATTGTTCATGACAACTTTGTCAGCACTGTTTTTGGCACCAGTTCTCACTTTTAACCCCTTAAGTGCTGCTGACGGCCAATGGTCATCAGCAGCGCTACCTCCCCAGTTCTGCGCACGACCATTGAACGTCCATTCAGCACTAGTTCTAATGGACAGCGCAGCACTGGGGAGAAATGTTTACACGCAGCTAAGGTGCTAGAATCTTGGAAAGATTCCACCAATATCCACCCATGGCTTGAACCGCATTATTGCCAATTCTCACAACTCGGTTTACCAAACTTGTTTTCCCCTTTTTTCAAATGAATAGGAGATTTAATCCTGACCATATCACCTACCACAAGGGAAACACTTTTAGTACCTTTCTTGTGATCATACCAGGTTTTCTGCTTAACTTGAGTCTCGGACAAGTTTCGTCTCACCATTTCCATGAGCTTCTCTCAATCAGACACAATTTTGAGCCATTTACCCATCCAACCTGGTCTGAAACTGGTGTTGGCTTTATGTTCTCTAAGCAGCTCAAAAGGTGAGACTTTGCTGGAGGAATGAGGTGTTGTTCTGTAGAACCACAACATGGTATTTAACGATCAAACAATGCCATGGTTCCCTTACTCTGCCCATTTATTGCCCCCCCCACATGGCTTATCCTCTCCACAAGGCCATTTGTCTGTGGGTGATATAAAGAACTCTTGGAATGCTTTATCCTACAAGCAGCAAAAAATGTTTCAACCTCACCACTCACAAATCGGGTCTCATTGTTGAACACAACGTTTTCGAGAAACGTTCTCTCATGAAGACATCACTTAAAAATTTCACAACACTTGAAGCATTGGCTTCTCTTACCAGCTTGACTTCAGGCCATCTGGAGGCATAATTCATAAGTACTAATACATACCTGCAACCACCAGACAAACAATCATAAGGTCGCATCACATCGATGCCCAATTTGACCCATGGCCCAGAAGGACACTCAATGGGTAATAAAGGAGGGGAAACAGCTCTTAAGCTTTTGTCAGCCTCACCGCACACACAGCAATTTGCCACTGCCTCCTCAATTTCTCCATCCATCCTTGGCCACCAAAAACTTTCTAGAATACGACGTTTAGTAAGTGTGGCACCCAAATGCCCTTCATGAGCATTTTTAATGATGGCCTGTCTAACTTCATGAGGAGGAACAAGCATATCACAGTGCAACAACATACCATCCTCTATAGAGATTTCATCTTCAACCTTACAATGAGGTTGTAGAAGAGGAGATACAACTCTAGGTCAGCCTTTTTTGCTCTAGGTCAACCTTTTTTTACAAACACACAAACTTGTACAAGTAGAGCATCATCACTTAACGCATTTTTCCACTCATCTTCAGAACGTATCTCAGACTTAGATATCTAAAGCAGCTACAAAGCAATCATCACAGTCCTCATCACAAAGTTCACTGAAATCGACATCTTCACACTAATGTTTTCTCTGCGGAAAATGAGATTAAAAGTCAGCTCTCCCATTCTTTCCATCGGTAATGTGGGACACATTAAACTGGTACGGCAACAACCTGGACACCATTCTCAAAAGCCTAGGTGTGCGACACTTACTGACACCAGCACCCAAAAAAGAAACCAACGGCTTGTGATCGGTTAGTAATCTGAAACGCCTGCCCCAGATGTATGGGCTGAATTTCTCAATAGCCCACAGAAAAGCCAGCAGTTCCTTTTCTATGACAGAGTACTACACCCCAGTATCTCTCAACACTCTAGATGCAAATGCCACTGTGTTCTCTTTGTCCCAAATCCTTTGCGTTAATATAGTACCAAGGCCTACTTGGCTTGCATCAACAGTAATATAACAAGGTGCAGCCAGATCAAATGGTTTAAGGTCGTCGCTCTTGCTCAAGATGGACTTGATGAGATCAAAAGCTGAGACACACTCATTGGAACAAAGGAAGGTCACACCCTCTTTTAGCAGGTTGCTATTGGGACACACAATGGTGGCGAAGTCAGGAATAAAATGTGAGTAATACTCACATAACCCAAGTAGTGACTTAACACCATTCCTGTCATTGGGAGGAGAAGCATTGACAATAGCTTCAAACAAACATTGCCTCAGTCTAATACCCTCCTGGGACAACAGATGCCCCAGGTACTCTACCTTACTGCAAAGAAATTTAAATTTTTCAGTTTTGAGTACCACGCATTTTTCCTCAAACATTTTCAGAACCCTGTGTAAAGTGGCATCATGTGAATTAGTATCCTTGGAAAAAATCAACACATCGTCCTGGAAAAACAACACATCTTCCACCCCTTTTAATAAATCTTGCATCACTCGCTGAAAAACTGAGGCAGGGATGCCAACCCAAAAGGCATGCATCAGTAGTGGAATGTGTCATGAGGAGAAGTGAATTCAGTCAAGTGACATGACTCTGGATGGAGCTCTATCTGGATATTCGATAAGTAACATTATCCCCCCCACCCCCTCCCTCAAGCGCCTTGAGACCCTCTGGGTGAGTAGTGCGCTATACAAATCTTTAACTTGAACTTGAACTTATCTGGTGGTAGGCACTAGCTAGATCCAATTTAGAAAAATACTTGGCTACTTTCACATAAGCAAACAAATTGTTGATCTTGGGCAAAGGATGAGAACCAATCCAAATGTCATTGTTATGGGACCTCAACTCTACACAAACTCGAAGCTGCCCACACCTCTTGCGAGCCACAACAAGAGGAGACAACCACAGCAAAGATCCAGTGGGCTCATTAATCCCTTTAACTTACAGGTTCTTCAACTCCTTGTCAAGTTCATCTCTCACACTGAATAGAATGCCTCTGAGTTTATGTTTCACAGAAATAGCATTATCCTTAACAATAATCTTGTGCTTGAACCCACTAATCATGCCCAACTTGTCACCAAAAACAGAATGAAAATCTCCCCTCCACTTCTGTCCCTCGTCATTACAACCTACAACCAAAATTTATTCTTTAGCGCCCGGCCTTAAAATCATTCCGAACAGTCTATGGTGAAACCAACCAATTATATTGAGACCTTTGACAGCAACATAAACTTTCCCTTTACTTTTACTGCCTTTGACCTCCATTTCATCCTGAATGAAACCAAGTAGCTCAATCCCACATCTTTCATAAGAAACAGGACACCGGTCTGGGAGTGCTAGTACCCTGTTTCCCCATGTCTTCTCAAATAGTTGTTGAGTAATCATGGTGATCCTAGCTCCTGAATCCACCAAAAGTTTAAGAACCTTCCCCCCATCACTGACTCCCGCAATGGGGTCCACTTAGAAGGATCACCAGTCACAATTGTACTCGAATCCCTCTGATTACAAACAGGACTGTCTCTGATGATAGAAACAACCTCAGTATCTGACTCATCTTCAGGTTCAACTGCACTAACCACAGCCTTTTTGGAACTTTTCTGTTTCAAGGTCACCTTAGCAAAATGCCCGGCCTTTTTGCAATAATTACATACGACATTTGCTGCAGGACAATTCCCACATCGGAGACACATGTTGCTGTTGATAAAATTGGAAACATCAGCTTTTGGTTTGGTAGTCATAGCATTACTGTAGAAGTGGAAATACCTCCATTGGCAGATGAGGGGTGGGAGGAGATTTTGACGTGGATACCTCCTCCCAACTAGAAATATGCTACCAATATTGTATCCAGACAAGAAGGAGCTCTGGAAGCTACTTAAATCCTTACGTGGCGTATGTCGCTAAATGCGGAAAGGAAGCAATTCCTTTTTGTTATTTAACCCTCACACACCCTATTGGCATCATGCTTCAACATCGGGTTCACCCTAACTCCTAAAGGTCAGGGAGCTCTTAAGACATGTAGTCCAGAGGAACTTAAAGATAAAAATCCTACTCTGTGCCCCAGATATCCCTTGTATTCACAGGGACGTAGTAGATATTAAAAATAAATAAAAATGGGTCTTTTTGGAGGTTATGGTCCTATGACCCTAATAAATTGCCAACATGTTTCAGCCCAGAAAAATTAGCCATTAAGGTCCTGGACTTTCGTCAGGGCACAATAAATATTCCCTCCCTGGTGTTGACCGGTACTTGTCCTATATATATATTTTTGAAGGTACAGAAAGCTGTAACCTTTGTGAAAATAATAATAATAATAATAATAATAATAATAATAATAATAATAATAATAATAATAATAATAATAATAATAATGGGGAGTATACTTATCTCCCTTCCTTTTGTACGAAAAAATTTCGCTTGTAAGGAGATTGAAAGGAGAAAGAAGACATACAATTTTGCAGTACAAAAATCATCATAGTCCTAGTGTACATATGCAACCATCATGCTCAGGTGCTCTTCTTCCCTTCATTCTGTGAACACAAATGAATATTGTATACCAGAGCTGTACTTGATCAGCTAATCTCTCTTTGCCCAATAGGCAGCATGCGTAAATTATCACACATGATTTAATTCTCAAAAGTGCTAAATACCTTATCCCATCGCGAACCACACTCCCATCATGCTCAGGTGCTCTTCTTCCCTTCATTCCGTGAACACAAATTAATGTTGAAAACCAGAGCTGTACTCAAGCAACTAATTTTACTTTGCGAAATAGGCAGCATGCGTAAATTATCACACATGATTTAATTCTCAAAAGTGCAAAATACCTTATCCCCCCGTGAATAAAAGGGATACCTGGGGAACAGAGTAGGATTTTTATCTTTAAGTCCCCCTGGCCTACATCTCTTAATAGCTCCCTGAAATACGGTTGAGCCCACCTGGACCTGAAGCATGACACCAATAAGGCGTGTGACGGTTAAATAACAAAAAGAAATTGCTTCCTTTCTACATTTAGTGAAGTAAGCCACGTAAGGATTTAAGGAGCTTCTAGAGCTCCTTCTTCTCTGGATAGACTATTGGTAGCGTAGTCATAGCATTACCACTACGCACATTCTTATGTCTGAGTTTACTGAATCCAATCGCACCTACAGATTCGGAGGTTTTTATCTTCTAATTCATTTAACGAAACAATGGAGATTTCTATACTTTTAACTACTTTGATAGGTTCTCCAAACGATGGATTTACCATAGCTAATAACTTTTGTCTTATTTGTATGTCTTTACAATGGCAGACAAATTGATCTCTAATTAGCTGGTCAGTGAACCCCCTCAAATTGAAAAACAGCAGCTAACCTCCTTAAAACCGAGATGTACGAATCTACATCTTCTCCATCACATTGCTTTCTTTTTTAAAACTTATGTTGTAGCACCATGAGGCTGGGTTGCTTGTCAAATCTATTTTTAATCTTGAGAAGAGTTTCTTGATACTCGTCAATGTTCTCACCCTCAGTTTGTGGAATATACGATAGATGTTTGAAGATAGATCTCCCTTCAAAACAAGGTGAATGAAGCAACAAACATTTTTTCCTTTCTGCACCAAATCTTGATTCCCCTATGGACCCCAAATATGTCTCAAATGCATCAAACCACACTTCCCTTCACACTGGATTGTCCAAAAATGATGGTGGAGGTGTGACAGCTTACATAGTGCTCAGGGTGTGTTGTATGACCCAAAGCTAGAACAACATCAAAAAGGAATGGGGTAAAATTTGGGAACACGAGTACAGGCAAGCGTGAATAATGGATAGTGTTGTGCCTCTCATCATACTGTCATCATCATTGTTGTTGCTCTTAGAGCGTTAGCTGGCATTAATTCCATGTTCTCTTACCTGTGTGTATTCCATGTTCTTGATTCTTATCCTGGCGTTTGCTGAGGCAGGATAGTTCATACTTGTACTCCTGTATTTATTGAATAAACCTACCTTATTCACGCTTCTGGACCACGACTCTTCACTTCATTTTGGCGACGAGGATGGGAAACAGTTACTGAATATGCAAATAGATATGCATGAGTACATTTGTATACAGTGCCTAGTATTTTTTTATTTTTTTATTTGAGTTTTATATAGCGTTGGCTAGACCCGGAGGTATCAGAGCGCTTTACATAAGGTTCCACAAAGTTACAACATTACATCAGTTACTGGAAAAACATTTCAAGAGCGTAAAGGCTAGCTAAAAGGAGCTTAGAAGGGAGAGGGAGTAGGGTAAAGGGGTAGGAGGGAAATAGGATGGAGAGACAAGGGAGAGTCTGCCCAAAGTCCGGCTGGGTAGGTGACGGCCGAGGGGAAAGTACACAGCCCATCTCCTCTATAGCTATCAGGTAGCTCCACCGGGCATCGGCCAAATAGCTAGGTCTCAACGAAAGAACATTAAGAAGGGGATGAGAAAATGGAGCGTAGAGGGGGAAAGGGAGTAGGGTGAAGGGGTGGGAGGTAGAATGCAAAGGCGAGACGAAGGAAAGTCTGCCCAAAGTCCGGCTGGGTAGGTGACGGCCAAGGGGGTCATCTCCTCTATAGCTATGAGGTAGCTCCACCGGGCATCGGCCCAAAAAAGCGAGGTCTAGCGCTTACATAAGGAAACATCATGTTACGAGTTCATGAAGGGACCAAAATTCTAGAGCCCAGAGATGGACTAGTGGAGCTTGAACTTGCAAGCAGCCCCTCTAAGGCAATCTTTTTCATTGTATTGCCAGCGGGCCGTTTTTTTTGTCCCTTTCACCCCTGTCTGCCCGAAAGGAATGTGGAGACTTTGTGGAGGAGGACCACATATTGAACTCCGAAAGCCATACATTTATCTCCCACTGGTCCCACGGGACTTCTGGACAGAATGCCTTCATCTGCCTGAATTTAGTATCGTACTGCAACCATGCTGTACTTTGGAAATCGTACGCAGCGCTGTGTATCAGGGAGATGTACCCGAACAATTGTGGGGCCAAGGCTGGGAACTTCTCAGTTAGGATTGCTGAATAAATGGTAAAACCAGTCATCCAATTCGTCAGGGACCTCTCCACCCATGCCTTCTTATGTGTGACTTCTCCTCTTTTCCCAATGTTGCCTTTCCCAGGAACCTCACTGGCATTTATCAAGTCAAAGACATTGCAGAACTCCCCTTTGTGTATCTTTTCCCTCATCTCCCTGGTAACATGCCATGTTATGGCCGATAAAGGGGCAAGTGAGAAAAAGGATGTTAACTTTTCTGCATGCTTTGAACTTTGCTGCACTCTGAAGCAATTAGACAACTTACTTAAATGCCCTGTTGCCGACCGCATTACCGAGCGGTGGATAGCGTTTCTCTCCCTACATTCTTGAATTCTGCACACGCTCCCGGTTACGTTTAAAAACCATATGTGCACAACAGTCATTCTCCGGCAGTGTTCTCTCTGGATTGTTTGGCAATGCATCCTGGGATTGATAAACTTTGACCCCGCGCACGCAACGTGTATTACGATCCTCCATCTTGAAAATCATCGGCAGTCCCTACTTTTCGACTCAGAGTTGTATTTTATTCACAGAAATGCCTTCCCACACTTTTATCGTTATTTAATGTTTATAATTATTTATTTAGCCAAAAGTTTCAAGAATTTCTTCACTGTTACAAGCACCATTGCCTTCCATATTTTACTTATTCATCAAAAGTGCAAGGTATTGTTTTTATTTATTCTTTTTTATCGTTCTACTTCTAATATTTGTTTTTACCATTTCCAATATTTCTGCACCACCACAATTTGTACTAGTTGTGGGTGACAAGTATCAACAGAGGGAGGTAGAGTATTGAGATAGGATTCTCACTCCACGGGCACTGATAATTAAACAAGAAGAATCCTACTCAGAGTGTACACCTCAGAGGTGGGGGACACCTAGTGTTGTGTTAAATACCCCTCACACACCAACAGGCCCCTTGGTGTCATGCTTCATCATCGGGGTCTTCGCACCCCGCTAGAGGGATGCGGCGTGCTACGACCAGCGACTGCGCGGGAGCACTAGAGTGGTTGACTATGTGTGGTGTGTGTTGTGTGCATCTGCTAGGGTATTTGGGAGAATGTGAGTGAAGGGTGTGGTGAGGATTAAAAAGACACCTGGCCAGTAGGTTTGTGAGAAAAAACTTTATTCGAAAACTCTGGCTGGTGCTATTAAAAAAAGTGCAAGGCGAGGTTAGTAGTCTTGATTATGGACTCTACCTCTGGTGTGCGTCAACATGTTTCGGAACTCAGTGTTCCTTCTTCAGGACGGGTGCACAACTTCCCAACCCTACTCACGTGTTTTTTAATAAAAAATGTTGTTTTCTAAACTTTAGAAAAAAGTGAAAATTATTTACAGTGAAAAACAAGGCTATAGTGTGCCTACAGCGGTTTGACGGGATCATGCAGTTGCATGTCCTGAAAAGAAAAGAAAAAAATGTTTTGAGTTTGGTTGCCACTCGGGAATGGCTCAAACAAGTGCAGTCACTTGGAGCCCCAAACGGTTAAATAAACCTGTAAAAGAAACACATACACAAAATACATAAACGACACACTTTTAGTTTCTAATAGTTCTGAATTCATACTCATTTAGACTGTCATGTTTTGCCTCACGAGCATGTCCAGAACGCCAGGGTAGGTAGATGGACTCCTAATCTGTAAAAGGTTTGAAAAGAAGGATTCAGTCCTTTCCTCACTATTCTCAATATGTTCAGTGGGTTTTGTTGTAAAGGAAGTTTTCTACTCATACTCACAAAGTCCGCCAAAGTAGGCCTCTTTCCTCCCTGCAATACTCCGCTGGTAATGCTTAGCGTGCAGGGTTGTGGTATATATGGGGCCTATGGCGTTCTATGATTCGTTAATTAACGGATGTGATTTAAAGCCCATATATGGGACATCCGCCTCTGTGCCTATCATGATCCTTGACCTGTTGGAGGGATATCATGTGTCGCTCTGAGCATGTAGAATGAGTTAGTGACTCTCTTTCTAAACGCGCATGCGCATGGTAGGTTGTCTAGATGGATTTAGCTGCTATGCGCATGTGTAGAAGATTAAGTATGATTAGGTACACTACTCCTTTGTTTACATAGATCTGGCACGGTTCATGATCTGAAGATACAGTATGTTAAACAAAACCTGTGAGTATTTTCAAAAAACCACTTGTGCTTGATAGAGTGGAGGAGGTGTGAGCCTGACTACCATTATTTTGCGGATTAAGAAGGCAAGTTCTGGTACTTTCCGTTGTTCTATCCAGACAATTGACCCCAAGGAATGTCGTCATTTAGGCCGTCCAGATGGGTGCCCAAACGGAAAACCCAGCGCTGTTCTTTCTGAAGTAGGCTAGTTTCAGAGGGCAAGCGTTCGATTACGGTCCAATGTAGATCGTTGACACAGTGTTGTTTGTCTAAAAAGTGAGATGCCATTTTTGTGGTTGTTTTCTTGCATCGGATGTTACTTTTGTGTTCTCCAATCCTTACTTTCACTGGTCGGGATGTCATGCCTATGTATTCTAAGCCACAAGGGCAGGTGATCATATAGACAACATTTTTTGTGTTGCAGTTCGAGAATTGTCTTTGCTCCCATGATGTGCCATTTCTGAAGCGTATTTCTTTGCTTTTGCGTGTCAGGTGGCAACTGTTACAATCTCCGCATGGGAAATGTCCTTGTACCCCAATGCTGGTTTGTCTGCCCGTGGGGATTTGGCGCGGTCTTGTGTGGACCAAAATGTCTTTGATATTTCTGCCTCTACGATGTGCATACATCGGTTTTTCAAAGTTCAGCTGGCCACAGTTCAGTATTCTCCAATGCTTATTGATTACTTTCGACACTTCATTAGACAGGGTTGTGTATGTTGTGACACATATTGGTCTTTTCTCTACTTCCTTTGACTTGTGATTGTCTTCTAGGAGTGCATCCCTGTGATTATTCTTTGCCCTCTTCAATGCCCTGTTTATTGTTTTTACTGGGTATTGCCTCTGTATCAATTTCTTCTTGAGGTCTTTTGCCTGGTTGTTGAACTGGTTCAGTTCCGTACAGTTTCGTCTGAGGCGTAAAAACTGCCCATAGGGTAGGTTCTCCCTTAGGTGCCTGGGGTGGAAACTGTCGTACCTTAGTAAGCAATTCCTTGAGGTGGGTTTGAAGTGAGTTCGACTTTTCAATCTACCTCCCTCGCTGTATATGTTCAGATCCAGGAATATCATCTTTGTGTTTGATATCGTGCTCGTGAACTTTAGAAATCGATTCTGATTGTTCAGCCATGTTACAAACTCTTGGGCACTCTCCATATCTCCATCCCAGATGATAAAAATATCGTCAATGTACCTTTTCCAGGTGTTGATCTGGGAATGGTATGGGTTGTCGGTGTTGAGGATTTTGGTATGTTCAAGATGGTACACATAAAGGCCAGCCAGACTCGGCGCAAAAGTGCTGCCCATGCTTGTCCCATGGGTCTGTAGGTATAGTGTTTGGTCGTATTGGAAAAAGTTCTCTTGCAAGGCTATGGAGATGCATTCCATGACCAAATTACGTGGGGTTTGGTATTTCCATCTCTCGCTGAAGAGGACTTCTTCTATAATTTGCAACGTTTCGTCATGCGGGAGGCTCGTGTATAAGCTCTCTACATCGAGGCTTAGTAGGAACTGTCTAGCCGGGTCGAATTGTTTGTCTTCGAGCAGTTGCAATACGGCTTTGGTGTCCTTTAGGTAGGTGCTGGTGGATTGAACCAGAGGGCGCAAGAAGGCGTCAGCAAACTTAGATAGTGGTTCAAGAATCGACCCTATCCCGGAGACGATAGGTCTCCCCGGTGGATTGCTGATGTTCTTGTGGATTTTGGGGATGCAATAAAAGTACGGTATCTTCGGTGATGGTTGCTGTAGGAAGTCTGCCTCTTTTCTACTTAGCCAGTTATGGGTTAGACCTTCCTCTACCATTCCTCCGATCTTTACACGTAATCTTTCCGTAGGATCTTCTTGAAGGATTTTGTAATTGCGCTCGTCTGATAATAGACGTTTACACTCCATATCGTAGGCCTCAAGGGTTTGTAGGACGATGGCTCCCCCTTTATCCGCTGGTTTTATTATCAGTTCGTTATTGTTTGTTAATTCCCTCAGGGCTCGATGTTCTTCACCGCTGGTGTTATGAAAAGTGCTCCGGCCACTGGGGTTCATCTGATTAACCTCCGTGATGACTGCTTTTTCAAATGTTAAAATTTCCACCGGTATCGCTGAGTCTGGTGGGCTGAAAGTCGATTTTAACCTCAAGCCGGTGTCTGTATTGTCCTCCGGTGGTGGTTTATCCTTGAAAAAGGCTTGGAGCTTCAATTTCCGAAAGAACTCCTGCAGTTCCATGTTTAGTTTGAATAAGTCCGGTTTGTGGGTAGGTACAAACCCCAAACCCTTGTTTAACACACTCTCCTGTGTTGTTGTCAGACTTAACGGTGTTAAGTTGACTATTAGGTTCCTCTCTTGCTTGTCGATGGCTGGTTGGGGAGGGACCCGGTCATGCTCCTGGTTGTTCGTGTGTTGGGCTGTTCCTGGTCCTGCCATGCCACGTTGTTGCCTTTCCGATTTCTTCCTCGTGTTATCTGGCGTGTGCCTAAAAAAGGCTGCTGTTGTCCTCCAAAAGCCTGTTGTTGGCCGTAGAAACCTTCATTATATTCTTGGTTCCACTGTGGGTAGTTCATTGCCATTGGGGTTGGTCCAAACTGGTATGGGTTGAATTGAGGGGGGCCCATATATTGTGGATACTGGTTTTGAGGTTGGTAACCTCTCCATCCCCTTTGTTTTGGGAATTGTTGTCTGCGTTGTCTCCATCCACCACGTCTTTGTCTCGATCCTTTGTTGCCACTCGAGTTTGATCCTGACGAGCTATTGTCTGAGACGTCGCTTTCTGCATCACTGTTTGTGTTTCTGGAGACATAGTCCGCTTTGGTATATGGATATGCGGTCTCTGGAGTGAATTTGGCTACATCTTTAGCCAATTTGTTTGTTTTGCTTTGTTTCAAAGTACACTCGAATTCTGTCATCTGCTGGTTCAGTTCTTCCAGTCTTGTTTTCAGTTCATCTGTGCTTATGTACGTGTTGAGTTGGACCTCAATCTTATTGATTTCAATTTTCAGTTCATGTGTTATCCTTGCGGCAGTTTTTACTATAAGTACCAACCAGTCTCTCGAGCAGTGCCAGGAAATCAGGGACCATTCTTTTTTAAAAACCGTCTAAATGAGTATGAATTCAGAACTATTAGAAACTAAAAGTGTGTCGTTTATGTATTTTGTGTATGTGTTTCTTTTACAGGTTTATTTAACCGTTTGGGGCTCCAAGTGACTGCACTTGTTTGAGCCATTCCCGAGTGGCAACCAAACTCAAAAAAATTTTTTCTTTTCTTTTCAGGACATGCAACTGCATGATCCCGTCAAACCGCTGTAGGCACACTATAGCCTTGTTTTTCACTGTAAATAATTTTCACTTTTTTCTAAAGTTTAGAAAACAACATTTTTTATTAAAAAACACGTGAGTAGGGTTGGGAAGTTGTGCACCCGTCCTGAAGAAGGAACACTGAGTTCCGAAACATGTTGACGCACACCAGAGGTAGAGTCCATAATCAAGACTACTAACCTCGCCTTGCACTTTTTTTAATAGCACCAGCCAGAGTTTTCGAATAAAGTTTTTTCTCACAAACCTACTGGCCAGGTGTCTTTTTAATCCTCACCACACCCTTCACTCACATTCTCCCAAATACCCTAGCAGATGCACACAACACACACCACACATAGTCAACCACTCTAGTGCTCCCGCGCAGTCGCTGGTCGTAGCACGCCGCATCCCTCTAGCGGGGTGCGAAGACCCCGATGATGAAGCATGACACCAAGGGGCCTAGTTGTGGGTGAGCCAAACATTGAATGGGATTTATGGTTTCCCATGTTCTTGGCTTATGTAGATGTGCTGGAAAAAGATGGGTGTTCAGCTAAAAGAAACTTGCGTTATTAAGATATTGCTTAGGAGGTGCTGGCATAAAAGAGTTTGATAATTTACTTCCAATTGAAGAAGCAGGAGACATGGATGTTTTTGAGAAGGCTAACAAACAAATGAAAATTTGTTTTCTGAGAAAGATTAACATAGTAATGGAAAGATTCAAATTGTATTCACGTGCCCAAAAAGTTGAGGAATATATTGAGGACTATGTGTCAGCGTTACGTTCTCTTGCTTGCTCTTGTGCATTTGAAACGATTTCCTATGAGCAGGTGCTTAGAGATCAAATAATGATGAAAACTAAAAGTAAAAAAAAATCAAGAAAGACTTTGGTTGGGTACAGAATCTACTCTTAGCGCCGTCATCAATATCGCTAAGGGAATCAAACAATCTGAATTATTTGTGTCTGAAATAAGAAATCAAACCAAAGCACAACATACTGAACCAGAAGTTTCATTGGTAAAAAAACAAACAAGCAATAGTTCAAATTCTAAGAGTTCTTTCAAGAAAGAGGTGGATAAGAAACCTGTGGACAACAATTTTTTTTCTCAAAAGAAACACTATTGTATGTTATAGATGTGGCAGTTCTAACCATGTTGGTAATTACAAAGGGTGTCCTGCTTGGGACAAAGTATACATGAAGTGTAAGAAAAAGGGACACTTTAGTAATGTTTGCCGTTCTGTTCAGAAGGTCAGTTACATTTCTCAAGAGGAAGAAGAAGTTTCACATAGTTTAAATTGCATATTTTCAGTGAATGAAACTGAGTTTACAAAATGTCCTTCATGTATCACTACTATTAATAGTAAACCATTTAAATTGATGTTAGATTCATGTTCATGGTATACCATTATTGGGAAGAAATTATTTAATGAGATTTGGGGTACAAGTAAACTGTGTCTTCCTGATATTCAACCGGGAGGGTACTCAGGTCATAGAATTGACCTTGGAGGGTACTTTTGGGCAGACATTGAATTCAAAGGTAGAACGATCAAAGGCAAAGTGTATGTGGCGTCTAAAGGTGTATCTATTCTTTGTTGGCCACATCAACAAGAATTAGGGATAAAACTTGACCCTAATGCATGTCCTCCTGTAAGTGTTGTGAGTACCAACAGTGAATTATCAAGGATAGACAATTTAAACATGATTCTTTCACATAATGCTTCGAATAATGACAACAACATTTTTGTCACAAGCATTAAGGAGAAATATCCTAATGTTTTTGAGGATGTTTTAGGAAAATATATTGGTTTCAAACATAAAATCATCCTCAATAAAGGTGCGACTCCTGTTAGACATAAAGTCAGAAATGTTCCGTTAACTTATAGGCCCAAACTTAAAGAAATGCTGAATAATTTAGTCTTGAAACAGATAATTGAACCTATTGAATCATCCCTGTGGGTTTCTCCCATTGTTTTATCGTTTACGAGCACTGGAGATCTCCGCTTGTCTGTGGATCTCCGCAGTTTAAAAAGTGAAATTTGGATAGATAAACATCCCCTGCCTAATATTCATGAAATAATTTCCACTTTGTCAAATGCTACTGTATTTTCCACAATTGATCTAGCAAGTGCTTATAATCAGGTGTAATTGCATGAAGATTCTAAAAAATTCACTGCTTTTGTTACTCCAGAAGGCATGTTTTAATTTTTACGCATGCCATTTGGATTAGCAAGTGCAGCTTCGGTTTTCCAGCGATTAATGAAGGAATTGTTGGAAAATTGCAAAGGAGCCATCGCTTTCCAGGGCGATATTTAATATTTGAAAGCAACTGTGTGGAACATGATGAGAATTTAAATTCTGTTCTGCAAAAAATTCAAACGAAATTTTAACACTTAAGTTTTCTAAGTGTACATTTAGACAGAATAAGGTGGAATACTTAGGTCACAAAATTTCCTCCAAGGGAATTAAACCCCAAATTAACCATGTAAAAAGTATCACTATGGCAACCATTCCTACTTCTAAAGAACAACTGTTGTCATTTTTGGGTTTAATTCCCTCGGAGGAAATTTCGTGACCTAAGTATTCCACCTTATTCTGTCTAAATTACACTTAGAAAAATTAAGTGTTAAACCTTTCATTTGATTTTTTTGCAGAACAGAATTTAAATTCTCATCATGTTCCACACAGTTGCTTCCAAATATTAAAATATCATCCTGGAAAGCGATGGCTCCTTTGCAATTCCTTCATTAATCGCTAAAAAACTGAAGCTGCAATTGCTAATCCGAATGGCATGCGTAAAAACTGAAACATGCCTTCCGGAGTAACAAAAGCCGTGAATTTTTTAGAATCCTCATGCAATTCCACTCGATGATAAGCACTTGCTAGATCAATTGTGGAAAATACAGTAGCCTTTCTCAGAAACCTACGCTTCCTGGCTTCTATTACTACAGTAATGTCTCGTGCTGGGTGCAGCTCACATTGTTGCTTGGTAGACTGTGCCAAAATTCTTCAATGTTCACAGGCAAATGCAGTGGCAATACCTCGGAGTCTTTGAAGCGTCGTGGAAAACTCGCCAGCTTAAACAGGGCACAAAAGGTACACTATACCAGGAAACGAGGTGTTCTGGTTGAAGCAGGCAGATCTGTAAAAGGTCATTCGCCCTTTCTAGATTAGAAGGGGACATGGCCATGAGGAAATGGTGAGAAGCAGAAGTCACATTCTTGATTAGATGATTGTGCTGAGGCGGACTGAAAACGTACAGCACACAGAAGGTTCAACTGTGTAGCCATATCGTCGCCAAAAATTTGTAGTGAAGACACCGGAGCCAAGATGAGTTGATCAGATTTATTTATAGAACAGCAACTCAACCAGCCACTGCCACAGCTTCAACTGTAAATACAAGTTGTTAAACCTTAACATTCTCAGAATCCCACAAAAGTCAATCCCAGCACCCCAGCAACCATGGAACCCTGGTAGAGAATGCCTCTCCCCGCAACCTGAGACACAAGCAGCAGGAAGCAGCACTCTCAAACAGGATCACACATTACTACAAACATCTTGGGCTGCAATAGCACGGACGCTGGTAGTAGGGACCCTTTACTGAAAAGACTGCATTAGCAGAATTAAGCTGTACACTCGTAGAAGAAATTGATGGAGAGGAGCCCGAATATTATCATGACTGCAATGTAAAACAAATTACCCTGCAAGGGCAATTCGTGAATAGCACTATTTTTGACAGATTCAGACATAAGAACAGCATGCGTTTCAGAAACAAAAATCTATAAATTCACAATTAAAACGTTGTTGAGTCAGCAAAGTAAGTACGTCAAAGTGCACACCCTGCCTTTTAATTGTGAAGTCATATTTCATCTACAAGCCAACAAAATGACTACATGATGTTCTGTTGCCAAAATCTAGATGAGAGAAAACAGTCCTTTTATAGGTTGTAGAATAGCCAGTCATAAAACTACATACACACAAATGATCCATAACCTCGAAAAATAATATAGTAATAATGGTGCAGATACTATATTTAGAATACATGTTAACAATGTTCAGTGCATCAGGATTCATGACCACAGGTTCCATGTGTATTTTGACCAGATTGCATCATATCTACTACAGTGCAGGATGATTAATTCCAAACAGGCCAGCATCCTTCAGAAAGCATTTGAGCATACTTGACAATAACGTAGACAGAAGCATGTGGAGCAGCTGTTCAGATACTGAGGACCATAATTACCTCTTTAGTTTTTATAACCTTATGGGACTTGGTCTAGTCTAATATCCAAAGCGACAGCCCTATATGTAAATAAGGGACAGAACCTCTGACAAATTCTGTTAATCTGGGTAGGAGAGATATTCTGCCTATGTGACTATGGCCAATCTTGGAGTTGCATTCTTATTAACGAGCAGTCAAGTATCAAAGCAAAGCACCTAGGGGCGGATGTATGACGTTTCAACGCATACTTTTACTCCGCATACCATTACAACGCGGTATTCACAACGCATACCATTACAACGCATAGCGCTTTGGGTGCTGGATAGTGGTAAGTATAATTTACTATTCTAACTCCAGTCCCCGTGGACCCTAGGGAAGGTGTTGGATAGTAAATTAAACTTACCTCTTATCCTAGAGCGCCCCCCAGTGCAATGCGTTGTAATGGTATGCGTTGTAATGCCTGCGTTGTAGTGGTAGTGCGTTGTAAAAAATGCGTTGTAACAGGTGCATACCCCTAGGGGCATATCACCGAGGTGTGCGTTGCAAAGCGCACAACGCACATCTCCGTATCGCCGGCTATCGCCGGATTTTATCTCCTAATTAGCTCGCAATTATCAATGCGCATCAGGCAGGCGATTAGAAATCCGGCGATAGTCGGCGATATGGCACGTTAGCGCATGAAAACAAACGTTGTTTTTATGCGCTAATGTGGGCCTTGATAATATGGGGGGGTGGATTCAGCTTTATGATCCACACCCCCATGTTAACAATGCCTAACGCCTGGTCAGAGCAGGTGTTGGGAGACCTGCGATAAATGAGTTTATTGCAGGTTTCTGTCTCCCAACGCCTGCATTGGTAATAGGGTGTTCCCACCTCCAACCACATTTTACATGTGGTTGGACGTGGGAGCGCCCACTTTGCATGTCATTAGCGATGTGTATCGCCGACATGCAAAGTGGGCTCGGCCCAGGCTTTAAAGTGCCCTTGGTAATAGGGCTCTAGCTGTATCACCGCTTTCTCGGCACAATTCGCAGAGAAAGCGGCGATATTAGCCCTTGGTAATATGCCCCCTAGTTTCTGTGACGGTTCTTATCCTTTTAGGAAAACATATTTGAAAAACATGGTTTGTCTGGCTTCTAAATAAAAGTATTTTCTACCCACCCTTCCTACCTCCTTGGTTTGTAGGTAATTTATGGTGTCTATTATCCTCAAAATGCCTTGACCTTGACCGACTGCCTATTTAAGCACTGGTGTGAAAAACATTTGTAGGCCAAGTTCTGAAGGGGGTGACCCAAAGTCTATTCTTTCTGAACTTTTTAATATTCAATATTTTTTCCAAGAATTAATGACATGCAACCGTTCAAATAGCTAAAACTATATGTGTAGCCATCGCAACAAAGATGAAACTTAAAAAAACACAAATGCTAACATTTACTTTGAAAATGTATCAAAGTTACACCTAAAATCCTGTCTCTCCTCGCCCCAGTCCCCTCTCTGCACTAGCGGTTGGTGGTAAACTCCGCTCCTCCGGTGAAGTTCGCAGGGTGTTGCCCACTACGTGCACTGCTTGGAGCGTGGAGTTTCAGAAAAACTCCACCAACCGCCGCATGGCAGAGTTTTTCTCGTGCATGGCTTGCCCACTGTAAGCTGGCAAGTGCGAGCGAGAAAATCCCATGCTAGACCACCTCCCATTGAGAAAGTTGATACTTGCGGTGTGAAAGCAGCCGCTCTAGTAGAAATATACTCAAGCAGCAGAAAGAAGTAGTATCTCTGATGCACCGAGTTGTGCCATTCTGATTGATTTTACAGCGATGGACAAACTCCTGCCTGCAATAATCAGTGTGAGCAGTGTAACCTACCGCAACTCTGCCACTCACAAGACTCTGTGGTTCCCGTTGAGCTTTTGGGTAACTCTGTGAGTTCTGCCGAAGCCTACTCTGCACCCTGCCCCATATTCCCATACCGATATTGCCTTCATGATTCTTATTCTTTTATGAGCCATCAAGCACTAAAATGTTGCCCTATTTCCTGGGAACACCTACCCCTTTGATGCTCCTTCAGGCTGGAATGATGCAGGTCTGAATTCTGCAAATCTTACTGCTATATGAAACATGTATGCATACATGCATCTGTGAATTGTCATTATCTTATTGAGTGCTGTCAATATGATACTATTAATTCTATATTTCATTAATTTTGGTAGACTCTATTGGGTGAAGTCACATAGAGCATGTTATTGCCAGCTATATACTTAAATCAAGTTTTGTATTCCCACTGTTTTTGTCTGGATGCTGGGTGAGATTAGTGACACTGCCCCTGAGAGTGAGAAGAAACCTAGGGCATATTATACATTTAGCCCATGGGGCATCATGGGCATATGTGACCATTGTTTGCACCCCTGGGCACTCTAGTAGAAGGGGGCACAGAAGCTTCTATTTCAATGTAATATGTATTGAGCCTGCACAGTGCCAAAGTAGTGTGTCAATATTTACACGTGGGTGCGATGCTATTCAAATGAGAAATCCCTATGCCTTTTTTCCAATACTATATACAGATGTGGGTGCAGGGGCAAAGATGCACTCAAGGGTGTACTGATTATGCACCTCATTTAAGGGGGCACAGGGCTGGTGCGCCCTAGGGAGCTTATCTCAGGAAGGGTGTATGGAGGTTTCAGGCATTCACCCACTGAGACTTGCCCGACTCAAGTGAAAGTTCGAGCTATGGATTCCTCTTTAAATAACATGCTCACCCTAGCAAAGGCGTGAAAATAGGAAAGTTCACGCCTGTGCTGATGACAGCAAATGTTTTACTGTTATCAGGCACACAGTCCTGGTCAGCGCAGGGTCCCCCAATTTAGGATGCTCCAATAAATAAACCAGGACAGTATACCTGATGTATAATTTGGCCCCTGGAATCTAGTCTCTACTTGCCTCTTTGAAGAAATGATCCTGGGCCGATTGCTTTGCCCTATTTCCTTCGTTCCCATATCTTTCAAAATTCAGAGTGCCTACCAAAGAAGCGACATAGAAAAAAAAACAGTTTCCCTTACCCTGTATCTCGGCATTCTGAGACCATTAACTTCCTAGCAGCAATCTTCATTATATGTAAATTCAACCAATACATTGTTGAGGACCAATCAAATGCCAGGACTGTGATTCATACTGGAGTGCTCGAATGTTTGCTGCTAACGACCTTTCCGAGTGGCTCATTGTCTCTCATTGTGGACGGTTGGAGGGTTCTCCGTAGCTGGCACACGGAATGAGGTTTGCGCTCTAGGGGGTCTCATTTTATTTCAATTGCAGAATATTGCTTTGTAATGGATTTCTTTTTTTAGAGGTGCACATCATTCATTGGTGCAGCCAACGTGTAACTGAAATACTGTGAATTGGGTACACCAGAGCACTGGGGCGATGAGGATCACTTTTGTTTTGAATGTTTTTCATCACACACATATACCATTCTCTTCAACACTTCAGACATACTAAGGATATCCTTACTATTTCAATGTACTAAATGTACTTAAAAGTTTCTTGAAAATACATTTGAACACAAAAGGAACCTGTTTTTTCAAATTTGTTTGACAATCTAATAAATTGTCAATAAGGTACGCTGAAGAGTGTATGTGTTTCCGTGCGCCTACCTCTATCTCAATACTCCATCATGCTATTTAGGTCGAGGCTACCACACAGCAAAGCTGTCTGTTTGCAAAAGACATATTTTAGACTTACCAAGAACATAGAGGGGCTAGCAACCCACCCATTGGTTACCATTTGTTTGGCTTTATTGTCACTTGTCTATCTTGTGCCTGATCAACCCCTAGAGCTTCCCAAGTTTCTTGTGTCCTTCCAATGCTCAGTTTTAGAGAACTACTTTTATCTAAAGTACTCCACTAGAGTGCATGGTTTTCAGCTATCACCTTACTGTGCTTCACTATCCCACTTCATGCTGCACTTTGTCTAGGTGCTTTCTCTCCACCCCCTCTGTAATGCACTCGCCCTCAATTTCTTCTCCCCACGTTGCTCTCTGACCTGTGTGCCCCCCCCCCCTTACCGGCTTGATGTTGCTCTCTCTCACCCCTTTGCTTGTCTCCGTCCCCACCTTTTTCCTCAGTGTTGTTTTCCCCACCAGCTTTCAAAAATAAAAAGTGGTCTAATACTTTTTTTTTATTTGTAATCCAATTCGGATGGGTAAATAGAAACAAAAAAGTGCCCGCTCTCTTTTTTATGTGTTCCAATGTGTGCTGTGTATTCTTAAAAAATGATGCACCAATCAAGACACCTTAGTTGGTGTAATATTGATAGCAGCACTCCCGCTCTGATTTTTTTTAGGACCACTGCCTGAACTATTGTTGGGCATGCATGCTCCTTAGTAGATTCAACATATTTCAAGGAATCAGTGAGCATGTTTCTTAGAAGTCAAACCCCCTTAAACATAATCATATATAAAGTATTTTATTATGTATGGGAATATATTTGAGATGGTTCGATAAGCCATCCAATCTACCTTGCCGTCATTTCACTTTGCGTAGAATTATAGTTTTTTTTGTTCACAGGCAAACAGGGAATGCAATTTTAGTAGTCAAACCACATAAAACTCAAAACCTTGAAAAAGTTTGTACGAGAAAGAGTTTGGTATATTGTACTGAGAAGGCATGCAACATTAGGTCAGATCTCCGGCTATCCCAGGTGAGTAGAAGCCCGAGACCTATGTTCTGTTTTTCAGCCCTCTGCTTCCCAGAGTGCCCGGGACTGATTTCCCTAGCCCGCAAAGGTCTGGCCTGTCTGGCCGAGTTAAGAAGCTCTGGCCGTGCCCGGGTCAGATCTCAGGCGGGCCCGAGGGTGGAAGACTCCAGGCCTGGGCTCCTTTCTCTGACCCACTGTGTCCCAATGGGACAGTGTCCCACCATCCAGGAAAGGTATCCTCTGACTGCTAGGGTTAAATTCTCTGACTGGGCCCTGGATCAGAGTTCTGGTGGGCCCTAATCCCTGTTCTCCAACCCGCCATGTCCCAAAGTGCCCTGGACGGGTTCTCGCCACCTGGGAAGGCATCCTCTGCATGCTCGGGTAAAGAAGCTCTGACCAGGCCCCGGAAAAGAACTCCGGTGGGTCCTTGAATGGCAGTCTAAGGCTCCATTCCCCAGCCCGCCATGTCCCTAAGTTCCTGGGATGCGGTCCCTGCAGCCAGGGAGGATATTCTCTGAACTTGCTCAAGGTAAGAAGCTCTAAACTCCATTCTCCAGCTCACTGTGCTCTAAAGAACCTGGGACAGGGTACTGCAGGGCCGCGAAGGCTCCCATTGCCTGCCTGGGTTAATAAGCTCTGACAAGGCCCTGGGCCTGAGATCCACTGGGCCCTGGGGTATAAGTCGCTGGCCCTGGGCTCCCTTCTCTGGCTCACCATGTCATAAACTGCCTGGAATGTGGTCATGTAGGCCCTGGGAGGGCTTCACCTGCTTTGCCGCACGAAAAGGTGCGTCCAGGCTTTGGGTCACAACTTCGTGAGGCCTCACTGGCAGTCTCTTTCCTGAAGCTCAGCTTGGGCTCTGAAAATCTGGGCCTCAGAGTCCATGTCCTTTCCAAGGGTGAGCATAATCCCTTTTCATAAAACACAGCCTGGGCACCTGGTCACTCTGAACCTCTGAAATGCTGTTGAGCTCCATGAATTCCTAATGCCAGATGTCCAGGCAGCCTTGAAGTCCTACTGAGGGCTCATTTGACTCTTCTAGCCAGCCGGTGCTCCAAGGGGATAAATGCGTTGCTCCGATGGCCCCCTCTGTCACTCAGTGTACATGGATTATAAGAAAGGAGGATAGCCTTCTTCCAGATTAGTAGGTACATGGCACTCTGGCCTCCCTTGTGGTCTGCTTGTTCTCACCAAGCTGCTGCCAAGGCTCCTTTTCAGCCCTATCCGATGTGCTGTTCCTCCAAGCCTGCTTTCCTGGAGCGCAGACAGGGATGGGAAGTTGACATCCCAGTGCATGGTGGCCTGCTCAGGGATCGTCCAGCCAGTACCGTACTCTGACTAATTGCGCATGTTAGGTCCATTTAGGAATGGACTGCTTGTCAGCCATGGCTGTTGTTTCAAGCAAAGTGGGTCCACCTCACCAGGAACCATCCGACTTGAGGATCTGCCTTTTAGAAGGCCCTGCTCACCATGTAGACTGAAGGCCAAAAAGCTTGGCAGCTTGTGCCCCACGCCCCCCAGTGGTTCCACCTGATCGGAAGGAGTTGGGTGATGCTAGTCCTGGGTGCATCATCCCCCTTCTCCACGAAGTGCATATCTGCAGCAGCTTGGAAACACTGTTCCATGGGGCGCTCCAATGCCAAGGCCGTCACCCCTGAGTATTGCTCAGACTGTGACTTTCCCTTTCATAGTGCAGGCTGGGTCCCCAGTACTGGTGCTATCGCCCTGTCTCACCCATCCCCCAAAGCCCCAGGCCGGGGCTTCCTGATTCATGGTCCTTAGAGGTGTGATTAAGCCATGCACCTTTAATTACAGACGGCTAGTAAAAAGAAACTGCAAATGGCTCATTAAATCAATCATAGTTCCGTTGAATGCTCCATCTGTTACTTGGATAATTGTGGTAACTCGAAAGCTGATACATGCCTAAAGCACTGATCTCCCAAGATACGTGCATTTATCAGACCCATCCGGGGTCTCCTGGCCACCTTGGTGACTTTAGATAACAGCAGACATTTGGATGTCTGCCCTATCTGATTTTAATGGCACTTTCTGTGCTTGCCATGGTGACCATGGGTAACAGGGAATCATGGTTCGATTTTAGAGAATAAACCTGAGAAGTGGCTACCTCATCCAAGGAAGGCAGCAGCTGTGCAAAGTACCCACTCCTGACTCTTTCTGGCCATTATCAATGCTGAAGCCGACAGTGCAGTCATCCTGATCCTGCCCCTAAATACCTGCTAGCAGCTTCGAACATTCAAGACCCTGCTCAATGGCTACTGCAAATTTGTCAAAGCCCCTGATTATTGACGAGGCGCTATATGTGGTTAACATGAAAGCTGTCAGGGCCAGATTTTCTGCTAAGAATGCCTTTTTCAGACCTGAGTCAACTTTTCTATCAGAGGGATCAAAAGGGAAACAGTCCTCTGTATTAATCATATTCCTATCAATCAAGTCTACTTTAATTTTATGAGGAAGAACGTCATCACCCTAAACAAAATACAATTTTTGTAGGAAGTGAGAAACCAGATTCTTCCATGCTCCCATAACCATGTGCTTAATGGATCCCTGGAAGGACATAGCCATAGTGCATGGTTTCACATGAGGAACAGGGTCAAGACTGATCTGCATATGGCCGGGTCTGAACTGGGGTGGTGAAGTGAGCTACAGAACTATGATAGATTCAACTCAGAACTAATAGTGGCTGGGGTTGAGTGTCTGAAACGTTTCAGCGCTCTATCCATCATCTCCTTGTGTTTGCTTTGTTCGCCCTAAGTTGGCAGGGTATGCCGAGATGTGTTTCCCTTGCTCACTTTGCCACAGGATTCAATCTACCTTGGCTGATGAGGGCTGTTAACCCGAAACTGGTCAAAGGATGCTTGATTACGGTCCAGGGAGGACCTGGTTTGGCAGTTCGGGCTTGACTGTTCCAATGAGGAGCAGGGTCAAGACTGATTTGCATATGGCTGGGTCTGAACTGGGGTGGTAAAGTGAACAGAAGAACAATGAGGGATTTAACCCAGATCCAATAGTGACTGGGGTGATTATCCGAAAAGTTTCAGCACTTCGTCCATCATCTTATTGTGTTTGCTTTGTTTGTCCTAAGTTGGCAGGGTATGCCCAGATGTGGGTCTCTTGCTCACTTTGCTACTGTATTCCAGCTAGCCTGACTAATGAGGGGTGCTACCCCAAAACCGGTCCCAGGATGCTTGTTTCTGGTGCAGGGAGGACCTGACTTGGCAGTTCGGTCTGGACTGTTCCCTTGAGGAGCAGGGTCAAGACTGATTTGCATATGACTGGGTCTGAACTGGGTTAGCAACGTGAGCAATAGAACAATGATAGATGTAACCCAGATCTAATAGTAACTGGGGGTGAGTGTCTGAAAAGTTTCATTGTTCCATCCATCGTCTTATTGTGTTTGCTTTCTAATGTAAAAAGGTCAGTGGGGTACTGCGTTTCTAAGAGACATCCTTTTGTTTCTCTATTTTATAAGTTAAAATCCGGATATAGAACAGTGAATTATTGACTGTCATCAAAGAACTGCATGCACACTGCAAAGTATAGATTAGAGCATAGATTAATGTTGCATCATAGAATCGATTCTTATCATTAAAGAGAACCCCCAACTATGGTGTTCAGTTTTAATTTCTGAGTTTGTGCTTCTCTAGACCAAGCACTCTTATACTATACTACATGCCATAATGGATGACATGCCACTCCTCCACCTAGTAGTGCTCTGGCTTATGTAACAATTCCTATACACTGATTTGCACATGTATGATTGATTGTCTCTGTGTAATGTGCGTGTGATGCAAAGTGACCTGACACCCTACACTGTATGTGTGTGTTGGAAATGGCCTTTTTTGCAGCGTTATCCCCAAACGTATTGCTTCTTCCTCCTATTTGTTTCCTGATCTGTTTGTGTTGGTTTTAGGACTCTGGGCACTTTACCACTGCTAATAAGTGCTAAAGTACATATGCTCTCTTTGTAAATTATGTTATGGATAGGTGTTTCCATGATTGGATGTTTGATTTTACTTGTTAGTCCCTAGTAAAGTGCACTGAGTGTGCCAGGGCCTGTAAATCAAATGCTACTAGTGGGCCTGTAGCAATGACCCACCCATGTGAGTAGCCCTGCAAAGGTAACTCAGACCTGCCATTGGAGAGTCAGCACGCAGTTTGTAACTGCCATGTCAATTTGGCCAGTGCACACACTTGCCAGTCCCTAACCTTCCCTCTTCTTACATGTCAGGCAACCCTAAGGTAGGCCCAAGGTACCCCTGTGGGCAGGGTGCAGTGTATGTGAAAGGTAGGTCATGCCCTGGTGTGTGTGGCATGTCCTGCTAGTGAATTACGGCCAATTTAGTTTTTCACTATTGCAAGGCTACCTGTTCTCTATAGGACAAAATGGGGAGTTTGTTTATAACATCTTATAAACATAACTGGCCCGGGGAATTAGGTAGGGAAATAAAGTTTAGTATGCCTGAACTCAGAATCTAAATATGCATTTTTTAGTGAAGGTGATTTTTACATTCTGTGTTTGAAAACACCACTTTTAGAAAGTAGGTATTTTCTTGCTCAGTCATCCCGTGTGACTCTGCTGGAATGTGGATTGCCTGTCTGGGTTTTGGACGACAAGGGCTGGGGAGCAGGAGTGGCTAGGTGGGTACGGAAAGGGCTAAGTAGACCTGGGCTGCATTTAGAGTAGGGGAGGCGATTTCCTTGCACCCAAATGGGCCTACTCTGCCTCTGACAATGGCGTCTCCACCTCCTGCCAGGAAAAAGAAACAGAGAGGGCAAAACTGGTTTTAGCCAGGCACAGGCACTCTCTGCCTTAAGAGATCAAAGGATTTTTGGGATGTAAATATTCGGACCCAGACCCCTGAGCCTTAGAACTCTTTTGGACCAGGAAGACCACCAAGAAGAAGAGCTGGAGAAGCTTTGAGGAGGAACTAATACATTGCTGTGTGCTTTGCTATGTTGGCCTGCAGTGGATGCTTCTCTCTTGGGCAGTGAAAGGACTGGACTGAACTTTCTGCAATCTACTTTTGTGAGTTTCTCCAAGGGCTTGAGGTAGAGCTTGCTCCCTGTTCAAGAAGTCTCAGGAACAACAAAGACTTCTGCCCTCAGCACTGAGGACTGTGTGTTTTGTGATGCAACAGAAGAAGAAGCAACCCGACGACGTTGACGACCCCTCTGCCGACTCCGTGTCCAGAAGGCACTGCCGCAATAGCGCAACGCGACCCTGGTCTCACGACGACGCCTGCTGATGCAGCACCACGACCTGTGGTCATCGCACTCCGCACCGCCTTGCTTCACGATGATGCCTTGGTATCCCCGATGATGCTGCTCCATGCCGAAATCAACGCCGCTGCTTGCAGTGTGGTTCGAGTCTACCGCTCGTAAAGTTACACGACGCACCGCCCTCATCCCGCACCGCAGCCTTGGCCTACCGACGGCAGTGCCATAGACCCTCGTTTGTCAGCCGACTACACTGCTTCAGCAACGACGACACCACTTCTTGCGCCGCGACCTGCCAGCACCGCCATTTCGCACCGCGACCCTGGTCTCACCGCCACCGCCATCTGACGCTGCCACTGAGCCGCTGCTGGCACTGCAACCTGAGGGTACCGCACGCCGCAACGATGCACTTCGCACCGCAGTACCTGACGCCTACCAACACCAGCGCTCCTGACTTAAACAGAGAGGAGTCCGTTCTGCAATCCGTGTGACTTCGAGAGCCCTGACAACTCCTACGCCGTGCTTTTGGAAGCTCAACGAGAAGTCGCTGACACCATGCATTTCTAAAAGGTACTGTTTGTGGGTCTTCCCGACACCGTAGCTGGCCCGCGACGCCGCGGTCAGCCAACACTTTTTGAATTTGTTTGATCACGAAGCCGTGATCGCCCCGGACAGAGCTATCGATATCATTGAACTGTTTTTCAAGCATATTTTGATAACTGAAGATTTTTAAGTACTGTATTGTGGTTTTATATCGTTTTTGGTTTTGTCTTAAGTATATAAAAATATTGGATATTTTTCTAAACTGGTGTGGTGTCTGTTTGTAGTGCTTACACTGTATTATTGTTGGTTATGTGCAAATGCTTTACACACTGATTCTAAGATAAGCCTGACTGCTCATGCCAATCTACCAAGGGAATGAGCAGGGGTTATTTTATGAGTGTAACTCCCTTATCCTGACTAGAGTGGTGGTTTCTGCCTGGCTTTGGCACATGGCCTAGCCTACCAAAAATCCCATTTCTAACAGTGTGGCACTATATAACTAATTAAATGCATCTGAAAGAGAGTGGGCATGGAGACTTGAGAGGCACTGTTAAAAGTTGGTGTTGAGGGAATCTGTGGTGGTGACCACCTTCACCACGGATGGGGGCACCAATAAACATTGTCGAACTGGGCACCACCAGCACTAAAGCTGGCCTTGTCCACAGCTGCAACTCCGATACTGGCCCATCGCTCATTGCCTGAGTGCCCGCCTTACCAAAGCCCTCTCCCTCCACACATCATAGCCAGTGTGTTCGGGCCGAGAGATTGCCGATTTCGCCTGACCCAGAAAACCTCAAACCAGGTGTAAAAGATCGGTCCAGAACCAGGGGCATTCCGCCGAAATTATGTTTCCAACCCCACAGTAAACATGCGTCTCAACGTGGTCCCAAATCCACTCTAAAAGCACTGCAAACAAAGGGTAAAAATACAGCAGTAAAATCTTCGGCTCCAATAAAATCAAAATGCATTTCATTGGTCAATGCGACAGATGTTAGCTGAAATGAGAGACAATAAAGACAGGAGGTATGGCAGTGGGAGAGGTTTTTTATTGTGTGGTTCTTGATGGGATTGTTGTCTGGGGGAGGCAGGAAGGCCTCAACTGTAATGAATTAAAGTTAGGGAGGGATGTAAGGGTAGGGCAGAGGCAATGAGTAGAAGAGCTAGTCTTCTGGCAGGGTTGGAAGTAGGGGCAGAGGAATTAAGAGTATAAAGGACAGTAGCTGTATAACGGTGAAGGCAGGTGCAGAGTTTCTACAGCATAAACAGGGTCGGTCTGGCTGTAGCGGGCATCGGGCGTTTCCCTGGTGGGCTGCCAGGGTGGGGCCGATTTTACAGCATAACAATATAGCTCCCCCCCAACCCATCCCCCAGGGAGGGGGCTAGGGGGTCCCCCCCATACCTGGTCCGACTCAATTGTCAGGCCCGGTTTGTGTTCCCAGTCCGGCCCTGGTAGCATATGCAATACATGGGTATAACGAGGCACAGAGGTAAAGGTGCGCAAAGTAGCACACTTTTTAAATATTGCTGCCTGTGTGAAATGCATAGGAAAACGAGCATTGGCAAAGCGAATAGGTCTCGTTTAAGAGAGCTATTGTTTTTTCAATTATTTTTAGGCATGCTGTACAGCAGGGCGGCTGCTGTGCTACATGGCTAAAAATAATATTAAACAAAGTGCCATGATGCAGCTTGCAGTAATTCAAGTTGACAACGGATGGCAGGCTGGAGGGGCTAGGGCGGGAAGCTGGACGGGAGGGGATGGGGAAAGAAGTTGACAATGGATGGTGAGTAGGAGATGGGGCAACAAGCTGACAAAAGAGAGCAGGTGGGAGAGGACGGGCAGGATGCTGACACAGAGGGAGGACAGGAGAGGATTGGAAAGGAATCTGACAATGCAGAGTGGGCAAGAGAAGCTGGGGCAACGAGCTGACAATGGAGAATAGTTAGGAGGAGATGGTAATGTAAGTTGACATTGAAGGGCTGGTTGAGAGGATGGTGAAGCGCACGGACAATGAATGGTGGGCAGGAGATGCTGCAAGCTGACAACAGAGGACAGGCGGGAGGGGATGGGGAAGCAAGCTGATCATGGAGGGTGTGCTGGAGTTACTGGTCAAATGTAAATGTAAATGTACAGGAATTTATATAGCGCAAATCACCGAGCGGTTTCTAAGCGCTTGCTTAGGGAACCCGTCCTGGTATTCCCCTGTGAGATAACCCCGGCCAGGCATCCCGCCGCGAGGGGCCGTTGTGGAGATTAAGCAAGCTATTGCCCAGAGTCGCAGAGTGTGAACCAGTGAATCGAGTAGGCACCGGAGCGAGAATTGTCAAGTCCATGGGCATTTTAGGACTCAAGACCCCGCCGAGCCGGGAATTGAACCCTGGTCCCGGGCTGACCTCTGCTTCCAGGTCTGCCTCCTCTAACCAGTGAGCCACACTTCTCCACGCAAGCAAGCTGGCAGCAGAGTGGGCGTGCGTGGTTGGGGATGCAAACTGACAATGGGAGAGGGCGAGAAGGGATGAGGAGGAAAATGGACAATGAAGGGTGGGTGGTCCTGGGGAAGAAAAATGATAAGGAGGGTGTCGTGGGAGGGGCTGTGGCAGCAAGCTGGCAATGGAGGGTGGGCGGGGGGAGATAGGGATGCAATGTGCATGCACCTTTTGTTGTGAGACCTAAAAAGAAAGTGGACTCAGCCAAAATCACGTAGATCACCTTGCAGGGATTTGGAATGAGTCCCCATACCGGTTATGTCAGAAACAAGGTGACACAATGCAGCTGAGCCAGGGACTGTTGCCTTGCCACATGTCCCTTAGTAGGACACTTCCGTATGCACTCCTGTCCAGGAGACTGTCTTTCATCAGATAATATAAATGTTTGAGAAAGTCAAAAAGCATGAAATAACTTCAGGCTGTCACTGTCACTTATTACCTTATATCCTGCCAGCAGCCATTTCAGAGGTATGTCATTCATTTGGATTATGAAGGTAGTCCCAACTAATTAGGGGTATAACCTGCTCAATGCCAACACCATGGTTGAAGTCTCTTTTTTTAGTCATCGCCCTCTTTTTTCTGGGCAGAAATGACTCATAAAAGCCACCAGATACTTCATGCTATGTCAATGTGTTGTGCATGAATTACACCGCTATCCTTATTGAAGAAAGAGATCTGTACGAATAAGGGCCTATCATAGAGCTGTACATGAAGTAAAGTGACCTCGCTCAGAGCCATCTTAAGTCTATAAAGCACTCTTTATGCTGCACAGTCCAGGTAAAACTACAACTCTTCAAATGTATTAATGACTTTGTATGATTTATTAATATGAAATAATTCAGTTAATTAGATTTTTCTTACAGTTTTTTTTAATCCCAGCATAGGAGGAATGTTCGTTGTTTATTTCATGTTCCAGAGGTACAGCCCATCTGCTCAATGAGGACCTCACTTCATTTATATATATACCTTGAGTGAGGGAGGCATTGGCAAAGATAGGTAGGGGTAATAGAGTGCCCCCAGAGAGTTTTGATGAAGGACAATGGAAAGACAACATCTTCAGAAGTGGCTTTGAGGGAGTTCAGTATGTCAGAGAGATTTGGGAGAGAAAATACTTTGAAGGTTGACCATTGCCGGATTCAGCAGGAAGAAGTGGGTGTAAGAGAAGAAGCAGGCTTGGAGTCGTCGTACTGTCTGACATTCCATATTTTTTCACTGAAGAAGTGTTTGAGGGTATTCAACTTTTCAACAGAGTGAGGAATAGGTGAGTCCAGCAATGAGTTGATGCAGTGGTGCAGGGGATGGGGAATGCATGAAAGCTTGTAAACTTGCCCACTGAGCCAAAACACCATACCTCATGACTTTAATGTGGAAAGGGGCTGTGTTTGGTGCTCTTAGATGCTGATTTGGGCATCCCATGAGTCAGAGGACATGTGCGAGAAATGTTGTTGGTTGACTGAGGGGTGAGCCCTGGTCAAGCACCGGACACAACCCTTGTCAGGATAAGGCACAAGTAAATCCCAAATGAACCTGTCCTCAACCCCCTGGTAGCTTGGCACAAAGCTGTCAGGCTTAATTTAGAGGCACATTGTAAAGTATTTGTGCAACACTTAAAACAGTAAAACTGTGAAAACACCACACAAAAAAGATCACGCAGCAAGTTAGAAAAATAGAACTTAATTTAATAAATGAAACAATACCCAAACGACAAAAATCTAATTAGTAGAACCAGAGATATTGAATTTTCAAGATTCTACGGAAAAAGCGGCAAAAGGCGAAAAGCACCAACTGTAGATCTCTGTTCAGACCAGGACAAAGTCACAAGTTCAGACTGTGATGAAGCATGGGCTGACTGCAGGGACCTAGTTAGTCCCGGTGAATAGATTACCTTAAATCTTCGTTTGCGTAGTGTGTGTGGATCCACATTGAAGATGTGTCGCACAGCCAAATCGATGCATCAGTTCTGTTTCATCAATGTTGAGGATGCTGTGGACGGGACTTGCAATGCAAAGTCCAGTGTCAAGGATGCGGTGTGCAACCAGGGCGATGCATAGCTTTCAAGGAGCTGCGAGGCTGCAATGGGGAGTCCGACATCTTTGTTGAGTCTTCTATCGACAAGAGATGTGAGGGCCTCCACCGAGGAAGCGTTGCACAGTGGCATTTCAGAAGGTGAATCAGGACTCATCGGCATTGTGAGTCTTTGAGATGGGTCCAGTTCACACAGCAGCAGAGATGCATCAATTCTGCGTTGGGTTGCGCTGTGCAGCAGAGGAGATGCATCAGTTCTGCTAGGTCCATAGAGGCAGGCAAAGCACCTTAAGCCCACTTCCAAGGGTCCTGAACTGGAGTAGCACCACTTGGCAGGGTAGACTCTCAGATGTCTGAGTTTATCCAGGTGCAAATGTAAGGTTGTTAGAAGCTCATTATGCCCTTTAGGCTTCAGATCCAGAGGCCAGCCAACTATCCCTTGGAGTCACTCTGGGTTCTGGAATCAAGAGATGCAGGTCCAGTCCTGCTCACCCAGGCAGGAAGGCGGTAGGTCAGCACAGCAAAGCAGGAGTCCAGCAGAGTGGCAGTCCTTCAGCAGAACAGCAGTCCCTCTACCTGGCAGATTATCCACAGTTCCAGAAGTAAACTGAAGAGTTGGTGTCTGAGGTCTAGTATTTATACCCAGTTGTGCCTTTGAAATGGGGTATGATTCAGAAAAGGGGGTGGTGATGAACAGAGTGTCTGAATTAAGCAGACCACTCTTACCCAGTCCAAAGATCAGGGCTTGATCCATCACCGTTTTTTAGCTCACTGCACCATCCCAGCTCAGAACTTGGCTATATGCAAATTAGTCTGACCCTGGCCCAGTGCATCATGGGAACAGGGCAGACCAAACTACCAAGCCAATTCTTATACTGGGAAGGAAACAAGCTACCGGGGACCGGTTTCTGGCATTTCAGCCGTCTTCGGCCCGGCTTGCTTGAATCCTGATGGTGCAATGAGCTAGGGACTCACATCTGAGTATACCCTTCCACGCTTATGGTGGACAAAAATGATTCAGAAAAGGGGGTGGTGATGAACAGAGTGTCTGAATTAAGCAGACCACTCTTACCCAGTCCAAAGATCAGGGCTTGATCCATCACCGTTTTTTAGCTCACTTCACCATCCCAGCTCAGAACTTGGCTATATGCAAATTAGTCTGACCCTGGCCCAGTGCATCATGGGAACAGGGCAGACCAAACTACCAAGCCAATTCTTATACTGGGAAGGAAACAAGCTACCGGGGACCGGTTTCTGGCATTTCAGCCGTCTTCGGCCCGGCTTGCTTGAATCCTGATGGTGCACTGAGCTAGGGACTCACATCTGAGTATACCCTTCCACGCTTATGGTGGACAAAAATGATTCAGAAAAGGGGGTGGTGATGAACAGAGTGTCGGAATTAAGCAGACCACTCTTACCCAGTCCAAAGATCAGGGCTTGATCCATCACCGTTTTTTTGAAATGGGGTAGACACTTCTAGAGGGTTTCCTTTAAAATCCCCAGGCATTCTGCCGTCCCTGCCTTAGCGTCAGACTATCTGCAGGGGTCATGCAGCCCTTTGTGCGGAGACAGATGTCATACCACCGACAGGATAACCACTAACCTTCAAAGCCGGATACAGCTGGAGCGATGAAGAATGCTGCGTAACCCTATCCCCCTTATGGAATGACCTGTCAGTATGTAACAATCACTCAACAGACAACACCATGATAGAGGAAAGGGAAAAAAGGGACAAAAGAAACAATAAATATGGGGCGTCCAAATCACACGATGGGGATTGATCCTGGAGTTGTAGTCTCCACTCCGAGTCTTGTCACTCCAGCTGCCTATCCCGGTGTTCCTTGTAGTAAAACACAAGCACAACACATATATAACAGCCACAGTATGATGAATGACTAATGCACATTTAAGGCTATGTGTTTGTACTTACTTTTAAACCGAATTCACTCGTACTAATGTACAAAATCCAAAATCCCAAAATAAACCATGAAAATAAATAAGCAATGCTTCAATTGAAGACACTCTGCAGCACCTTATTGTGCATAATAACAGCTTCCAGTAACAGAACAGGAAAGTGTATTTAGCTGAGTTGCTACTCTCCAGAGTAGAGAAAGTGTGTCGTCTGCTGCAGGGTAATCCAAGGGTGCTGACACACAACAATGAAGGGAACGGAGTTTCATGCTATTCCTGCGGGTTGATTCTTTAACTCAAAAGAATTACGTTCCTCCGAGCCTAAACAGCTCATAAATGTGCTACTGTCCGTGTCTATCCCCAGATAGGAAAAAGAAAGATTAGCTGACACAAGCCTCTCAATGGCTCTGAGATGCGCTCCAGTACGTTCACAAGGACCATCCAGGAATACAAAAAATTTCAGGGGGAATCGGATCTCAGCCTTTCAACGGCTCTGAGATGCGCTCCAGCTTGTACATCAGAAATTCCCTATATTGCCAAAAGAAAGAAAAAGGAAAGAAATGCGAGCCGCATAATGGCTCAAAGACGCGCTCCAGCTCGTTCAAGACGAAAGAGCCTGGCAACTCACAGCTGCTTCCAATATGCTTGTAGCGGATCCTGCTCAGCACAGGCCAGCAGGGAAGTACGGGTCAGGCATTTGAAAGGAGACTCCATTATACAGTTAGTGTGCACACAAGGACATGCATCAGCCGGTTCAGGTGAGTTTGCACGATTGACAAGCACTGAGCAGCCAGTAGGCGTTGCTTATGTATGGCTCATAGTACAGCTACGTGGTGATTCTCATAGGATTATGGGCAATGTCTGATTCCACTCAATCCATGCTTATATGTATTCCCAACCACACTATCTACGCCTCAGCATGGCAGCAGGACACAGCCTGTTCAGGTGTAAGTAGTAGTGTGCCCAGCTCCTCCTTCCCATCTTGCCAGTGATGGCCCATCCAGGAACACCTAAACTCCCTATGGTGGTGCGGGGCTGCCTAGCAGGAATACACAAAGCCAAACTGCCAGCTACACCCTGTCTTGTGATCAGAGACAGGTTACAGGCACTAAATAGATAAGGCAGGAAAATGCCAACTTTCTTAAACACTGTTATGTTATGTTAGGAGTATTTGTAGAGCGTATGGCTACCCGAAAGTGTCCCAGCGCTAGCAGAGAGACAGGGCAAGGCAGGTGACAATGGCTTAGTAGGTGTGGTTTTGGAAAAATCGCGTTTTCAAAAGTTTGCGGAAGGGAAGGAGGTTGGGTTCTGAACATAAAATGGAGGGGGAGAGTGTACCAAATCTTGTCAGAAGTGTAGTAGAAAGACCAGCCACCACTTTTCATCCTCTTGATTTTGGGGACCGAGGCTAGATAGAGACCAGATAAATGGAGACATCTCTTTGGGTGGTAAGGGGAGATGATGGATTCGAGGATGGGGGGCCTTTCTTCCAAAAGGATTTATGAGCAATAAATAGGGACTTGAAATTTATTCTATCCTCAATCGGGAGCCAGTGCAAGGTTTTAAATACAGGTCTTGCAGAGAGGCTGTTGGGGATCTTAAAAAGCATAAGTGCAGCACAATTCAGAACAACTTGCAGTTTGTTTGTGGTCATCCCTGGAGCTCCTAGATACAAAGCATTTCTATAGTTGATGTGAGAGAGGATTAAGATAGGACCATGAGTCTCCTTGCTGAGAAGGGGAGGAGCAGAAGAACTTTGCTGAGCCCTGCAGGATGCGGACAGTTTTGTTGCCTGATGCTTAAATGTGAGTGACCGGTTTAGCCACATGCCGAGACTTTTGATCTGTTTTCGTGGTGTGGTTGGGGAGCCAAGACAACTTGGCCATGCTGGACCGATATCAAGGATGGGTGAATTGCCCAGCAGCTTGACCTCTGTATTATCTCCATTCAATTTGAGGAATGAGAATTCCATCCATATTGACCACTCTCTCCAGGCAGGGACCTAGACATTGTGAGGTAGTTCCTGGATGATTTAAAGCCACCACTAATTGGGCGTCATCAGTGTAAGTGACAATTTCTATCCCAAAAGAGTGGACAATCTGTGCCAGAGGACGAGCCTTGAGGGACGCCACAACCAAGTGGGATCCGGTTTGAAAAGTTATCTCCTTCAAAGGTCCTGTCCTTGAGGAAGTACTTCAGCCAGGTGATAACATTCCCTGATAGTCCGACATTCCTCAGTCTGTGGATCAGGATGTCATAATTAACAGTGTCGAAAGTGGCACTGAGGTCCTGAAGGATGAAAGCTGTTGATCCACCTTTGTCGATGATCTTTTTGGCGTTTTCGACCACTTCAAGTAAAGCGGTTTCGAACCATGTTGGGGGCGAAACCCAGTTTGCGAGGGGTGAAGTATGTTGTGAGATTTGAGTAAGGTGGAGATAACTGAATTAACATGCTTTTCTAGCCTTTTACTGATCCAGGGAAGAAGGGAATTTCCAAGAATATCAGGGTTCAAACAGGGTTTCTTTAATAGCGCCTTCATCATGGCGTGTTTCCACAGGGGTACTCGTATGGTCAAGATGGAGGAGTTAATCAACTCCAGTAACACCCGGAGGACTAGTTCCGCAGCCATATCTATGATTTAAGGGGATCCTGGGTCACTAGGGGAGCCAGATTTTACTGAGGTACATATGCTCTCCAGAGTGTTCATACACATCAAGGGAATTTCCTTGAGAGAGTGCTCATCGGGCACGGATTACTCCATAAAAAGCGGATTGACAGAAGAAGCTGAATGGGGGAAAGGAATGTTAAATATCCCTGATTTTATTAGAAAAGAACTCTGCAAGTTCATCACACCTAAACTCCCTATGGTGGTGCGGGGCTGCCTAGCAGGAATACACAAAGCCAAACTGCCAGCTACACCCAGTCTTGTGATCAGAGACAGGTTACAGGCACTAAATAGATAAGGCAGGAAAATGCCAACTTTCTTAAACACTGTTATGTTATGTTAGGAGTATTTGTAGAGCGTATGGCTACCCGAAAGTGTCCCAGCGCTAGCAGAGAGACAGGGCAAGGCAGGTGACAATGGCTTAGTAGGTGTGGTTTTGGAAAAATCGCGTTTTCAAAAGTTTGCGGAAGGGAAGGAGGTTGGGTTCTGAACATAAAATGGAGGGGGAGAGTGTACCAAATCTTGTCAGAAGTGTAGTAGAAAGACCAGCCACCACTTTTCATCCTCTTGATTTTGGGGACCGAGGCTAGATAGAGACCAGATAAATGGAGACATCTCTTTGGGTGCTAAGGGGAGATGATGGATTCATAGTATGAAGCTTGTGCCTCCTTCACTTTGGATTGGTAAATTTTTATGGAGGCCCGGCATTTCTGTTTACTTATAGCATTGTAGTTTCTTCTCCATTTCCTCTCAAGTCTTTTGCAAGTTTGTACTCATGCAGCTCTTGGGATTACCATGGAGAGGGGTTATTCCTAGTTTTTGAGTGAATGTGTTTCTTAGGTATGACTAGGTCCAGGGAGGAGTTGATCCAGTGGTTAAATTGGTCATTCACGACAGTGGGGCAGGGATCTGAGGTAGGTATGAAATTTTTCAGAGCTGAACTCCATGAGTCCAACGAAAGGTTGGACCAAGAGCTTTTCCAGCTACTGGTTGTGCTGGTGATAAGAGGGGGTTTCGGCACGGTTTCCATATGCAAAGTATGCCAAGAAAACTGCACGAAAGAAAGTTAAAATAAAAAAAGAGGGGGTTTCTGCAGATCCGAGGAGAACGGGACCAGGAAGTGGGCAGACCATGGCACTGGGACCAGGTTCCCTAATGAGAGTTCCCAACAGTTGGTGAAGATGGGGTCTAGGATGAGCTCTTTTTCGTGGATTAGCTAGTGACATTTTGCTTCATCTGAAAAGCTAGGAGATTCTGGATTAGTTCGGTCACTGCAGAGTCTGAGGGATCATCAAAATGCAAGTTAAGATCCCCTAGTACAGTGAAATTGGAGGGAGAACTTGCCAAGTTGGCAACAACTTCTGGCAAGACTTTGAACAGTTGTCTATAGGGTCCAGGTTGACGGTATATAAGAATACACAAAAAGGTATGGGTTGGGGAAAGTGTTGTAGAAAAGGAAACTTTCTCACAGTGCGGCAGGATATTAGGCATGATGCAACATTTAAAACCTTATTTTAAGATAATGGCAATGCCTTCTCCCCTCCCCTGTCCCAGTCCCTCCTCAGGATGGAGTATTCTGGTATGGGACATTGCATCAGGTCTGGGTCGGACTCAGTATTGAGCCAGGTTTGCGTAAGAAACAACATTTTGGGGCACTCTTTTTGGAGCAGGATAGAGATTTGCGTGCCGTGTTGAGGTAGCGATCTGCAGTTTATGGACAGCATTTTGTAAACTGAGGTAGTAGCAGGCACCAGGCGGGGTTTAGGATTAGGGAGTGGTGTGTAAGAATAATGTGGACAGCTCAAAACGTCCATAAGTGGGCAAATGGAGTATAGACAATTCTTGCTGGGGGAACCCCTCAATCTCCGGAGAAGATCTAAGGAGTATATACGTTAATTTGCAGTAATACAAGCAGGGGGGTTGCCCCTGGCCCTGGACAGACACAGACGGGCGCAGACGGGCTTGCCTTTGGCGCACCGCCGGCTCGCCCTCTGCCAGTCTGCGCCATTGCCTCTATTATACTTGTGAGTTAGAGTAAATAGTGAAGCAGCATGCGACCAACACTGAACAAATACATAAGAGGGTGACTGAACAATGCCAGGTTCCTGTCAAAGAGTCGGATTGGATTTACAAAATTTGTTTGAAGCCGCCACTGCACAGAGGGGCTTGATAGCAGTTGTATTTGGACTGGTCCTCATGAATTTATATTTGGTTACTGTAGAAGACAAGATGGTTTTACCATTCATACGATAAATTGATTTACGAACTCAAGTGTTTATCAGTTCTGAGTCATGAAGAGAACCCATAAATAAAACCACAGGTTTAAAACGCGTCGACAACAGTGCAACCTACAAGCCAATAAATGAGGCATTGCAATCAGGGAAACAATAGCGAATTAGATTGATACAAAAAGAACCCCCTGGTTACTGGAGCAGTGCATTCTTAGGTTGCTTGGCCCATTAATTTAGGAATAGACAAGTAAACAAAATTGATGTAAACTTTTGAGTCCTCCTGTTTGGGCAAGTAGATTCCAGAACTACAAGTTTTCAGTTGGATTGTCAGACCTGAATTGTATGTTCAGTTTTGTTTAATATTCTGGGTAACAGTTTTTGTTCATGTATGTTGAGTGGGTTTCATGTACTTTTTCATGTATGATTTGCTCGTAATAAGTTTCTGTGTATTATGAATTTTAAAGTGACATGACTAAATTGAAAAATAATATTTGATAATCAATATTATTAACTAGAAAGTTCATAAAAAAGTGAGTGTGTTTAAATAGTCAGTCAGTATTGACATTTTTGTTGTTGACCTTTCTAAAAATGGCATTTTCAGAAATATGATTTAAAATCCGACTTCACCATAAGTTAGCATTTTAAATTGTGATTTTAGAGACACCTAACATGAACTGGTTGTCTCTTCCCATTTGGAAATTCCACTTATAGCATGTAATGAGGCAACTTCAATGCTATAGTATGGGAGAGATAGGCCTTGCAGTAGTGAAAAATGAATGTAAGAGTTTTTCACTATCAGGACATGTAAACCTTAAAGGTACATGTCCTTCTTTTTAGATACACTACACCTTGCCCTCTTCTAGGGGTGACATATATACATTATAAAGGTAGGTTTGGGCCTGGCAAAGACCACCCTAAGGCTGACAGGTCTAACAATATGGCACTGGACAATCCAGTATAATTATTTTTATAGTGTTCTATATTCTAACCATGGACATGTGCATCTCTGCTTACAGAGTAATAATTGAAAAATCTCCAAATAAACTGTAAACGAGGCTTGCAAACCATTTGCTATTTTCTTTCATACATTAATTAAATATATTCACCTGCACACAGTGCTAACTATGGGCTCTTCATGTTTGGAAGGTTTTGCCAAAGAATGGATGTCAGATATAATCAGATAAAGAGATTTATCAAGAAATCCTCTTGCTCAATTGTGGAAGCTAGAAGTTAATTCAGCTCTCCTTGTCACACATCTGCAACTAAAGCACCAGATAATATCTCACTTTAGTGCTCTAATACCTTTAACAATAGGGCGCTATTCAGCAGGAGCGATCAATTGATAACTCATGGTTATCTCTATTTTTGCTTTTATTTAATTTATATTTTTTGGGGAAACAAAACCTCATCTTGGCTGGCTTTGGTATAGATAAAAGCAAAAAGTAATTTGTTTTACACCAAACAGATTTTTAGCAGTTTCTTGGGTCTGGATAGAGGCAGCCAATGCTTACATTGTAACAGAATAAGTGCTGGGGCCCAAAACTTTATTTAGAATCCAGAGGCTGGCGCTATCGTTGGTCAAAATGCAAAATGCCAATCCAGCATAATCTTAATTCCGCCTGATGCCTCTTTAATTCAATACTGCACACTCCCTGCTACTTTACTTCTCTCTTTAAGTTTAAAAGTGGAGTTTTATTGATATTATTATGCAATTAAAATACAAGTAAAATGCAATCAAACAAAAAACTCATTAAGCTTATCATCACAAATATGCAATGTATAACATCATCAGGAAGAAATGTAACAATTCTATAGGAACCTGAAAACATTTGTAAATAAGATCTAAGCAGTATGAAACAAATAAATTAGTGTTATTACTCTAAAGCAATTGATGGACGTTTAGGCACTTCTTCAATTAGGTGTATGTAACTGTGAAATGTGGGCAGACGTGTTTAAAAATGTAGTTATGGGGAGCCACAAAAGAGCTCTTTTAATAGCAAGAGTAACTGGATAAAAGTACGCTACATCACGTCTGTGATTGTAACACACTCCATACCACCAAGCCTGAAAGAAGACCTGGGACGTGTTCTTCCAGGATTTTGTAATTTGCTGAAAGACAACGGCCAGAGGTAAATCTATTATCTAAAAATCTTTGGATTGGGAAATCCAATAGTCGGAAACACTACCTAGAAAAATGTTATTAAAGTTAAATGTGGCTTGTGTAATAAAAATGGAATTTATCTGTTGCCAAACTTTCAACCAAAATTCATAACAGGAGGGTACTCAAAAAGCATGTGTTTAAGATACGCTGATGGTTGAGAACAAGACCAACAATTGAAAGGTACACCAGAATCAATTATATGTAATGTAACAGGGGTGATCAAAAGGTGGTTATAAATTAAGAATAAAGTTTGAGTTGCATTAGCTGCTCTAGATGATTTCCGTATTTTAACCCAAATTTTATTTCAAATTGGAATAGAAAAAGTAGTGAGCAGATCGATTTCCCAAAACTTTATATCTCTCTTGCAGGTTCTTTTTACCCCTGTTACCCCTGTTTTCTCCCTTTGTCACTTTTTTCATCTTTCTCTCCTACTTTCCCCCTTTCGTATTATTCTCTCTCTTGCTCCGCATTAAAGTTTGTTGAGGAAAAATAAGAGCCGGTCTCCCAAAACAAGTGCCTGTGTGCCCCACCTACAACTGGCACACATTTAGCACTGGAGGCGCCATTTCTAATAGCAACAGAGAGGACATTCCAAGTCCTTGGTGCACTGTCAGAGAAGGACCTAGACAGCGTGTCCGGTGGGTATCATGAAAGAGTTTGATTTTGGGTCGAACAATTCGGTTATCTTTAGTCTTTGGGTCAAAGGTTTTGGAGTTATTCATTTTAGAGTTTTGAACATTGCTTGGGCAGGCTGTTTTGTGTATGTAGAGTGCCGCAACAGGAACCCATTTGAGAGCCGAAAGAACTGGTGTGGTGTATTATCAGCATGGCCTGCTGCATGGAATATGGCTTTTAGTGGAGAAAGCGCCTTTTTGGGGAGCCTAGTGAGGAGAGCGTATCTGCAGGTGAAATGGAGATGAGAAGGACCACAAAAACTATTGTGAAATCTTTTTCTGAACGCATGATTGAGGTTTCTGATGATCTGTTAGTGAAATGTTACAGATTTCTTCGTCAAAGGACGACTGTAATGCAAACCATCCTCTCAGTCCATTCCCTCTTCCCTAGCCCTACGCGATTTATATGTTATTTGATGCTCCAATTGCTGAATCCAGAGCAAAAAATGGTTTAAAAGTTTTCAGTTTGCATCATGCACCCAAAATGGGACCCTCAGAGTAACTTATAATAGCCGACAATATATAAACTGAGCATGCTCCATCTCTCACTCATCCTCGTCCATTACACCGATAAGAACTGCGACACAATAGGAGTAGTACTCTGGTCATTCAAGTACCATACCCAAACAATTCCCACATAGGCCCACCAACATATACAACACACTTCCAACCAAGCCGCCCCCTATGTAAGTAAGTGATGGGTTTTCAATCAGTGTTGATGGTGTCTGTCTTGAAGACAATGCAGGCTTCTAGGGACACTAGATCAATGTAGGTGTCAAGTGATCGGGTTCTCTTGTTCCTTCATCAAGCAGGTGTCTGCATGTAGGTCTCTCTTCAAAGCTGTCTGTGTGCTATCAGGGATGCTAGAGATGAAGCGTTGATGCTGTCTAGATGTGGGAGGAGCTGCTTGGATCGGGGCTCAGTTGAGGGAGTCTTATTTCTGTAGATATGACTCTACTTTACCGAGCAGAGAGAGCAGTACCTGGATGCCATTATTTTTTAGATGAGAGCGAGGCTGCATTGGAGGCAGCAGATGTTGCTAAGTGACTGAATCTTCGTATACAGTTGGACGTCGTAGGTCTACTGGTGATGCCTCCGTTTTGGTAGCCAGGAGGAACGTGAGAGGTCCCGCGTAGAAGCTCAAGATCAGGGAGAGAGGAAGAATCCTTATGAGATTCTAATGGGAAGGTAGGAGCTGAGATGTTTGATGTGGAGAGCCCTATCTGAACTAACTTATGTCTGTTGCTTGACTAGTTTGTGAACGTACTTTGGACTAGATCTACAATACCCACGGCACAAGAAGATGTTTATGAGGACATTGTAATTGAGAATGTTGAAGGCTTCTGAAGGGTGGGCACTAATTGGGTTGTTTCTTTGCTCTAGGGTGTATTTTTTATCAAGGTAACACCTTCTGATGTACGATATGCCCTGTAAGAAAGCATGACCTATGGCAGAAGATACGACTGACAGCTGCTTAGACTGTAAGATCAAGTGATATCCAGCAACGCGCTTTCCACCAGTGTGATGCAGACTCAAAGTCACAATATTTCCTGATTCAGCTCTATTACCCAAACGCTTGGGCAGCCGTCCTTTGAACGGACCTAGGGCTGCTTGAGACTCATCGTTGACAAGACTTTCTCTGCCCCAGCTTTATTCCATGCCCTGGGACAGGCTTGGACTGGCGTAAAAGGCAATCAGAGAATGCCCAATGGGCTGCTCTGAAAGGCCAGTGAGTAGGCCGTTTTTTGCCTGTTTGTGGTCCTGTTTTATGGTCTGGTGGCCCAGTTTTTACTGTTGATTTCTCTGATATTAAAACAAATATTGCCTACAGCAAGCCCAAATCCATGCAGTCTCACATACCTTGCAAAATACTTATGCAGCGTGTCTTTGCAATTTTACTACTTAAATTTGTCAATGTGGGCCACTTTTTTAGCTATCTAATTCACTAATGGGAGCCACTTTTATTTTGATGCCCAGGACTATTTTCTATTCCAGACAATACTGGCTCCTCAGCCCAGGAACTCCAGAGAGGAGGCATGTCAAGGATTCCTTTACTCACACACTGTGTGAGCAAAGGATTTGGGGCCATATTATCAAGCCTGTGCGCTAAAATTATCGCTGCTTTATCGGCCGAAAACGGCCGATAAAGCGGCGATAATGGGCTTGATAATATGCTCTATGGAATTCCAATCGAAGCACATGTTAGATGTGAAGACAAACAACATGGGCTTCGATTGGAATTCCACAGAGCATATTATCAAGCCCATTATCGCCGCTTTATCGGCCGTTTTCGGGCGATAAAGCGGCGATAATTTTAGCGCACAGGCTTGATAATATGCCCCCCGGTTTTGGTTTGGATTTGGTTTTGATTTGGGTTTGATTTTGACATTCTAGCTAACCTGATTGCTGTGTCTGTTTGCTTAACGTTATTTTCTGTTTATTAACAAATAACCATTTTCTATACGTGTACAGCTACCACATAGCCTGCTGCAGCCAGAGGTATGGCTTCCAATGGTGCAGCAAGTGCAGTGGCACTGAGACCCAGAGTCCAGAGGGCGCTGGAGTTTTTCCTGCCAACCTGTTGTTTTTTTCCCCTCTCTACAATTATTAATTTGCGGAGAAGAAATGGGATTCTAAACATGAACTGTATCATCAACAGATTTCTTATTCATGAGTTAATTCTGTAATTGATCCAATTTGTTCCAGTCCTGTGGATCTCACAGAACCATCAATTGCTCATGTTGAGTGGGGGAATTAGCTTCCATGTATATATTGTTACTAGCAGCCCGCCCGACGTTGTCCGGGGGCAATGAGGCTTCAGGGCCAACCACCCGCCTAGGCCCCCGCCCGCCCCGGACCCCGCCCGCCCTGACATTGTTCGTGTCCCGGAGCCACCTTCCGCCCCGGCCCCCTCCCGCCCCGACATTTTAGGTGTCCCTTTGCCTTACCTGAGCCACCGCTCCTCCCCGCGCTCCTGACTTCACTGCCGCTCCTCGCCGCTCGTCACTGCTCCTCCCCGCCTGTCCGCCGCTCCTCCCCGCCTGTCCGCCGCTCCTCCCCGCGCTCATGTCCGCCGCTCCTCCTTGTCATCACGCACGTCGCAGCCAGCGCTACGTCGCAGCTAGCGCTACGTCGCTGCCGGCGCTACTTCCAGGGGACTACTTTTTTTTAAAGTAAAATTTTTACATTTACATTTAATTTTTATTTTATTAGCCTATGTCCATCTGCACACCCTGACATTTTCAATGATGTATCGGGTGTGTGGATTGGCTCTGTGGTTCCCGAGTTTACCTGGCTCAAAGGTTTGTGTTCTCTCTTTATAATAGTAGTATAGATTATGTAAATGTTGAACCCTTCTGTAGGACGTATGAGTATGTGTGGGTATGCTTCTGTTTGGTCGAACAAATGTGCGTGTGTGATGTAGGATGCGCTTGGACTATTTTTTGGTGTAATATTTTCTGTGTTTTTATATAAATTGTAGAATTATATTTATTAAATACATTTGATATTTCTTGCAACTAATGTATTGGTGGATCATACTATGGAGGGCTAGTGTTTCATGTTTGCGGTACTCATATCAGTGACTATTAGTACATTGGATTTTGTACACAGGCAGGGATATCTTGTCTTGATCGTATTCTAGAGTCCTGAGGGGCCTACTGAGAGCCTGATACTTGCTTGCTTACCAACAGCAGTCAAAGGGGCCAGTTTCTTCCTTCCTTGTTTGCACCCAGCCCCAGGGAATCCTTGCTATGCTTCTGATTACAGCACTTTATCAAAGGTTTGTTGTTTACCTCCAGAATCAGGCTGTGGCAAGACTGGTGGGGGATGCTGTTGCGGCAGAGATGTATGCATATACGTCTGAAACTCTGTCATGACCGAATTTGCCCTGTTTTCCTGAGATTGTTATCACATGATTCGGGCTCATGACCTTGTTGCAGTCAGGTGTCATTTAAAGATATGTATGTCTCAAATGTGTTTTCTAGTCTCAGACACCTTTCCATCGTCTGAATATGCCCGAGGTCTGCAGAAAGGCCTGCATTACAATTGCATTTGTAATTGTCTTCACATTCCACTACGGGGTGCCCAAGTGCGTTATTGAATGGATAGCACACTACACCCTGGGGAGAGTAGTTTGCTGAAGGGTGTTATATTTGCTAGGAGACTATATTAGTGCTGTTTTAGTGCTGTCCATGAGAGTGACTAGAGTGGCGCCATCGTCGGGTGTGATGGAGGAAAAATATATATATGTGTGTGCATACATTTCGGGCTCATACCCCATGAGATCAATTCCATTTTGTTCATGCTGTCTTTTGCACACATTTTCATGACATAATAGTCAAAGTAAATGATGATAGTATTATAATTGTACTATTTTAGGCATTGTTACACATGATGTCAGTCATTAAGCATTTTTAGCACTCACATTTCTTTTAGAATACACACATATTGGTGAGTGCAGTTCAAGGTATTAGTTAGTGATCATGCACTTCATTATCTGGTTTGCCTCCTGTTTCTTTTTAAATTTTGTTTAATTTCGTTTGGGTCTTTACATTGATATACTCAGGGAGATCTTTGCATTTGAGCTGGAAAGTATTCTTTTACAAGAAAGAACGCACAAACAATTTATGTGCAATTTGTAATGAAACTATTCAAATTGCAATGACATAAATTATTGTTGATTATGAATGTATTTAAACAGGATATAAGTACATGCATTAACCCGTTCAGAGTGGCGCAAAATCCACCGCGCCGCGGGCGTTCTATTGCGCGGGTAGGGCCGCTTCTGCCAACGGACGTGCGCAGCACTACCAAGGTAGTGCTTGCGACGGCCGTTGGCCGACAGCACCAGCTAATGGGTTAAGGCATGAAACTCCAAAGTATGTTTTTCATGTTTATGACCGAACAATTGCACTGTCACTTTAAAAGGAGGCTGCAAAATGCAATGTTGTCATGTAATTAAGTCAGGGATCTGCCGAAACGCGTCATGGCGACTGGTGATGTGTCTGAATGAAATACAGTTGCACCAAACCTGGGTCTACGCTCGTTTGTTTGGAGGAAGAAACAGTTAATAGAGGTTTGTGACATATATATATATATATATATATTCATCAAAATTGCCTAACAACTTAGGAACGCACACCACAGCATCGAGTCAAAAGACCATTTATTCTGGAGGAACCAGCGTACCAAGTCGAGCTCGGAGGCAGCGCAGCATTGGACAGAAGAAAAAACCAGCGCAAACACGTTTGTAACCCACTGGAGGGTTCAAACATGCAAAATTAAAGGCAGAAACATTGTTGTTGCCGAGGATTCAAAACTACAAGCTCCAGCATGCACAGGGGTCACGTGACTACTCACCAGAGAGAGCCACTCCCACTGGAGGGAAAGACGCCCATTGAAAGGACAAAAAGGCTTTTAATGAACCACATGCTGTATCGAGGTTTGGCCACGGAGAACACACGATCGACTGCAGGCACGCCTATGATTAAGGGGCGGGAGGCCCTGAAACCGTTCAGGCACGGAACAAGCAAGCCTGTAAATACGCTGGTTTCTCCAGAATAAATGGTCTTTTGACTCGAGGCTGTGGTGTGCGTTCCTAAGTTGTTGGGCTCACTACCTCACTGAAGCCCACCGCCATAGAGAGGCAAAGGAATCGCGACTCAAACGTTTGAATATATATATATCCAGTTCACCGCGTTCGAGCCAGCAACCAACGATTCCCACCTTGCTTCGCACAAAAACCACAGACAAGGACGTTCTGGTAGGTGCAGATTTATTTAAATCCTTGCAGATAGGCCGCCATAACTTTTCGGCTCCGTTGAGCCTTGATCACATGACAACGTGTATCATTGAGTGCTCAAATTTAAAGTGACAGTGCTCAATTGTGTTCAGATCCCGTGACTTGCTAAAGCATAAATACAGAAGAAAGATTTGCCCAACAAATTACTTGGTTTTCTAAAACTCGCAGCATATGAAATTGTGCACAGTAATTATTCAAAATGTGCAAAATAAGCAAACAGTACAAAATTGTATTAGTATACCTCATAATTGATAATGATATATTAATGCAGTTTTCATGTGCCAACCATATGTAATCACAATGAGCATATGTCTTGATCACAGAGTTGCCCTCACCGCCTATCGATACAAAATGCAATGGTGCTGAATAATTGTAACCGTTGTTATTGTGGCCCATTCCTTCTGTGCCCCACTCCTTAAGCGCCTTGCTGCCCACAGCGTAATTAATTATTTATTTTCCCCCAACCCGGTTTGCGCTTCCGTTCCTGCCGCCATTGTTATTGTTGTTGTGCCCGGAGCCCGCCCTCTCCACCACGCACCCGCCTCCCAGCTGCTCCTCCCTCGCCCCTCCCCTTCCACTATCCACATATGACAGAAGCATTTGCGCGCAGCGTTCACGCGCAGCGGTCGCGCCCCAGGCGCGCCGAAGGTGCGCCAAAGGTAAGCCCGTCTACGCCCGTCCGCGCCTGGACCGCACCCAGCGCCAGACCCCCTGTCCTCCACAAACCGCACTCTGGCCGCATTAAGTATGACGCAGCCACCCTCCTAGCCCTTAACCCCGGACGCACACCCCAATGCTACGAAGCTGCCCCGGGACGTACCCATGGGCCCTTCGCCTGCCACTCCTGCAAATTTACCAGCGTCAAGACCCTTACCACAACCACTAACCCCAAACACAGCTCCGACCCTAACCACCTGAAGTGCATCCTGCTGAACACCCGCTCGGTCCACAGACACGCCACCGAACTCTGGGATATACTCGACGCTATATCACCAGACGTTGCCTTCCTCACTGAAACAATGATGAATGCATCATCAACACCCGACATCGCCATAGCCATCCCGGACAATTACAAGATCATCCGTAAAGACCGCACCATCTAAACAGGAGGAGGCATCGCTATCGTCCATAAAAACACCATCAAAATCACGACCAGCTCCGACGTTAACCTTACCACCGCCGAACACCTCCACTTCCAGGTCCACACTGACCCCAGAACCACACTCAGAGGCACCCTCATCTACAGGCCTCCAGGAACACGTAAACAATTCAGCGAGGACATCACTGACTTCATCAGTCCACATGCCCTCGCCTCCGAGAATTACATCCTACTAGGAGACCTCAACTTCCACCTGGAAAAGAAAAACGACAGCAACACCACCACCCTTCTGGACAACCTGGCCAATCTCGGACTCAAACAACTTGTTGACACCCCCACCCATGTAGCCGGACATACGCTAGACCCAATCTTAACTTCCAGCAAACACATCTCCTTCGATCGCACCACAGCTCTTCATTGGACAGACCACAGTTGTGTTCACTTCAGCTACAAAACCACCTTGACCCACAATCCCCCACAACCTATTCCCCGAAGAAAATGGAACAAAATCACCACCGACCAACTCCTCACATCGCTCAACCAAAACCCACCCGCCCTCTCATCGGACCCAAACCAAGCTGCCATCAAATTCAAAGAATGGATCACTCACAGCGCTGACAAATTAGCACCTTTGAAAAACCATCACACCAAACAAGACAGCAAAAAGGCCTCCTGGTTCAACGATGACCTTAAGAAATCCAAGAAACTATGCCGTACTCTCGAGAAAACATGGAGAAAAAACCCAACCACCGACAACATGACCACCTTGCAGCCACCCGCAAACACCACCAGCTGATTCGATCCACCAAGAAATCAGCATTTAACAATCGACTCGACAACAATGCCCATAACAGCAAGGAACTATTCAACATCGTCAAAGAATTTGCCTGAAACAACATCACTCCCTCCCAAGACCTCTGCGATTCGTTATCCTCCTTCTTCTACAACTAAATTGCCAACATACATAACAGCTTTGAAAACAGTCCCAACGAACAATCCTCCCCCACCCCCCTCAGAACCTATACCGCCCTCTAACAATCTCAACGCCAGGAACCCAATCACCACCGAAGACACCATCTGCCTAATGAATTCCATCCACCCTGGCTCGCCTACCGACCCATGTCCCCACCACATCTTCAGCAAAGCAGACTCCATCATCGCACCCCATCTCCGTGATGTTATCAACTGCTCCTTCAACTCTGCTACCTTCCCAGAAAGCTGGAAACATGCCGAAGTCAGCGCCCTCCTGAAGAAACCCAAAGCAGACCCCTCTGAACTCAAAAACTACCGCCCAATATCCCTCCTCCCTTTCCCGGCAAAAGTCATTGAGAAAGCCGTCAATAGCCAACTCGCCGCCTTCCTCGAATCCAAAAACTCCCTCGATCCCTCACAGAACGGCTTTCGAGCCAAACACAGCACCGAAACCGCCCTCATCGCAGCCACAGACGACATCCGAACACTACTGGACAACGAAGAAACAGTGGCCCTCATTCTACTCGACCTCTCCGCCGCCTTCGACACAGTCTGTCAGAGCACCCTCATACAACGCCTCAACAACATCGGAATACAAGGAAAAGCATTGGACTGGATCGTCTCGTTCCTCGCCGGAAGAACCCAGAGAGTACGACTTCCCCCATTCAAATCAGAGGCTACCGAAGTCATTTGCGGTGTACCACAAGGATCATCACTCAGTCCCACCCTCTTCAACGTTTACATGAGTCCACTCGCATCCATCGCACGTCAACACAACCTTAGCATCATCTCCTACGCTGACGACACCCAGCTGATCCTTTCCCTCACCAAAGACCCTAACTCCGCCAAAACCAATCTTCACGAAGGCATGAAAGAAGTAGCTGTATGGATGAAAAACAGCCGCCTAAAACTTAACTCCGACAAAACGGAAGTGCTCATCCTAGGATCATCCCCCTCTGCCTGGGACGACTCATGGTGGCCTTCGGCTCTGGGCACAGCACCCATACCCACAGATCACGCACGCAACCTGGGCTTCATCCTAGATTCCTCACTCTCGATGACCAGACAAGTCAACGCCGTCTCATCCTCCTGCTTCAACGTACTTCGTATGCTCAAAAAAATCTTCCGTTGGATCCCATCCGAGACAAGAAAGACTGTCACCCACGCACTAGTCACTAGTCGACTGGACTACGGAAACACCCTCTACGCCGCAATTACAGCCAAATTACATAAAAAACTCCAACGCATCCAAAACGCATCAGCGAGACTCATTTTGGACATCCCTCGCCAAAATCACATTACCGGCCACCTGAAAGACCTCCACTGGCTCCCCGTCAACAAGAGAATAACATTCCGTCTCCTCACCCACACACACAAGGCCCTCTACAAACTAGGGCCCGAATGCCTCAACACTCGACTATCCTTCTACACACCCACCCGCCAACTAAGATCCTCCAATCAAGGCCTCGCCGCAGTTCCGCGTATCCAAAGATCCACCATGGGTGGTAGATCCTTCTCCTACTTGGCGGCCAAGACCTGGAACTCACTCCCCACCCACCTCCGCCTTACACAGAACCACATCTCCTTCAGAAAAGAACTTAAAACCTGGCTATTCGATAAATAATGAACCCCATCCCCAAGCGCCTTGAGACCCTCTGGGTGAGTAGTGCGCTATATAAATTCTTGAACTTGAACTATATACCACATATAATGCCTAAAGCAAATTCAGCATATTTAAGCATGTAGCAAGGTTAAGGCATAACTTAATTCCACATCCATTGTAGTATAATACTGGATCACGGCATCAATGCGCCTAATCACTGGCTACTTTACCTAAGTCAAACCTGGGTAAGTTTACCGATAAAGTGCAAAGAGTAATAAATGTGCAAAATAACAATGTAAACATAATGTTAGTCTAAAATATGTAGATGCCTCTCTGCATCATTATTGCACTTAGCCACAATATATAAACAATGCAAAGCACGTTTGTAGAGCACATATGCAATGTAAACACAATACTCATATAGCATTTTAGCTGCCTGACCACATGTGTAATGTTGTATGTTTGGTTCACGGGATAAATGCCCCTACTCACTAGCCATTCTCATTAAGCCGAATTTAGGATTATTAAGGTAAAGTGCAAAAATACGCTCATGTACAAATAGGCAATGTAAACATTAATATAGATTTTAAAATGTATGAATGCCTCACTAAATCTCAATCACATTAGGCTCTGATTAAATACACAGTGCAAAAAATGCTATTGTGCAAATATGCTGTGTAAACACGATACCCATAGGACAATATAGCTGCCTAATCACATGTATGTGGCATAGTGAACAACAAGGCAATCTATTGCCTAGGCTGGTTATACAATCAAAAGCATAAAATGCTAAGTAAAATCATTTGGTTTGTCTCATTGCTTGGTAGCATAGAAACCATTTTGTTGCCTGTTTGCTATCCTGGAAAACAATAATACTGGGACTCAATCCCTTAGTGTCATTAAATCTTATTAACATATGGCTTTCTCCTAGTTGTAGTACTTATTGTGTGCTTAAGGATCTGTTATGTGAGTTGATAATATCCTTAAACCTTAAAGTGTATCTCCTAACAAGTGATAGAAATTGTGAGTAAAAAATTTGCAATTCTAAACATAATAACATTACCTAGTTAAAATGCTCAATCTAATTGATTCGCATTGGTAATACTCCATTTCAAAATTCACATTAAGTGGTTTACAGATATTCAGACAATCTCTACTAATAGTAATAGACAAAATCGGCCCGTGACTGATACAGTCTCATAGATCAAGTAATTGAATTGATAACCCTGGGGATACCGTTATCACTGATAAAATAGGCTAATAAGGGTAGTCAGATACTCCAACTCATTCTCTGACCAGAGATTACATGCATAAAACCATAAATTATTATCAATAAGGTAAAGCCGGCCGGCTACCTTAATAGGATCAAATTCATCTTGCTGCCTATCTAGTGATCCATTTTACTATGAACTAGGGTAAACAAGTATACATATCTTCAGTCATGGTAAGTGCCCCTGGATGCTTAGGGGCCCATTACGATGTCGGGCAGATTGCCCCTGCCAGGCTGGCGGTAGCCACCGCCAGCCTGGTGGGGGCAATCCACCCGCCATCCACACTCGTTTCCCCCCGCCATATTAGTATGGCGGGGGGACCTAGGTGGACGGAAGGACCGTCCGCCGCTTTTCTGCCCCGGTCCCCTTGCGGCTGGGGCGGGAAAGGTTTAATATGGTGGCGGCCCGCCAGCCATATTATGATGGGCATTTTGGAATGTCTTTCCGCTGCGGCGATGCCGCCACGGAAAGGCATGCGGTCTTCACTCTGTGGGCCCCCAGAGTGAAGGTGATGTGGGGGGTGCACACGGGGGGGGTACCTGTGGTACTCCCCTACATTTGCATATACATGGCAGCAGGCACCGCGCGGTGCCTGCCGCTTTGTATATGCAAATGCTGCATTCCATTGTTAGCATTGTGGTGGGCGGTGCTAAGTGCTCCGCCCGCCACAATGCTAACAATGCAGGATGTGCCCGCCACTGTGGTGGGCAGATCCTAAAACCAGTCATGGGACCCCCGCCCTTAAGGCGGGCGGTCCATATTACCATGGGGATGGCGGGCGGGCAAAGTCCTCCTGCCATCCTAATGAGGCCCTAGGTGTCTAATTGCAGTATATATCTGGTTTCGAGTTTTCGAAACTTAGCTTCTCTGTCCCCTCCTCGTCTGCTAGCACTGACTGCATCAATTACATAATATTCCAGGCTTCTGTTGTCACTGTGGTGCAAGTCTCTGAAATGCCTAGCCACTGGATAGGTAATATCCTGGTTGGCTATCGCTCTCAAGTGTTGAAGTATGCGTTTGTGGACCGCAAGTTTTGTGCTCCCCACATACCTCAACATACGTGGACATTGCAAAATATAAATAGCAAATTCAGTCTTGCAAGTTAGTACCTTGGTAATGCGGTGTTCGATGTCACTGAACCCGTCCTTGAATGTTTTCATATTGATACCATATACACATGATTTGCAAGTCGTGCACTTAAAGAAGCCACTGTTGGTATGCAGCCATGAAGTTTTTTCGATTATTTCCGGACTGGTGTCCACCAGACAGTCATTCATCGAAGGAGCCTTGCTGAATGTAAGTGAAGCTCTAGGAGGTAGGGTTGAACCAATGATAGGGTCACTAAGGATAGTTGGCCAATTACGACTTATAATCCTATAAATTTCCCTGTGTTGCCTACTATATCCTGTTATGATCCTAAAAGTACTACTTGCTATAGTAGTTTGGACAGGACTGGTAATACTAATCGTGATGTCAGCTGGGACAATAGATTTATATATGTCCAATAGGTCCTGTCTATTGTGCCTCATAGATTTAATTTGAGCACTGTCTATTATGCGTCCAGAATATCCCCTCTCTAGAAACCTGCATCTGCTAGCATTCTGGGCTGCCTCCAAATCATGGGTGTTACTGCAGACCCTTCTGAGGCGCAGCATTTCACCGTAGGAAATGCTGGCAATAAGTGTGCTGGATGCGCACTATCAATATGTAAGATAGTGTTCCCTGCCGTGCTCTTGCAGTACAAACTGGTTTCCATTTTGATCTTGATGTACACCTCAGTATCTAAAAGGGTGACAGAATATATATATGGGAGTACTAGCATCTCTAAAAAGCAGGTGCTGAGACGGGTCCCTACCGTCTCTCCATTTCTGAATTCACCCTCAGGTTGGAAAACAAAATCTTAACTCTGCAGCAGTACCACTGCTCGAAGACTTTAAGATTTTGATGGAACGTCAAAGAGACTCGTTTTAGTTCTTTCACAGTCTCATTATTTCAAAATTGAAACATTTTCCATATTATATACAACAAACACATAGTTGTTGCTTATTTACTATATGCAAATAACAACCGTTGACAAAGACAATAGCCCTTGCTTGTTGTAGGTGTAATCTTACTAATATATATCTGGATGCAATGACAGAACCAGAAAAAATACCAGTGGGGTGGCACACTATGCTAAACACAAATTTTTAGCTTTCTGTTTATAAGCCACACCCTAAATTACATCGACCACACCCCTTTGAGAGACCCCCAGTTATTTCATCCCACTTAAAGCCCTGTGTATGTATGTGTATATATATATATATATTTATATATATATATGCAAAAAAGAAGCAGAAAACTCTGGGTAGTTCTCAAGTTTAGGTGGAAAGCAGCTCCTGTATAGAGCACTCTCAACACCAGCGACACTCTAGATCTGCTCACCTCAAATGTCTGCTTTTCTATCAAAGTCTTTAAGCATAGGATTAGTACAGTGCTATCCACGCTGAGATAGAAATGGACAAAGTCTTTTGCCATTTGTACAGCAAAGTTTTTTTTTTTTCTTCAAAGAACTTTATTGAATTTGTTTACAGAGGAAATAGATACATATCAGGGCCTACAACCCATCGGGCCAGCCGACTCAGACGTATTCAACATCCAAACTGTACATTAGTACGCAGCCATATGACCGACAACCCAGGGGTCCGGCAGCGCGTCATGTAATCCTCTCCTACATAACGTCCTCTAATACGTGTTTAACAGTTGTTAGGCCTTATCATTTTTAATGTTCATTTTGTCCATGTCAGTTACCATAACTCAAAACCGCGGCTCGCATCGCTATTCACACTCAACAGCTATCTCTATCACTACCTTCATCCACTGATTAGTACCTCCATATACCTCGATTTAACCACCAGTCGTGCCTCATTCACGGTTTCTCTCTTAGCTCCTCTATGAGCTGAGTCACCCATCCGCACCCTCTAGCCATCCTCCTTCGTCCTCATCCGAGCTCACTTCGTCATCCTCAGGTAAAGGTTCACACAACTCTCCTCTGTGTATATTCCAGGCGGACCACACTTTGGTCCATTTACGGGGGCAGGCTCTAATCGTATACACCGCCCTCTCCGTAAACATTAATAAGTCTATCTTCTTACTCCACATGGATGTCGTGGGTGTTTCTGAGGCTCCCCACTTTTGTGCAATGTCTCTTTTTGCCACCATGATAGCTAATGTTGCCCATATGAGCCCATGTCTAGTCAAATCGTTCGGTTCCCAAATGTTTAACAGGCATTTGCGTGGTTCAGGGATGAGGGAGATTTGAAGTGTTTGTGAGATAGTACACATGATTTTCCGCCAATATTCTACTGTATGGGGACAGTCCCAAAGCGTGTGGTACAGTGTACCCTCTTCCCCGCAACTGCGAAGACAGAAGGGGTGAGGTGCTCTATGCATCTTGTGTAGCATGCACCGTGTGTAGTACATGCAGTATAGGATTTTGAGCTGCACTAATCTGAATTTTGCCGATATGCCCACTTCTTTTTGGGGAGGCTAGTGCCGCATTCCATTCTGCGTCGTCGATTTCTCCTACGTCTCCCACCCATTTCTCTCGTAACGCCATTGTGGGGTCCTTCAGATTGTTAGTCAATTTCTTATAGGTGAGTGAGGTGGCCCTCTGTTGCATGTAGTCAGTAAGTAACCTATCTTCCAATGGTGAGGATTCTGGCACTTTAGTGCCCGACGGTATCGCCTGTAGTAGCGCGTGCCTGATTTGGACGTACCTATAAGTTTTGTTCGGGCCTAGACCGTATGTTTGTTGTAGCCGCTCTAACGGGATTACAGTGTCTTTCTCCCACAAGTCACCCACCGTGGAAATGCCAATACAATCCCACTGTGCAAACCCCTTGCTGTGTCTCAATTGCCCCAGGGCCTTCGTGTCCCAGAGAGGGGTTTGTTTGGTAATTTTCCCCTTCCATCCCAGTTTTGCCTGCGCTGCGTGCCATAAAGTGATCGTGTGTTTTGCGGGTCCCCATAGTCACGAGACTTGTTGTTTATTGTACAGCGGAGATAGCATACAGTCCGTTCCTAGCTGCACCCAATCGGCTCTATATGCCGGGTTATCTCTCGGAACGTGCACCCACTGGTTTACAATTTTGAGCTGCACCGCCCAGTAGTTTAATTGTATGTCCGGCAAGGCAATGCCCCCCTCTCACCAGTCTCTTGTCAATTTGTTATGTGCGATGCGCGCCGGGCCATTACTCCACAATAAGTTGGACACTAGCACCTTTATTTGCTTGAAGTAACGCGGCGCGATCAAGTACGGTGTATTCTCCAAAGCGCACAAAAATCTTGGTAGTGCCATCATTTTATACAGGGCCGCTCTTCCAAGGAGGGTCAATGGCAGGGCCGCCCAGTGTCTGACATCTGTTCGGAGACATTCCAAGGGGGGCCTTAGGTTTTTGTCGAAGAAGCCTGGGGCGTTATCTGTGATATGGATACCCAGATACTTAAAGGAGTCCGATGTCAGTGCAAGGGGGCAGTCCGGCGCCAGCACCGGTCTCGGTCCCTTCAACGCGTAAATCACTGATTTTGCCCAGTTCAGTGTATAACCAGACGTTTTTCCGTGCGTGTCGCATATTGCCAGAAGCGCCGGGATGCCTCCCTCAGGATTCGTCAAGTAAATCAGCATGTCGTCGGCATAGAGGGACACTCGGTCCTCCCAGCCGTCCGCCCACCCTATCCCTTTAAGCAATGGGGTTGTTTTAATCAGTATCGCCAGTGGCTCTAGTACTAAGGCAAAGAGCAAGGGGGACAGGGGGCAGCCCTGTTGAGTCCCTCGTGCCTGCGGGAATGTGAGCGAGATGTGACCATTGGCGATTACCTGAGCCATAGGATTGGTATAGAGGAGTCTGATCCAGGAAACGTACTTAGGGCCGAAGCCCATACGGGTCAGGACAGCAAATAAGTATTCCCACTCCACCAAATCAAACGCCACCTTAGCATCTAGAGAAAGGATGACCGCCGCATCCGACAGTGAGTGGGCTTGCACCACCACCCCGTGTACCCGCCTAAGATTAAGGGCCATGCTCCTGTGGGGCATGAAGCCTGATTGATCCGGGTGGATTAACCGTTGCAGGTGGTTCATCAGGCGGCTAGCCAGTAGCTTCGCTAGAATTTTTACTTCTACGTTAAGAAGGGAAATGGGGCGATATGTGGAGCATTCCGCCGGTGGCTTTCCGGGTTTTGGTATAGCCACGATCGTCGCGGTACGTTGGTCTAGTGGCAGTTCCGACCTTTACAGGCTGTGGAGGAGTGTGGCTCAATGGTTAGAGCGGCAGACCCTGATGCAGAGCTCTGGCCCGGGACCAGGGTTCAATTCCCGCCTCGGCTCAATTTCCTCGGACCTGACAATTCTCGCCTCGGTGCCTATTCTAATCATGGGCCCCACGCTGCAACTCTGGGCAATAGCTTGCTTAACCTCCACACCGGCCCCAACAGCGCTAGGATGCTGGGGTGCCCAGGAGTGGACACTTCACAGGGAAAGCCAGGATGGGTTCCTTAGCGGTATGAGTAATAGCGCCAGGAAACCGCTTGGTGACAGTGCGCTCTACAAATACCTTGACATTTACATTTACATTTACAGGCTGTCCATATACATTGCCAACAGGGGCTTACTAAGAGTCTCTGACATGATTTTATACCACTCTATGGTTATCCCGTTGGGGCCAGCGCTTTCCCAGGTTGGATCGCCTGGATTGCTCGTTGTATTTCCTCTCCTGACAGATCCGCCTCAAGTTCTTGTACTACCTCTGGCGGAAGTGTGGGGATGTCTATGCCAGTGAGGGACGTCATCGCTGCCTGCGCCGTGACCTCCTGTTCTGGGGTGTACACTTCCTGAAAATGTTCCGCCAGAGTGCGCACTATGTCCTCTGGGTGTGTCTGAAGCTGCCTCTCACGAGTATTTAGGTGTTGTATGCCTCTGTTACTGCCTCTTCTCTTGTCTAACCATGCCAGCATTTTCCCCGCCTTGTCCCCGATGTCATAAATCCTATGTGCAGTGCTAGAAATGTTGTCCCTGACTTGTGACTCGAGGTGGGCTCGGCATTGCTGTTGGCGCAATTTCAGTATGTGTGCAGTTTCCGTCGTAGGTTCAGCCATGTGTGTCGTGTCAGCCTCTTGGAGCGCCAGCTCCAGTTCCGAGAGCTCCTGCTGGTATGTTCGTTTGTGTTTTGTGATTGAAGCAATCGCGCTCCCCCGCAGTACCGTCTTATATGCCTCCAACAGAGTTGAGGGGGAGGTCACCGACGTTGTGTTTTCTGCAAAGTAGAATTTGGTCGCAGATTTAAGGTCTTTTTTGATCTGGGGGATTGTGAGATAGTTGGGATAGATGGGATAGATTCTCGCGCGTTTCTTCTCCTTAGTGGAGAGGGATAGTAAAACAGGAGAGTGGTCTGAAATTCCTCTGGGCAGTATGTTTATGGCGTCTATGTCCCTCATCCCGTCGACGAGAAGCAAAAAGCAATCCAGACGGGACAGACTATTGTGTACCTGAGAGTGATATGTGTATTGTTTCGCTGTGAGGTGGATATGGCGCCAGGCATCTTTCAGCCCAAATGCCTCCATGAAGCCTGGGAAGGTAGAGGAGCCGGACGCGCGTGTCCTAACGGGAAACGTGTCTAGCGCTCGGTCTACAATGGCGTTGAAGTCCCCCCCTATGATCGTATCTCCCATCGGGAGTTTCAAAAGGAACTCCCCTAGTGCTGACAATGCTATGGAGTGTAGTGCTGGAGGAATATAAAGGGACACTAAATTCAAGAGTGTACCCTCCCATTGCCCATGGACAAAAGACTTGATCGTCCACTTTGAGTTGTATCACAATAAAGGGGAAAGAGTTTTTCACTAGGACACCCGTCCCTCGTGACCCCGCCGTGAACTTCGCATGCGCCGCCATTTTGTAGCCTCGTCTATCGAGTGCACGGCATGCTGTCCCCGTGAGGTGCATTTCCTGTAGTAACACTATTGCGGGGCCTTGGCGCTTAATTGCTTGTAGGACCCGCCCTCTCTTGACTGCTGTGCGGGACTGGTGTGTCATCATGTGGTCTTATGAGTATGCCCAGTGGTCGCATCAATTGTGGTATCGTGCGTCTGTTGCCGTCTGTGAGCCTGTGTGGGTAGAGTGTGTCATGGCGTACCATAGCGTGTAAATCCTGAGCCAAAACCAACAAAACTAAAATCCCCCCCTCCACCCCCTTCCTAGTCTGTCTAACTGTGTGCATAGTTTTAACTTGCGTTTTCTGTTTAAGAACTAAACAACCCCCCCATGCCGCCCCCCTCCCTGCCTCCCTGCTTAACGGACCTGGAACTGCCCGCCCCCCCAACTCAGCAGAGTTCTTCACCCATCCCATGAACCGTTACTTGCTTGCTGGGGTGAAGTGTCCCCCGGAGCAGGTGGCTCCCCTGCCCTCTCCGGTATCCCCTGGGTCAGTAGCCAAGCTCGGCCCCACCGGCAAGGTCATCGTATGGTGTGCCGGGAGCTCATTCCTCCACCCCGTCCTCTGCTTCAAGGTGTTCCTGTGCAGGAGACCGGGCCATGTCATCTCCGCCCGAAGTTTGCGATCTCGATTGGCTGCCTCCCCGCTGGTTCCGGTTAGTCCTATTCGAGCGGCGAGGCAACCCTACTTGTCTCCATCCCTCCAGCCAATCTCGGGCCGCCTCTGGTGTGTCGAAAAACCATACCTTACTGTCCGCCACCACTCTTAGTCGTGCTGGAAATAGCATAGAATACGACAGTTCCTTAGCTCTCAGCTCCTTCTTAACTTCAAGGAAGGTCATCCTCCGACGCGATACCTCCGCAGTGTAGTCCGGGAAGAATGCGAGTGTGGAGTTTTGAATCTGTATCGGTGCAGCCACTCTCGCCGCTTGCAGGATGGCAGCGCGATCGCGGAAGTTAAAGAGCCTCGCTAATATTGGTCTTGGGGGGGCCCCCAGGCTTGTGCTTCCCCCCGGGACTCTGTGTGCTCGTTCTACGGAGAAGAATTGCAACAGTCCCTTCGGTTGAAGCTGCGTCTTGATCAGTTCTTCCACATATAGGTCCATGGCACGGGTGCCTTCCGATTCCGGTACCCCAATAATCCTCACGTTGTTTTCTTCTGGAGCGCCCTTCCTGGTCATCCAGTTTTCCCTTTAGCACTTTATTCTCCGCCGCAACACGTTCCATCGCTATTTGTAGTTCCAATGCATCCTCCACTAAGGATTTTGTGATCACCTCAACCTGTTTCACTCTCTCGCCCATTTTTTTAAAGTCTGCATGTAACAGGGAGACCTCCGTAACTGTGGATCCCACCGGTGCTTGCACCTGTGCCAATGCCTTCATTACGTCTTCGAGCGTTGCTTTCTTGGATCCCTCACATTCTGGTATTTCCCCCATGGGCGTGCGAGGTTCTGCATGTTTGTCGAAGGTGAATTTTTCCAGCCTGGATTGCGATGCGTTGTTTCTCGGGCCCCTGCCTGCCATGGTTACCTCCAGTGGTGCCTGTTAGCCGCCGTCTCTGTAGTGCGTTTTCAGAGGTGCCTCTTCCAGTCCGACTCCAGGCCGTACTTCAGTTTTTACGGCCTCTTACTATCCTAGCGCATGGAAATCTTGACTATTGGCAGTGCCTCAGGATGTCATTAGTGGCCGGCATCACTGATTTTGCCCGGCCGCAGTCCTCCTCCTCACCACGGCCTTCCAAGGCCTCTTCTTCTGCTAATGCCGCCGGTACTGTACTTGTCTCGTGGGAGCACTCCTCTGTCTCACTTCGGCTGCTGGAAAGTTCTGCGGGCGCGCCGCCACGTCTGGGCGCCCCGAGCCCCCGCCACGTTGTTCTTGCCCTTCCGCCTGATTCTCCGCAGTCTTTGCATCGTATAATGCCTTCTCACCACTCGGGCGTGAGCCACTAAGAGCACCGGGACGAGGTATTGTTGGCTAATAATGCAGTGTGGTGTCTCCACAGTACTGCTGAATGGCTCGCCACTGACCCCCGGCTACTGTGTGGAGAGGCGGGGCCAGTGCCTATCGCAATTCACTACGTCTCCCTCCCCCAGTGTCCGGATAAATCGCACTGTGAGTCCGCCGCAGCCTCCAGCGGTAATAATTGGGAGTATCTGTCGGCTATTCCCCCCGGGTCGGGTGTTTGCCCCTTACTTCCTCATTGCTGCTGTGGCGCGCGAAGGGCCGAGAGTTCTCCAGTGCCCCGGTCAGCCTTACGTCGGGCGTTCTCCCGCTGCTCACCCCCGTCGGCACGACTCGTGCCGGTGCTGGAAGGCTTCAGGGGGTCACCGGAGAGGGGAGAGGGAGGATTCGGTCGTCGCCCGCCGAGGCGTATCGGGAGTCTTCAGCCAGCGCGGACTTCCGGCTTCCTTCTGCCGCGTTGCCCGCACTTCCGCCTGGCCTCTGGGGATACTGGTGCTCGGTGTTTCAGGCGGCTCAAGGCCCTCAGTGGACGTGTTTCTCAGCGTCACTCCCCGGCACACGATTTTCACCAGGGTTTGGTCGGGAGGACTCCGCTCGGTCCTGGACCCAGGTTCCTCCGGTTAGAGGCTACAGCTTGTTGGATTAATGTGCGGATTTCAGTGGGGAAGCCGCCTCACTCACGAAGCTTCACGGCTATGCTACCGCCATGTTCAGTCGCTAGCCACACCCCTCTACAGCAAAGTTTTTAAGCATAGGACTAGCAAAGACTTTGTCCATTTCTATCTCTGCGTGGATAGCACTGTGCTAATCCTATGCTTAAAAGACTTTGATAGAAAAGCAGACATTTGAGGTGAGCAGATCTAGTAGAGTGTCGCTGGTGTTGAGAGTGCTCTATACAGGAGCTGCTTTCCACCTAAACTTGAGAACTACCCAGAGTTCTCTGCTTCTTTTTTGTATATATATATATATATATATATCTATATATATATATATATATATATATATATATATATATATATATATATATATATATATATATATATATATATATATATATATATATACATTACCTACTAGTTATAGTTAGGACCTAGCTACCATAGGAAATCCGCAACGTTCTATTGGGAATAACTTTGGCGCCGGTTGAGGAATTTGCGTGTAATTTTCCAGAATTTAGTCCAGCTCCGCTCTGCTCCTTCCCTAAAAGTTTCGGGGGGATTCGTGAAGTGGGGGCTGAGAAAAAAGGGGGTCCCAAAACGTGTTTTCCCCTTGTTAATTACCATAGGACGAATTGACAAGGCTACAGCCTGAACCGCTGAAGGGAATTACGCCAAACTTTGCAGAATTGAAGGGACTGGTACGGAGATGTGCCTTTGCTATATTTGGTGAAATTTGCTCCAGTGTTTTTTTTGAAAATTAACTTCAAAAACACATATATATCTATAGGCGCGCTCCGAGCGCTCACCGGTACGCGTACCGGGGACCGCACCCGGCGCGCTACGGGAGTGCGCGAGCGGAAAGGTGAATGGCTGTCGACATTCTAAACAGTCCGGAGAGTCCACCATCTTGTGTCTCGGTAGAATCGACACACAAGAGGTGAAAATAAAAAGGGGGAAATGATTGAAAGGGGGCAGGGTACACACCCCCTGATCCCCTAGGTTTTCTGAGGGGGGCCTAGAAGGACCCTGAAGGGCAAAAAAAATTTTCGCGGGGTTAGTGCTGGGTGCGTTCTTATGTACGCTCACCGGTACGCGCACCCTGAGCGCACCACACACTCCTTTACAATATATAAAGAATATAGCTCTTTTTGGAGAATTGGAGGTAGTTCTAAAAAGAACTGTTTTTTTTCTTCTTTTTCAGTTTTATTTTTTTAACTTTTTCCGAACGTTTTTAATTTTTTTTGTTTTTTTTCAGAACAAAAAAAAAACTAGGGAATGCCAAACTGCTCAACAGGAGCAAAAAAAGGGGAAACATTAGGGCTGGGGAGGGCAGTGGAGTTCTTCTCTTTTTTGAACGATTAGTAGGATACTCTGCTCTCCATAACAAAGCAGTTTGTCACACTGCTTACACTTAATGGTAATGTTAGTAAAAACAGGCTGAATGTTTGGTATCAGCTCGACTGCTCTTCCTCTCCCCGATGATGTTGCTCCTCCGGTGGAAGTCGAGGCGCCATCTCATGGTGCATTCTGTGCCAGGTCCCTGACACTCTCCCGGGCATAGTTCTGGGGGTGCCTCCTTTGCACATGCCTGATCATCAGTGATGTCATTTGAGATGTTATCAGTGATGTCATCAGTGATGTCATTTGAGATGTCGTCAGTGATGTCCTCAGTGATGTCACTGACCATGTCATGAATGATGTAATATGTGACATCATCAGCAGTGGATTGCGGGCGCGTGAGTTATAGTGAGTTCAACTAACTATAACGTGGGAATTTCAAAGGTTTTGTATGAGTAAAATGTGCAGCTAACTATAACTGGTGTTAAACCTATGGTTTTTTCAGTGAATTTCAAAGGTTTTTTAAATGCTAATTCCTAACTATAACGAGTGTTAAACCTATGGTTTTTTCAGTGAATATATACATGCATATTCCATAGGAAATTTGCAACATTCCATTCTCAATAACTTTGGCACCGGTTGACTAATCTACTCGAATTTATCAAAACTAGTGGGGCACTCCAGTCTGGTCCAATCTTGAAAGTTTCGGGGTGATTCGGCAAGCGGGCCGAGCAAAAAGGGGGGTCCCAAAACGTGGTTTCCCCATGCAATTTCCAATAAGAAACTGTAGATATGGCTACTGCCGAACTGCTGAACAGAATGACCCCAAATTTGGCAAAGAGGTAGTTCTTGGTTCAGAAATAACCCCTTTTTTTAAAAAATGGTGTAAATCCATTAAGTAGTTGCTGAGAAAATGATAATTGAAAAAGTTTTGATTCCATGCACCCTGCTGATCACAAGCTTTATGCTAATTGTCTGTCAACACTCCAAACCAGGAAGTGTTGGCAGCCATCTTGTGCCTCGGTAGAACCGAGGCACAAGATATAAGTGAAACAAATGCGCAAAACAAGAAAAGGGGGCAAGGTAGAAATACCCTGACCCCACATGGATCCCAGAGCCCCCAAATTATTATTATTCATTTTAAATCATCAAAATCTGCGCTGGGTGAGCGGATCCAGCCGCAAAAAAAAATAAAGCGCGGGCAAGCTCTTGATTATAATGGGGGCCCAAAGGGGCCCCCCAGTCCCTGGGACCGCCACCACTTAGCGCTTTCATTACATAAAACCTTAGTGGGGGGCTTGAACCCCCCCACACACCCCATGGACCACCACCTCCCCAGCGTTTTGTAGATGTTGGGAGGGGGGCCGTGCAGCCCCCCTCCCAGAGCCCTGTCATGGCCCTGGGGACCGCCAACCCCCAGGGCCAGCTCCTGCAGTGTCCTGGGGTGCCCACCCCCTGAACACTATAGTTTGCTATGGCAGGGGGGGAGCCTTGCGACTCCTGCCCTGCCATAGCAAACTCTGCTTTGGTTTTTGGAAGAGAGAGCAGGGAAACCTGCTCTCTCTTCCAAATACCAAAGCAGATTGCTTTTCCACATGGGGAGCTGCATCTTAGCATGTGGAAAAGCAATGCCGGCTCTCGCAGGAGGCAGGGAGCCAGCAGGATCGTGTGGGGATTAGGGACCCTCCACGGTCCCCAACAGGGATGGCCGGCCCTGGGGGATTTGGTCCCCAGGGCCATAAGTGACCCGGGAGAGAATCCATGCGGCCCCCTCCATCATTTAAAAGAAAAAAGGAAAGACCAGCCCCAGGGAGCAGCATTGCAGAGAGGTGTTCTGAGGCCACGCCCCTTTTTACACCTCTCTGCAACACAGGTCTGTGGCGCTTAATGAAGGTACCTGGTGGGCTAGTTGGACCCTAGGGACCCTCAGGGTTCAAGGGGAGTTAATCACCCAACTTAAAATGCACCACGGGGCGCGTTTGCACAGTGGTGAAGAGAGGGGGTGGGGCCTGAGGTGACATGTGTGCAAACACGCCCTGTGGTATGTTTTAATGGAATGGAATGGAATGGAATGGAATGGAAATTGCACTTGTATAGCGCGTAACTACCCGGAGGCCTCGCAGCGCTTGTGAATGATTACTTAGTGCGGGCATGGGGTAGATTAGCAGGTGTTAGCAAACAGGTGCGTTTTCAAGGCCTTCCTGAAAGACATATGGTTGTTATGTTCCCGAAGAGAGAGTGGGAGGGAGTTCCAAAGTCTCGCCGCCATATGAGAGAAAGAGCGGCCTCCCCAGCGAGCTTTCTTGATTTTGGCGGTCGTTGCCAGCTGAAGGGTGCAAGAGCGAAGGGAACGGGACGGGACATATGGCGTAACCATAGGGTGTAGAATTACAGGGCCCGTTCGATGGAACGATTTGTGTAAAATACACATGGCTTTAAATTGCACTCTTGCCGCCACAGGAAGCCAATGGAGCTCCCTTAGGGCGTTCTTAGCTGACTGCCAGCGGGGGATGTTGTAGAGTAGGCGCGCTGCACTGTTCTGTGTGACTTGGAGCTTCTGAGTAACGGAGGTCGGGGCTCCCATATAAAGAGCGTTCCCATAGTCCAGGCGGGAGAGTATCAGGGCCTGGACCATGATCCTCCTCGCCTGGAATGGGAGCAAAGGGAGCACCTTCCGCAGCATCCTCATTAGCCCAAAACAGGTGGCGGCCGTCTTGGTAGCCTGGACCGAAAAGTCAAGTGCTCTATCGAGCCAGATCCCAAGACTCTTGATCTGGGACTTAGGGACGGGGGACGGGCCTAAACATGGTGGCCAGATGGATGCAAGGGCAGAGGGAGAAGGGTTGCCCAGTAAGATGATGTCTGTCTTCTCCCCATTAAGCTTTAAGCAGGAAGATTGCATCCATCTGGCAACAGCCTCTAGACAGGGGCCTAAGGTGGGGGACGATCCCTCAGAGTGGTCTAAAGAGACCACCAATTGGGTATCGTCCGCGTAGGTGACAATACGCACACCAAGTTAAGTTAAGTTGGGGAATTAATTCCTCTTCAATCCTGGGGTCCCTGGAGACCAACTAGCCCACAAGGTACCTCCAGTAAGCGCCACGGAGTTGCGTTGCAGAGTGTTGTAAAAAGGGCCATGGCCTCTGAACACCTCTCTGCAACGCAGCTCTCTGGCGCATACTGGAGGTACTGGGTGGGATAGTTGGCCCCAGGGCCCCAGGGCCCTCAGAATTGAAGAGGAATTAATTCCCCAAATTAAAAAGTGCCACAGGGCGTGTTTGCACACATGTCACCTCAGGTCCCGTCCCCTTCCTTCATCATTCTGCTAACGTGCCCCCTGGCAAGTTGTAAGTTGGGGAATTCCTTCTCCTTCAATACTGAGGGTCCCTGAGCGCCACCAGGTATCTCCAGTATGCGCCAGGGAGCTGAGTTGCTGACAGGTGTTCAGAGACTATGCCCTTTTTACACCTCTCTGCAATGCATCTCTGTGATGCTTACTGGAGGTACCTAGTGGGCTAGTTTGACCCTAGGGACCCTTAGGATTCAAGGAGACTAAATATCCCAATTTAAAACCGTCGCAGGGCGCGTTTACACAGTGGTGAAGGGAGGGGACGGGCCCTGAGGTGATGTGTGCAAACACGCCCTGTGGCGTGTTTTAAGTTGGGGAATTAATTCCCCTTCAATTCTGAGGCCCCCTGGGGGCCAATTAACCCACCAGGTACTTCCAGTAAGTGGCGCTGCGTTGCAGAGATGTGGTGCAGGCCTTGCCCCTTTTTACACTTCTCTGCAACAGCGCTCACTGGATGTACCTAGTTGGCTACTTTGACCCTAGGGACCCTCAGGATTCAAGGGGGCTTAATCTCCCAACTTAAAACGGCCACAGGGCGTGTTTACACAGTGGTGAAGGAAGGGGGTGGGGCCTGAGGTGACCTGTGAAAACACGCCCAGTGGCGCGTTTTAAGTTGGGGAAATAATTCCCCTTCAATCCTGAGAGCCCCAGGGGGCCAACTAGCCCACCAGGTGCTTCCAGTAAGCGCCACTGCGCTGTGTTTCAGAGAGGTGGCCCAGGCCACGCCCCTTTTTACACCTCTCTGCAACGCAGCTCTGTTGCTCTTACTGAAGGTACCTAGTGGGCTACTTGGACGCGCTTTCTATGTGAAGAGCTAGCTGTGTCTGAGCCTGAATATTTTACTAAGCATTGTTGTGCGGTTTTAAATACTTGCATCTTAAAGCTGACTTGTAGCTACAGGGGCTTAGCTCCAGCAACGTTTGAATTTAAATATTTCTGTGCCATATACTATTTGCACATTGCTACTTTGATCTGGTGCACTTACTTTGTCCTATCAGGTGCCTCTCTGTGCATTCCTCATCTGTCTCACTCCCCGCCGTCGCTTCGGTCATATCCCCGGTCCACCACGGCCCGTGCCGGTTGAGTGGAGGGCATAATTTGAGCTATCACCCGACCTCTCCTGTGGGTGACGTACTTCCGGTGGGAGGCGGTCCCTCTCACTCCAAATTCTATTTCTTCTTCCTGAAGCCAGTCTCCGCCTGTCCGCGCCAGTATGCAGCCAGGCGCCAGGACCCCTGGTCCTGGGCCTACTCAGACTCTCACTTATTCCAGGGAGTGCCTGCTCGTCGTGCAAGGTAAAATACCTTGCTAGAATCACAATCTGCTTCCTGGCACTCCACAAGTGCAGTGTAATAAGTGTAGGTTTAGAGTAGGGTGACCCCTATGCCCCTCCTCAGGCCCCCTAGTTCCTCACCTATTAACATCCTCAGTCTGAACTGCAGGTCTCTAGTTAAACATCGCAGAGAAATATATATATATTTTTTTTTGTTTTTGGAAAACCTTTATTGTACATTGGCAGATAACAAATACGGGCCTACAACCATCCGGCCGGCCTCGACATCATTGTAAAGCGCAGTAGCAAACAATACGGCAACTCGGTATCGTCATAGAATGGAATGCAAGCAAGTTAAGTTACACTGGAAATACATACATTACCGAGAAGAAGGAGAATTGAAGGTTTAATTTTACAGTTTTCATTAAGCGTAAGAAATATCAAACGTTAGAAAGGATCAGAGTTCAATCGATCCGTCTGAATACTGACATGGGTGACGTCCTGCAAGGAAGAGCAAGCAGCAATACAGAACCAAAATGGCAGCACCAGGACCTCGCATAAGGAGCAATAACCACAGAGCATGTGACGTGCTAGAAGCCACCCATCTCAACTTGACACAGTCCATTGACCCAGAGAGAAAGGTGAAGAAAAGGAATCGGAAAAAAAGAGAAAAATTAAGGCCCATAGAAACTGAAACTGACCAAAAAAAAAGATATCCCCCCACCCAACACGCATGCAGAGGCTACGGCCTACCCCCCCCCCCCTAGCAGTGTGTCTGTCGCCCAAAAAAAGAATACCCGAAATAAAGAAGAAAAGAAAAGGAGGAAAAAGATGTACCAATGGCGCGGGAGGAGGGCCAAACTATTATGTCCAAGGACATGCAAACTGTGTAACCGCGGCCACTCCACACCCGACCCCAAGTGAAAACAGACCCAACGTCTGGCTCTCCCGTCTACCAAACACAGTCCCGGCAAATCAGTCCACTAGTAGTAAACAAAAAGGAAAGAAACGTCCTCAGCCCTGTCCCCTTCGATCCATCGCGCCAATAAGATATAGGGTCAAAGCAGCAGTCAGGCGCAGAGAAGGCATTTTCAGGAACCACCACGGAATAAGGCGCTTACCACCAATGTCCAACCAGACCAGTATCAGGCGCTCCACAAACTTGCAGAGAGAAGCAGTGCAATGCGACGATTCACCAATGGCGACCCATCGAGGCGTCTGCAGCATGTCCAATCCACAATAGTTAGTGCCACCAGCAGCTCCCAAAGCAAGTCCAGAACATGGCGCCCATCGGCAACTCCCCAGCCAATACGATATTACAGAAGTCCCATGGTGTTCCTCAGTCAATGCAGACGGGGTCGTAGAGGTCTCCAGTTCCAGTACCAACGGCGCCCCCATGTAACTCCGACCAGGCAGTTCACCGCCGGCGAGTTCAAGGTGTGGCGAAGCACCCCGCAGAAGGAAGCTGTCTCGGTCAGTCGGGAGCAGCTCAGGCACAATGGCATCTATTCGGTTCCCCAGGTTAACGGCTTGAGCGCACATATCATCCCGCAAATCAGCCAGGGCTCCGAGAATGTCTCCAATGCTCAGGGGCGGCTCAGGGGAAGAAAGCGTCGCTTCCCATTGTACGTGGGTCCCACAGCCGTATGACGATACTCGAGCCCCTCTGCCCAGATCCCTATCCAGTGGCCCATCAATCCTCCGGTGCCCCGACATGCGCGACCAGATTACAGGGACAAGGGCAGCACCGTCCATGTTGGCCGTACACTCTGTAGCAGTAAAGGGGTGGCAGTCTCTAGCACACTCGGCAGAAGGACGGGTCTGCAACAGCAAGCACGGAGCGCTCGGCTCAAAATGGCCCCCAAGTGCTCGGAGAGTGGAAGCTGACGAAAGTATCCAGGGAAGAGAAACAAAAGTATCGCCGATGTCCGCGGTCTCAAGGTAGCGCGGAGTTGAAAGGAGAGCCAATGCCACAATGTTGTTGGGAGCTCGGCACCACAGCCGTCCGCCGCCAGCCATCTCCGTCCTGCCGCCCTCGGCCGCTGTTAACCCCACCGGGGCCGTCCTCCCAGAAGAACAAAGACCTGGCTGCAGTTCTGATCGCCGGGAAGAAGACTGGGACGCCCCTCCACCATTATCGCGTGTAACACGACGGGGAGCACACCATCGGATGCAGCATCGCCTGCCGAGTCCGAAACCGCTAAAGAAGATCAGGAAAAGTTGCAGGATAGTTAGCGGCTCGGAAGAAAAGCAGACGGACCAGCGGAGCCGAGGGTTTAGGCGGCCATCTCGGTCGCAGGCTAGGCTCCTCCCCCTCGCAGAGAAATATTTGATCTCCTTCAGGATTCTGCACCGGATATACTCTTTCTAACGGAAACATGGCTAACTAACGACTCTGTGGCTATTCCTACTCTGGCACTCCCCTCAGGCTATTCTCTGCTCGCACAGAACAGATCTAGCGATGGGGTGGGGGCCTAGCAGTGATATTTAAATCAGCATTCCCCTGCACTCTACTACCCTATGACCTCCCCGACTGTGAATGTGCACTGTTTAGAACTTGTTTATCACACACCTTTACTGGGTTTCTTATTTACTGACACCCAGGGCCATCTAGGGCCTTTTCAGAGGCCCTTGGTCTTTCAACGTCCATCTTAGCACTGGAAGCATCCAATTTAAGTATCCTGGGTGACTTGAATTTACACTTGGATCAGCAGGACGCCCTGGAGATTACACATTTCCTGGGAGATATGGAGGCATGCCAATTAAACCAATTAGTAGTGGGTCCATATCATCTTGCAGGTCATTTATTGCAACCTGTATTTTCAAACATCCGTTCTCTTGAAGCCCACGCCCCTCTCCAGCTAGTCTGGACAAATTATTTCCTTATTCATGTGAGCTTCGACTTAGTTGGCTCACCTTTGCAGATATCTCAACAAACTACCATGAAACGACCATGGCACAAACTGGACGCCCCTGGCTTCACGACCAGTCTAAAAACATCCTGTCTGGTATGGCCCACTGATCTGGAGAGAGCTGATAAAGCCTATAGGAGCTGGATTAGCAACACTCTAAACCTCTGTATCCCTCAGAAATTGACTAATTTGAAACGCTTAGAATCACATGCCTGGCATAACGAGTTCTTAAGACAGAAAAAAACAGTGTAAATCCCTGGAACGCATCTGGAGACGTACCTGTGATCTCACAGCAAAAAAATCTACAGGCTGGCGATCAAAGCCTACCACAAACTTCTCCTAAAGGCAAAACCTGCATTCTATACTAACTTGATTAAATCCAGCTCTACACCCTCCAAAACCATTTTTTCTCTCTTAAACGATATGAGAAACCCCTAACAGGAACTAACAATATCATCTCACCAATCTGCACTGTGAAGCTCTGGCCTGCTACTTTATTAGTAAAGTGGACTGTATCTACACAACTTTTGACGTGAGCAGGGTGGCACCTAACCCATGGCCATCCACTTACGCACTGGATCCCTCCCTCTCGCTTCAAGAACTTCCTCCTTTGTCTTGTAATGACATTGATACTCTGTCAAATAAGGTGAAATCAGGTTCACCTGACGATCCTGTAAAACCTGACACTTTCAGGAAGTTCCAAAACTGCATCCCAACGGAGGGCAGGACACTGATCAATAGGTCACTCCAGTCAGCAGTGCTTCCCAAATCTTGGAAACACGCCAAGGTTGTTCCAATACTGAAAAAGCCTTCACTGGATGCATTGGCCCGAGAGAATTTTTGGCCTATCTCCCTGCTTCCTTACTTGGCCAAGGTCATAGAATCCCATGTTAATGTCATCCTAACCAAGTATTTGGAAGAAAATTAGATTGTGGACAGGTCACAAAACGGGTTCCGGCCTAAACACAGCACAGAATCCGCCCTGTTGGCAGTCACAGAGCAGTTGAGAGCGGCACTGGACGAGGGTAATACCACAGCACTGGTGCTGATCGATCTGAGTGCAGCTTTCGATACAGTCTCCCACCAGATTCTGCTCCAACGACTCAGGGAGATCGGCGTCAGCGGCACGGCATGGGCCTAGTTTGCATCTTTTTTATCTGATAGCTCATTCCAGATCCACGCCCCTCCATACCAGTCCAGTACATACCCCTATACCCCTTCTGTTGTGGCGTCCATGGGGCTCAGCGCTGAGCCCTAAACTCTTTAACGTGTACGTCCGCCCTTTGGCCTGCTTGGCCAAAGCCCGGTGATCAGTATGATATCTAATGCGGATGACACGCAGCTGCTATTTACCTTCTCTAACAACGCTGCCCTAGACCAACTGAGGTTTCAGGAGGAAGTCTTGCCAATCTCAGATTGGTTGACGGAAAACTACTTCCAACTCAATTCCTCAAAAACTGAGGTGCTCTTGGTTGGTAGAGACTCTCATAAATGGGAGGGACTATCAGTGGTGCCCCACTGTACTGGGTCCCCCTTCCCTGTCGAAAAACACAGTTTAGAACTTAGGGGTCCTGATAGACAACTCCCTCTCCCTAGAACTGCATGCCAAAAAAGTGGCAGGTATCTGTTTCGGCCACTTACATGGGCTGAAATCCATCCTAGGGTTTTTTGCCCCTCCCATCCGTCAAGTGATCATTCAATCAGTAGTCTTGTCTCGCCTTGATTACTGTAACAGACTTCTACTGGGGGCTAACAAAACGGTCACGAAGATACTGCAAAGGGCTCAGAATGCAGCTACCCGCACTCTCTTCGCCCTCCATAACCGCTGCCCCAACTCCTACCTCTTGCACCACCTACAATGGCTTCTGATCGAACGGAGAATTCATTTTAAGACTCTCTGCACTATCCTTAAGATTCTGTACGATCAGGGCCCCCAGATTCTGCAGGGACTCTGCTCACTCTATGTGCTGACTCGAGCATTACGTTCTGCTGACCTGCACCTGGCTTGCACTCCCAGGATGCGCAGGAGCCAAGCGTGGGGGGGGGGGAGGGGGGCGATCTTTTAGGTCCCTGGCCCCTGCCATCTGGAACTCTATTCCAATCTCAGCTCGCTGCACTCAAAACCACTGGGCTCTCAGGAAACAGATTAAAACCTGGCTATTTTCTTCTATCGAGCCGGGGACGCCTTCGTGGTGCGTTCCTGCCCTTCGACGCCCTAATTTATTGGCAATTTTTAAGCTGTCCTTCCAACTAGCCTTTCACCTTCCACCATTGCTGTCTGTCCGCTAGCGCTGGGCCGCCCTGTTGCTGGGGTAGCAATTTGCTATACAAGTTCCTATAACATAACATAACATAACATAACACAGGGCGCGTTTACACAGTGGTGAAGGGAGGGGATGGGGCCTGAGGTGACGTGTGAAAACACGCCCTGTGGCGCGTTTTAAGTTGGTAAATAATTCCCCTTCAATTCTGAGAGCCCCAGGTGGCCAACTAGCCCACCAGGTGCTTCCAATAAGCACCACTGCGCTGTGTTTCAGAGAGGTGGCCCAGGCCATATCCCTTTTTACACCTCTCTGCAACGCAGCTCTGTGGTACTTACTGGAGGTACCTAGTGGGCTACTTGGACCCTAGGGACACTCAGGATTCAAGGGGACTTAATCTCCCAAATTAAAACGGACACAGGGCGCGTTTACACAGTGGTGAAGGGAGGGGCTGGGGCCTGAGGCGACGTGTGCAAACACGCCCTGTGGCACATTTTAAGATGGGGAAATAATTTGCTTTCAATCCTGAGGGCCCTGGGGCCAACTAGTCCTCCGGGTGCTTCCAGTGAGTGCTACTGCACTGCGTTGCAGAGAGGTGGTCCAGGCCATGCCACTTTTTACACCTCTCTGCAACGCAGCTCTGTGGCGCTAACTGGAGATACCTGGTGGGCTAGTTGGACCTAAGGGACACTCAGGATTCAAGGGGACTTTATCCCCCAAATTAAAACGGCCACAGGGCGTGTTTGCACACGTCTGGTCAGCCCCCCCTCCTCTCTTCACCAGTGAGCAAATGCGCCCTGTGGCGCATTTTAAGAGTGAGTTTTAATCCCCCTGCCCTATTATGTACTAGGGGCTTACTGAGGAGGTCATTCTAATCACAGGGGTACACCACCACATATAGTGTTCCCTAGTGTATGTAGGTGTTTTTACTGTATTCTAAGTGTCTTTTAGCATAGCACTGGCTCTAGGACTGGTTAGTCAGAGTCAGTTACCATAGTACCAATCTGAAAAAGTTGAGGGTACTGGATGATTTTGCAACAAGGCCTCTTTCTGCTCCTGTGTTTGTTCTTTCTGCACGTCTTCCTTCTTCCTACACTTTTCTTTGTCTTTGAGGCTTTCTGTTGCTTCTTTTTGCATTTCTTTTTCTTCTTTCTGTGTGTTTTTCCTTTTTTCTTCACATGTCCTTCCTCTGTAGGCATAGTTAGAAACTAGCATTTAAAAAACATTTGAAATTAACAAACAAAACATAGGTTTCAGGCACGTTATAGTTACAAATTAGCATTTAAAAAACCTTTGAAATTCACTGAAAAAAACATAGGTTTCAGGCACGTCATAGTTAGGAATAAGATTTCAAAAAACCTTAGAAATTCACTGAAAAAAACATAGTTTTCAGGGGTGTTATATTTAGTTAGACATTTCACTCGTACAAAACCATTGAAATTCCCCCGTTATAGTTAGTTCAGCTAACTATAACTTGCGCGCCTGCAATGCACTGCTGATGACATCACATATTACATCCCTCATGACATGGTCAGTGACATCACTCATGACATTATATATATATATATATATATATATATATATATATATATATATATATATATATATATATATATATATATATATATATAATATATAATAAATATATAAATGTATGTGTGTGTGTCTATATATGTATATATATACATATATATGTGTGTGAATGAAGATTCATTAATCGATGCCAAAGTTATTGCCAATAGAATTTTCCGGTTTTCCTATGGATAATAGGTCCTAACTATAACTACCTACTGGCGACCGCCAGTAGGTAATGTGTGTGTATGTATATATATATATATATATATATCCACGGATTGCTCTTCAATTCGGGAATAAAGACGACAAGCCACACCACCAGGTACCGGAAAGATTGTTTATTTCAGGGCATAAACAGACGCGTTTCGAGCTCACGGGCTCTTGGTCACATGACCACCATTTTTTTCAACCTTGTTTATATAGTGGAAAATAATAGAAAGGGAAGAGAGTTTCCGTGTTTACAAACACCACACGGAAACTTTTTAAAGTGCAGTTTCTAAAAAATCATAAATAAAGAAAATTCAAATGATGCACATTTCCCAAACGTTTGGTATTAAGTTATTACAAATATTCAGAGGGTGTAAACCTCAGAAGACACGCGAACAAATCGCATAAAGGTAGTACCCATGTTGCCTTATTGAGTAGACAGGTTAAGAGGGAGTGGAAGGAGTTTAAGAGAGGTATGGATAAGTTAAGGAATAACCAGAGGTAAGTGGGAGGAAGATGTAAAGTAGTGATAGTTTGGTCAAGTCGCTTGGGTCTAGTACCCATTTCATCATGCCTCCTTTTATATAACTAAGTATCCATATCATGATTCAGTATAAATCAGTGGGTGGCTATAGTATCTATCTGGTCAAAAAAGAGTGAAATAAACTATTTCATAGTTGATATCTTCCCAAAATACTCTATCCCGTGCTCATAGTCGTAATTTGATATTTCTCGTGTAGCAGCAGTGCTCATAACAGTATTCATTATTTGTGGTTTATCACTTCTTATCAGGACGAAATATATCACTAGAGGGAAAGTAAGAAAATGGAAAAAAATCATTAGTTCAAATGCAAATTTGACAGATATAAACTATTTAGACATAATAGAATTGTTCGCATCGTTTTCCTCTCTCAACATATCAACCTGTCTAAATATCATAGTTAATCAATTATATTAGATATTGTGTCAACCAAACATTATTAGAATCAAAATCATAATTTTAGAAAATTTTTGGGGTATATGTCATGGAATCGGAGTATCAGTGAAGGGGGTTTAGGAAGCTCACAGTTTATTTATTTACAGGTGTACATACATCTCCACGTCAATGTTCATCCCAAAAGGTACGATACATATATGTATATGTATATATATATATATCTACCGCCAGTAGGTAGTGTGTGTATGTATATATATATATATATATATATATATATCCATTACCTACTGGCAGTCGCCAGTAGGTATATATAGTTAGGACCTAGTTACCATAGGAAATCCCCAACATTCTATTGAGAATAACTTTGGCGCCGATTGAGGAATCTGCGTGTAATTTTCCTTAAAATTGCTTCGCTCCGCTCCGCTCCTTTCCTGACAGTTTCGGGGGGATTCGTCAAGTGGGGGCCGAAAAAAAAGGAGGGTCCTAAAAAGTGTTTTCCCCATCTTAATTTCCATAGGGACCTTTAGATACGGCTACAGCCCGAACGGCTGAACTGAATTACATCAAACTTAGCAAAATGGTAGGGCCTGGTATGCAGATGTACCTTTGCCATGTTTGGTGAAAATCCCCCCAGTAGTTCTTGAGAACATTGAATTTGAAATTTTTCAAATGGCATTTTCTATGGGACCTTTAGACACGGCTACAGCCCGAACGGCTGAACGGAATTACACCAAACTTGGCAAAATGGTAGGGACAGGTATGCAGTAGTGCCTTTTCTATATTTGGTGAAAATCCCTCCAGTAGTTGTTGAGAAAATTGAATTTGAGCAAATTATATATCTATATGCGCTCAACATTCTATTGGGAATAACTTTGGCGCCGATTGAGGAATCTGCTTGTAATTTTCCAGAATTTTGGCCAGCTCCGCTCCGTTCCTTCCCTGAAAGTTTTGGGGGGATTCATCGAGCGGGGGCCAAAAGGGGGGTCCCAAAACGTGTTTCCCCATGTTAATTTCCATAGGGACCTTTAGACACGGCTACAGCCCGAACGGCTGAATGCAATTACACCAAACTTGGCAAAATGGTAGGGCCTGATATGCAGATGTGCCTTTGCTATGTTTGGTGAAAATCCCTCCAGTAGTTCTTGAGAAAATTGAATTTGAAAATTTTCAAATGGCATTTTCTATGGGACCTTTAGACACGGCTACAGCCTGAACGGCTGAACGGAATTACACCAAACTTGGCAAAATGGTAGGGACTGGTATGCAGTAGTGCCTTCTCTATATTTGGTGAAAATACCTCCAGTAGTTTTTGAGAAAATTGAATTTGAGCATATTATATATCAATATGCGCTCACCGTACACGCACCGTAAGCGCACGGTACACGTACGTGCGCGTACCCTTACGTGCGCGAGAGAGTTTCAGATTGGCTGGCAGTCGACTGTCAACATTCCAAACTGTCCAAACCAGGAAGTGTTGGCCACCATCTTGTTTTTCAGGAGAACTGAGGCACAAGAGAGCCCAAAACAAGAGTGGAAAACATGAAAAGGGGGCAGGGTATAGACCCCCCAACCCTTTAGCCCTTCTCAGGGGGTCCCAAAAGGACCCCCAAGGGCAAAAAAACTATTAAAACAAATCGCGGGGTATGCGCACCGTACGCACCCATACCGTGTGCATACCCCGCGTTTTAAAAAAAATAGTAATTTTTTTTGCACTTGGTGGTCCTTCTGGGACCCCCTGAGAAGGGCTAGGGGGTCAGGGGGTCTCAACCCTGCCCCCTTTTCACGTTTTCCACTCTTGTTTTGTGCTCTCTTGTGCCTCACTTCTCCTGAGAAACAAGATGGCTGCTCAGGTGGTCCCAGAAGGATAATAACATATATAAACGTTATCCGCTAATAGAATTAGCATTTACAAAACCTTTGAAATTTATTGAAAAAAAATATAGGTTTCACGCCTGATATAGTTAGGAATTAGCATTTAAAAAACCTTTACAAATTCACTTAAAAAACCATAGGTTTCAGGCCTTATATAGTTAGGAATTAGCATTTTAAAAACCTTTCAAATTCTCTTAAAAAAACATAGGTTTCATGCCTTATATAGTTAGGAATTAGCATTTAAAAAACCATTGAAATTGCTCCTATATAGTTAGTTGTACTAACTATATTTCGCGCACCCGCAATCCACTGCTGATGATGTCACATATTACATCATTCATGACATGTTCAGTGACATCACTGATGACATCACTGATGACATCTCAAATGACATCACTGATGACATCACTGATGACATCTCATTTGACATCACTGATCACATCACTGATGACATCATCCAGTAACTGTGTGTCTCTGTAAAGTTTAAATATGTTTTACATATTGAAGAATGAGTGGATGTATAAGTGTCTGGATGAAGGATTTAGTAGGTGCGTGACTGACTGTATGAGTGAGTGATTAAATGTGTCTTAGTAAATGCATGGGTTAGTGACTAAACTGTCTGAATGTGTGCATCAGTATGTCTGTTGTTGTGTAAGCTGCTGCATGTGTTGATCAGTAGCTATATGAGTGGCTCTATGGGTTATTGATTGGTTGCCCAAGTATTTGAATGGGAGACTGAGTGTGATCTGGTAAAGAGTTAGCCTCAGAATTATACTTCAAATTATAAAAATCATATTAAAACAATAAAAAACTGGAAATATAACTAAACGATCATACAATAAATAAATAGACCATAACTTTATCAAAACAATCTAATAAACAACATGTGATGTGGACTCCAATAGAAGTACGGTAGTTAATCTGCAAAACAAAAAGAAAATTAGAGTTTAAAATTACATTAATGTGACTAAATGAGGTCAAACTTTTCAAGTCAAAGTAACAGTTGACAATATTTACTATTTTGTAATGTGTGCAGTGTGTCTGATATATTTCACTTATCTTATAGGCTTGCATTCAAGCGGTGTCTATATAAAAGTGCCTACTGCGTCAGATTTACATTTGAGATCAACAGATATTTAAAATGATTCAGAGATGAGACAGAATTAGGTTAGAGATCAAGTCATTATGCAGGACAATATTTTTTAGGGCTTATTTACAAAACTCTTGCGCCACTTTTGTGTTTCTTTTCTCATGATGAAAGGGACGCAAAAGTGGCGCAAGGGGTTTGTAAATAAGGTATTTTATTTCTAATGCATTTAATCGGAGGTATTGTATATCTAGGCCGCTCTGCTTAATTTGTGTAAACACTGTGAACAGTAGAGTTCACAACTTCAATTCAGCTTTGGTACCACATAAGAACGGGCAGCAACGTCCATAACTTTAATAGAGAAAGAAAAACAATGTGAGAGAGAGTGAGAGAGAGAAAGAGAGAGAAAACAACATTTAAACTGTGGTAGAAAGTTATAGATGGAGATTTACAAACCCAGTCTTTACCACCCATGGACCTTCCTCCCCATTGTTGCCACCTCCTTTGCTATGCCTTATCAATCAAATCTTTTCACTTGTCTTTCGGTGTACCCGCTCTCAAAACGCTTCCACTGGCCATTGTAGATGCAGACTTTGGTCCACCCTTTTAATCAATTTTTTCACTTTGCGATATAACGTCCTACCTCTGTTCTTCATCTGCTACTTTCTCCTTTCAAATTCTCTTGTAAAGACCTTATCAAGCCTTCAAGAGAAAAAGAAGGCTGGGAAACCACTTTATATGTGAGTTCTGTATGGCATCCTAATACCCAATCATGTAATTTTATACTTCCTACCTTTTTGTAATGCACTTCAGTTGCAGTGTTCATTCTTGTCTGGCTGTGTGCATTACGACAAATAAAGGAAGCATTTTCTGCATATTTTTAATAAAGCATTTGACACAATACATAGTGATACCGCATTTATTGTAAATATTTATTGAATGTTTTGAAATTAATTTCTGCAAGTCTTAAAAAGGGTGAATGCAAGAAAAGTTACTTGCCACATATGCAAGACTGCTTTCAAGAGGAGACCCCAATAAAGAGTACTGGTGTGGAACTGCAAGTATGCAGAAGCACTTGCAGACTAAGAATTCGGTCAACGTTGCAAGAGAAGAGTTAAGGAGCTTGAGAGAGGCTCCTCCTGCTTCATGAGAATGCCCAAGTACCAGTGGAGCAACACCGTCATTCTCTACTGCACGGCCTAATATTCGTCCCCAATTTAGAAACCTTTAAGAGAAAAAGTAAGAAGGTTGGGAGCTCTGTATACCATCCTAACACCTAATCATCCATTAGTTATACAGAGATCCATCCTGTATCAGACCCATCCGTACAAGTGTGAATTGGAGATTATCTGTCACCAAAAAAGCCTCAAGTACATATATCCGTTACTTTTTAACTTCGTCGACTAGTCATATTGAGAGTATTTACCTTAACGTTATCCGTTAAAAATTTGTGAATGTTTTTGGCATCTCACAACTAGGTCATGCCATATTCGAGACATCAGTGTAATGAGCTAGATCAGGAGGATATACTTTCTTCAATATCGGCAATTTGCTGCTGACTTACGTAACATTCTGCAAACTGAAAAAAGAGTTAAAAATGTATATGTTGTACATATGTCCAAGCTTAATTTTAATGTACATAAAAAGAATTGTTCTCAATAGGATTTGGATTGAAAAGCAATCATCAGAGGTTTCAAACCAACCGCGTTAGGACCATACTAGCGGTTAGACAAAATCATATGCAAATCCCAATATGCTTTCGAGGGGCACTATGGACGCACTCGGTAGGCGTTCGTAAGTGTCATTCCTAAGAGCCCTCTTTCCTATTTACAACTATTCTAACGAAAACAGTTATTAACATAAAATAACATAAAGTAATATATCATCAACAAATTAATGTTTTTGGAAGTATCATTACCAGCATGCAAAAAACACCACAATTGTAGCTGTCAAGTTATCTTTGGTTACATTCTTAGATTCTATCACTAACTTCCATTTCCACTTTCATTGAATATATATATACACCATGAATTGGCTGCGACAAAATAGATATTCTACAACATGATTAACTTTAGCTGCTGCTTTCAGATAAGCCACTAACAATGTTTTTATAAATTCACTATGCACTTGTTAACATTGTTTAGTTTATTATTTTGGTTATGGTAATCACTATTTTTTATAGAAAAGCATGCACCATGGTCATATTTCCTTGTAAAATAATCCACAAACAGTAGAACTACGGTCAGAACATGAAGGGTGGACCCAATTCTCTAATACAGCACTGGATTAATGGTTAATATGATTGGAAAGGCACAATGACAGCAGGTTTTGACCAAGTCTGATGTAGAAATATGGGGTCAGGGTTCCAATAGCAATATTGGCCCCTAAAAGGGAGAATAATTAGCATATTTTGCACATATTTATTGTGGATATGTCATTGACATTTGCTTCATTTTGCACATTTTGCGACATTTGCACATGTTATCAGATTGGTCAATGATATATGTATATAATGATCTATGCACTTGCACTTTATTCTTCGTATTTCTCCCAGTACCCTCATATTTATTATTATCATAAACAGACCTGTTATCTCTTGTGTATTTTACAATAATTGATTTTGCCATTGATGATTCACTCATGTAAATATTTGTACATACATCTATGATGCTGGTTTCTACTAAAGGTATTTTACTGTTATGTAACCCATTTTATAAGAAGTTAATGCCACCATTCAGTAGCTGGAAGTATGTTTTCCATGTCAATGCTAATGGTATTCACAGGTGATACTCATTATTTATCGTCACTAGCACTTTAAAAGGGCGGTTCTACTATCAAAACGTTGTCATGTGAACAAGGCTCCGTTGAGCCGAAACGTCTTTGACAGTACCTCTGCAATAAAAAAGCGAGAGCCCATCTGGTCCGTTTTTCCGAGTTTCTTTTGCTGGCTGGCGAGACTCGTTGCAGCGCAATTCGAAAGCGGCATTCCTGATATATATATATATATATATATATATATATATATATATATATATATATATATATATATATATATATATATATATATATATATATATATATATATATATATATATATATATATTACGCTCCAAATATCCCAGGAAAATCAGTCCTTTAGGAAAGTAGCACACACAGGGGAGGTTCCACAATGATTTTTAATGAGAACCAACAGCAACATATATATATATATATATATATATATATATATATATATATATATATATATATATATATATCTGCCAGTTGTAATTTACTCTGCAGGTCCCACAACGAGTTTGTCGTGCTTTCCCGGGGTTTCAAACCACCTCCTGTGCTGTATATTGCAATAAGGACATACACACAATGAATGGTGTGGGTCTACAGAGAAGAGAGATGGGACAGAGAGAGAGTGTACAAGGGCAGAGATCCAGTTGGATGGTCTCTATTACCGTCAGCCCTTCTGTGGATAACGCTTCACCGTGTCCACTTTTGAATGTGGTAAGGAAGAAGGACAGGACCGTCAGGGATGGACTACATTAAAATCCTCCAGGATTCCAGCAGTTTGTGACAGATGTCTGCACACATGAGGTGCATGACCTATGTGGTATCACGTAGCTTGGTTTCGGTGGATTGAGGGTGGTTTAATGACATTATAAACCTGTCCTCAAGTAGTTTTATTTTATGCATGCTACTTACCAGTCATGCTAGGAATGTTTTCATGAGGGCCGTCTAGAGGTAATAAATGTCATCCAGCCTGCACTGATTACAGTCTGCTTGGCAGATCCCTCTTGGGGCAGGGTGCAGGGTGCAAGCGGTGAGGATGGTTAAGCTGCTATGCTTTACCTATACATTGGGCATGGTCCCAGTGCTAGTGCCTTTAACCACCCTCCGTCTCATTGATGCACAGATCCAGTCCTTCGTGTGTGGCTCCTCTTGGCCCTGGTTAGCCGCATCCAAACTCATAGTGCACTGCTCATGTGGTGGTTTAGGCCTTCTATCAGTGGAGCATTACGCTCTGGCTCTTCACATCTCTCAAATGGCATACCTACTTCCTGGTACTCCTGACTTTCCACAGTAGACACTCACGGAATGAACGTTCCTTTCCGACGGATAGAGACTCAACCTTCTCTATGGAGACCACACGCCCCAGCCATGCAACTCGCACATGGTGCTGCAGCCATGCAAAAGGTTTGACTAAGCGCCCATCGCCTCTTTTGTACGGCCCCACACCTGCATGCTGGGGTGCCGCTGTGGGGCAATGATGGTCTAGATATTGATAGACGGACCTTACACTGGCTACCTTCAATAGAGGTGGGCATACACACCTTAGACCATATTCTGCAGGAAGGAAACCTGAAACACTTCGGCCATTTGTGGGAGGAATTCCACCTTCACCCGCGGCAAGCCTGGAGCGACCAGCGATTGCAGCACTGTCTGTGGCGTTGCCTGGGTACACGCTCCTGGTCTTTAAAATCATCATGGGTAGTGATTAAATGACGATGTGGGGCCGCCACAATGGAGTTATGTTGGGCTGTACGGCATGCTCTTGGGCCATCTTTTTTCTCAACCTCCCCTGCGCAGTCTCCACACCAAATGGTAAACTCATCTGCAGATCACCCTCGAGGAAGAGGACTGGCCTGATATCCGAGACGCGCTGGATAGGGGCAATCGGAAAGCCCACCTAAAATTCTATCCTCCACTAATGGAAGTCGTCCACTCCTCCATCTCCAGAAGACTGGACAGTGGCGATGATACAAACTGTGTCACATGAGCGTGTTATCTACAGCTGATAAGACCAAGCTGAGGTGTCCACAGAAACATGGGACCCTCTTCTGAAGTGGGGGACACTATCCTTCTCCCCACCCTCCCCCTCTCACTTTTTCATCTCACCTTGTGATCAGGGATCAGCGTTCCCTTGGAGCAGACTCTTGCTGTTTTGAGGCAGGATCTCCGTTACCCCCTTGCCTCCTCACCCGCCTCCTGTCGTTCTCCTCCCCTGCTGCTCCCTCCCTGTTCCAGCCCCCTTCCTCCTTACTATCTATATTACCCCTCCTTTGCTCCCTCCCTTATTCTTACTTGCCCACCTTCCTCCCCAGTCACTTTCCTGCATCCCCCTCTGTCCTCCCTATCTCGTCTCTGACTGACTTCCCAACACTCTGCTTCAACCTCCCGCCCCCCATTCTGCCACACACCCATCCCTCCCTTTCCTCCCGGACGCGCAGGCATGTAGGCCCCCTCTTAGGGAGGTGCTGCCACCATATCCCTCCGTCACCCTCTATGTCGACTTACAGAGCACTTCTCCTGCCTCCCTCACCTGTAGGCTGGGAGACTTTCTGACACGACACAGCGGGGCTCTCCACCCCTACTCTAACTAGTGCTTACCCCCATTCCTCTCTGACCCCCCTTGCCTCTACTTCTATCCTTTACACAGACTGGTTGCCCTGATCTCCGCTGCCCCCCCATTGTGTTGTTCCTGTATTGATGATTCCTCAACCCTTGATACCCAGGGGGATGCCTAGCATCAATGCAGCTGACCTGTTTAGCTCCATGTACAACGCAGCCCCCCCCCCCCCGATGCACCCGCCCCACCTTCTCTCTCCCTTTTACCCTGTTGAACTGCATCGTATTATATGGTGCCTTTCTGCCTATGTACCACACTGTGCAAATGCTTTATAAATCTGTTTCAATAAAAAATGACGACAAACAAAAATAAATACGCTTTTTTAAATAACATAAAAGGTATGTTATATAAAAGAAAAAATACTTACGTGGATGGTAAAGTAATGCGTGGGAAAGGTACAAACCATTACCTACACATTACTTACCTGCATGGTAAACTGTGTGGTAAAGGTTGTTTCCCCTCCAGCAGTACACGTCTCAGCCCCTTTCTTAAACACTCTCCTGCCTTCACCTTAGAGACCCTAAATTATTTGGGGGCGCTGTCAGTTGTTTTATGCATTCAGTATGTTCAGTTGGCCCCTTCACCTCTTTGACAGTTTTCCCCCTCCCAACCCCCCCACACCATATACTTTGTCTTATGCCTTATGCACTGTTGCTTGCTAGACATTTTGTTTACTTACATAGGGTTTAGAGCCCTCCCATTGCTTACCATTGGTTGGCTTCATCGTCACTCTCATTTCTTTGCTTCTCTATGGGTAGCGACAGTTGCTTTCCTTCCTCTTCATGTGTTTATCCAAACTCTGGAACATGGCCCATGTACTGCTTTCCTTGGCAAGTGTCATTCTACTGCTCGTTGCTTTCAAAGGTTCTATTTTCCCTTTTATTTGCACCCCTTTGTCCCTACCCCCTCCCGCATTGTTGCCAACCCTGACCGCCGTCTCCTCCTGCCTTGTTGGTTGTGTGGTCTGGTCTGGTCTGCCCACCCACCCCTGCTCTGTTTTTGTTGCCCCATCCATCCCTTAACCTCTTCCCCGTCGTTGCTTGCCCACTTCCATCCCACAAAGCACTTAAAAGTCGATCCAGTGGGGTTCATGATGCTACAAAGATGCTGCCCTCCCTGCTCAGCATGACCTTTTTTGGTGCTGTCTTCAAGTAGGGCCAACAAGATGAACTTCAGCTCGGACATAACGTATTTACCTTTTTGTTTTGTGAGGCTGATGGGGCGACACAGCCTAGCCCACTAATTACTGACTTGGCGATGTAGCAGGGGTGTCATGAACCCTATTGAAAACATGAAAAATGAAGCAAATAATAGGGATATAGTTGCCCCCTCCTACTGAGGTCTGCCATGGTTCCACTGCACCTGCTGCTGCACTAATAATAATTAATTCTATCCTCGTTTTCCGAGTCCTGAGCTTTTTATTGGAGGCATTGCCTGGACATGAAACCTTACACGTCGCCACAGCTGTGGGCCTTCCAAACACCGTGATCCCGGGCCTGCTAGGAAAGACCCTCGTTTCCATAGAGACCACCATCCACCTGGCGCCAAGAAGACCCGCCAGAGACGCCTTGTTATTGTTTCGTGCGCTGCAGGGACTTGAGAATACTTGCTTTAAAAGGAGCACGTCTGCTTGAAAATGTTCAAAATCTATTACAAGCCGAACGTTTGCATTTTTTCTGCAGAGAAATCGTATTTAAACGTCGTTTGTCCTAGCTTGAGTGAAGGAAACGTGCCTGCTAACCAGGGCCGGCTCTAGGCTCATGGTGGCCCTGGGCAGGGAGCGTAGGTAGGGGGCCCGGATGAGGGGGTCCGGGCGGGGCGGAGCGCGCAGGCCAGTAAAGAGGGGTGGGGATCAGGGAGTTTAGAAGTGGAACAGAGCCAGAGGCCGCCAAATCCCTGCCAGGGGCCACCACGCAACTATGTATCCATCCTCAGAGGATTAATATATTAAGGATATATATTGGCGTGGCGGCCCCTGGGGTTTGGTGGCCCTGTGCAGGTGCACAGCTTGCACATGCCTAGAGCCGGCCCTGCTGCTAACGGTCGCATTCAAATAAACTAGGACGTCCCCGGCAACAGCTGCTCCTTCAGACAAATATAGGCTGCCCTATTTCACACTGACACTGCCAGCCCATCCTCGAGGCGGCTCAGAGCTCCCAAGCCCGCCAAACTCCGAGCGCTGCATCCTGGTAAGGGCGGTGAGCTCGCGGTGTGTCGAGCTCTGGGCGCAGAGATGCTTGGGGTTACTTCAGACAACTCGACATACTGATGTATACTGTGCTATCCGGTACAGGGGAGAACACTGCCCTTATAGGGCATATCAATTCTGGCTGAACACGACTCCTACAATAATGGACGTCACGTCATCCACCAAAATGCCATGGGCAGCGGAAGTGACATCACACGCCCCTTGTCCTTTAATTTCACTCATACACACATGCTGACACATACACACAAAAAGCACGCTCACAACATACATTAAACATTTTTTTTCCTTATTTTAGTAGCCAGGGTAGGTCATATTTCAGCTAATTGTGCTCCACTTTTATTATACTGCTAGTAAATAATGACTATTATTCACTATTGCTTTAATTAAAAAAATACCAGAAAAAAAGAGAGTGGAGCCCCAACCGATGTCCTGCTTTGGAGCTGCACCTGTGTTCCTGGCACTGATTTTGCCACCTCTGAGGCCAGGGGTCGCAAGGCAGCGGCAGGGGTCCCAGTTGCGACCCCCTATATGAAGTCTATATACCTATGCTATGACATATAGCTGTATCAGCTGTATTGGTGCACCCTTCCTCAATACAGTCCCAAACGCGTATCCAACGCTACCCTATGCCCTGTGCACCCTCGAATCTCTCAGTGCACCTCAGTACTGAGCTAAACAATTTATTGCTACTCCATTTTGGGTTGCACACGCTGCTCTATCAGTGAACCTCATTACTGACCTGGGCACTCCTATGCTTCGCCATACTGTGCTGCATCCACGGTTCAGCAAGTGGACCTCCATACTAGGGTGACCAACTGGCATAGGTGCAAATTCAGAACCGTGAGAGTAAAAATTCAGGACAAAGGGACTAAATTCAGGACAAAAATTCAGGAAAAATGGTTAAAATTCAGGACAAAACTTCGGGACAAAAGTTACGTTTTACAGACACGTCAGAGGTGGTCGTGCAATAGTATATAAGTAAGTAAATTAACAACCACCTAAGTACAAGTCTAAATAAGTTTATATTAGGTTGAGACAATCATGCACTTCACTGTTTTTCAGTATGGCCGCAGCTTGCTACCTTAGACGATTAAAAATTCGCACCTCGCTCCAGCAGGTACATTAGTCACCAGACAATGGTGAACCGTACCTGAATATGAGTGAGGCCGCTTTTATTGTTGATTGAAAACTACTGGCTATACAAGGAAAAAAACTACGTATAAGACGGTACGGGTGACTCGAGAAGCACAGGGAGAAAATCAATATATTAATGACAGTATAGTGTAAGTTGTCCGTACGCTCTTCTTCCTTGGGTCTACTGTTTAAGGCCCCAAATGATCCAGACAAATGAAGATTAAGGAAGGAGCGTCGTGTTCATAAACAAGTCTTCAGTTCGAATGCTGTGTTCCAAAGTTTTATTATTGCAAAATTCATCCAATATCAGCAATCAAAGATTTATTCCAACAGCACAAAAGTTCAGTTGAATGTGGATTCGATAATCCAATCTCATCCAAATCAATGTTGTGTAGATAACTTAAAACAGCCAACGCGTTTTGTCCTATACGGACATCATCAGGGCTCGTGAATAACAGCAATCAATCTGTGGTGCGGTGGGCTTTACTAAGTGCCTAGATCCAACACATCAGATCCTCACCGCGATTCCCAACAAAATTCAATTGATAAATCTTCTGGCAGATAAACTCTCAAAGTAACGACTCCTTATTCTATTTAGGCCTGGATAAAATGACTTGCATAATCTCCAAATTTATATCTCCCTAGTAAAGAATCCAATAAAATTCACTAAAAGTTCAAAAAGGTTCCAGAACAACCATTGGCCTCCATCTAGGCAAAGCGAAGTTCAATTCAACGAGATCCAGGCCAGCGACACTAGGTACGTGTAAATCCACTGTGCCTTATAGAATAAGGAGTCGGATTGGATTATTGAATCCACATTCAACTGAACTTTTTTGCTGTTGGAATAAATCTTTGATTGCTGATATTGGTCAAATCGGTCGATATTTGGTCGAAATCCTGCTTGTCGGGGCGCTAAGCCGCCATTATCCTCAATAAAGGTGCTGAAAACCGTTGTTACATGCCGCTCCAGCACCTTGCCCAAATAGGGCAGCAGCGAAATTGGACGATAATTGGCTGGAGCGGATGGATCAGCCCCCGTTTTCTTGAGGATAGGCACTATAGTGGCGGATTTTAGGGAAGGAGTCACCACCCCTTGTGTCAAAGAATTGTTAAGAAAAGTAAGAGGGGGCAAGGGACAGGCTGTATAAATATGTTTGAGGATGCGGGCTGGACAAACATCCGTCGGAGAACCCGATTTGACTTTTGGGAGAATGGCCAGAAACGCATCCTCAGTGAGCGGTGGAATAGAAATGAGGGAAGACCGGGCAGTAGGGGGGGAAGGATCAACGAAGGCAGGAGAGGGAGGAGGAATATTTAATTTGATGTTGGTTATTTTATCCAAAAAATAAAAGTTAAGGGAATCACATAACTGTTGAGTGGGCAAGGGCTTGAGGGATGCCCTGTCCGAATAGGCCAGGTCGTGGACTATGGAGAAGATCTCTCTGGGTTGATTTTCTGCCACCAATATTTTGGCGGAAAAGTAAGCAGTCTTTACCTCGAGTATAGCTCTCTTATACTCTCCCAGAAGGATGGTGTAGCTGACTTTCAGTGTAGGACAGTAGTCCCTTCTCCACAGTCTCTCAGCTCGCCTAAGAGCAAGCTTCTTCTCCTTTAATTCCTCGTTGAACCAACGATTAGATTCGTTGGGACGTCTGGTTGATATCCGACGTAAGGGAGCTACCAAGTCGCATCCCTTGGCGAGCCAGGTATTAAGGGTAGCGGCTTGGGATGAGGAGGAGAGGCCTGTCAACTTAGGCGAGGAGTCCCGTAAGGAGGATGACAAGGACTGGAGGTCAACACGTCCCCAGTTACGAGCCCAGGTGTTGTTGGCTAATGGGACTTTCACCATTGACCTATAAAAGAGGGAAAAAGCAACTAAAAAGTGATCCGACCACGGACAAGGGGAAACAGAGATGGGTGAGATAGAGCAATTGAGGGACCAAACCTGGTCCAACACATGGCCATGTTTATGTGTAGGAACCTGGACGTGAGAAACCAAGTTCAAGGCTAAAAGCAGTTCAGAGAACTGTTTGGAAGAGGTACATTCTTGGGCATCCGTCGGCAAGTAATTAAAATCCCCAAGTACAAGGACCGAGGCATAATTGACCACCAAGGTGGCCAAAAGATCCTGAATGGAGGGCAAAAATAAAGGTGAATGCTGGGGCGGGCGATATACCAATAAACAGGTAAGAGGGGGAGATAAAGTAGGGAAGGAAACTACAAGATGGTCTGTGGGCGTAATCGGGGATGATGGGAGAAGTTGCATATTAAGGTCAGACCGGGCAATAATGGCCACTCCACCCCCCACTTTGCCAACTGGACGATCTGAGCATACGGCGACATAGGATGGGGGAAGGGTAGCCAATAGAGAGGGCAAGGACGACTCGCTAAACCAAGTCTCAGTCAGGAATAGTATATCTGGCTTCTGTACCTCAAGCAGGACAAAGAGGTCCTGACAATGCCTAACCGCCGACCTCGTATTAAGTAAGAGAATGGATAAAGGGCAGAGTGGCGAGGCGTTTAGGCCAGGAAGCAGCTCAATCGGGCCACTAATAGAAGGAGCCAGGTAGACAGGAACTGGCTCGTGAATAGAGGGGCATAACCCAATAGATGCGATGTCAGCAATAGTGGCATCCGCCAGGGGCCACTGGCCCTGTAATGCCGCGAGGTCATTGGCAGAATAAATGTGTCAGCGGGCATAAGGACGTGCCCCTAGCCCCGTCTGGCCGCGGACAGGCGCAGACGGGCTTGCCTTAGTCGCGCCTTCGGCGTGCCCGCTGCGCTCGTCTGCTGCGCTTCCGAAAACACATTGCCAATTGAAGGCTTTCCCAGGCGAGCACTAGACCGCTAACTCCGGTCAGGCTCGTGGGACACCCCTCCCCAAGATGGCGGCTCGCCCTCTCCTCTCGGCCCCGAGAGACCGGCTGGAATTCACGAGGGAGGGCAATGGAGGAGCGGGGGTGTTAGTGGGACCCTGCACAACAAAAAGCAGGTTAGTGCACTTTAAAATGACAATTTCAGCAAGTTCGCCGATTTTTTTAAAAAGTACAGTGGAATAAGAACACACACTCCCACCATGTAGCAGCTCTCCAGCACAGTGACCTGGACCCTCCAAACCGACCCCAGGCGCTGCCACCAGCCTGAGAATCAGCTCGGAGCCCCTGGTCAGTTGGTCCAATTGAAGGCTTTCCCAGGCGAGCACTAGACCGCTAACTCCGGTCAGGCTCGTGGGACACCCCTCCCCAAGATGGCGGCTCACCCTCTCCTCTCGGCCCCGAGAGACCGGCTGGAATTCACGAGGGAGGGCAATTGAGGAGCGGGGGTGTTAGTGGGACCCTGCACAACAAAAAGCAGGTTAGTGCACTTTGAAATGACAATTTCGGCAAGTTCGCCGATTTTTTTAAAAAGTACAGTGGAATAAGAACACACACTCCCACCATGGAGGAAAAGGTGAGCTTTCCATTCGGGTCTGAAGCTCAGGCAATGGGACATGTCTGCTAAACAGTTTATTATACAGTGCAACAGAGTTACATACCAGGAGTATACTGCAAAATACATTATTTGAGAAGTGAAGTAGATCAGACTTGTTACTGTTTAACTCATTTTCAATTAAATACACTACATGCACTTTAGATCTTTACCTATCTCTTTAACCTAGATTCATGATTAAACTTCTTGGATCCTTTGGTGAAATTGGTCCTCAGCAGGGCCAGTGATGAGCCATGAACCACAGGAAGTAGTGTTTTGCCACCACTCAGATAAGGGAGGCCTCTCTGCTTGTCAGTCATGGTTCTGAAAGCAGGTTCCTGGAGGGAGGACTTTAGGTTTGTAAAAGTGACTGGTGGCATCATGGTTTCTGGGTATTTTTGGTAACGCGAGTCTTGAAGGAGATGTTGTAAGGGTTTTTTAAGACCCTCGGGGGATTTGCATAATAAGGTGTTCATTCTTCAGGGCCAGTCCTGGATTTAGATCAATCTGTTGCTCTTCGGTGTCTTTTGTTTGATTGAATTTGGAGACTATAAAAGCACATCTCTTAGTGGACTGTGAGCAGTGTCAATCCCCTAAGGTGTTTGATTCTCAATCTCCAGAGCCTGGTCAACAGAATGAGACATTCATTAATATGTAAAGCACATTTGGCTCCAGAGAAAGGACAGAGAATGATCTATTACAAGCCATGAAGTTTTATTGAATATTAGTGGTTTACAGAAGGAAAAAATCAGATTAGCATCAATTAATGATGAAAATGATCATGCTTCGATTAACATGCTATTCAAATGACATCAAAATCTTATAAATCAAAGGACAAACAAACATGGGTTCATCTCAGTAGGAAGGACAAAGGTAAATCAGTTCTCTCTTCAAGAGAGTACTCTAAATAGCCTACCTTTCTCTGCTCCATACTCATCCTCATCTGCTCTCTAACCTGAAGTGAAGACACCCAAACTCTTTACACACCTACACACAAATCAGGCTAAAGTGAGATGAAACAATTACATGTGCAAGAATTCTCGCAATACACGCTTATCTCTGCGTCTTTCAAACTTACACTATCTGTAACAGGATAAGATACATGGACTAGTCTGCACACTGCATGTGTCTTCTTGAATGCACTATTCAGTAAAACATTTCAATTCAATTCAAAATATCTTTATTTCGGTAAAACTTTACCATAAAAGACGTTTGTAATACACATTAAAAACTTGTTCATTTAAAAAGATTTATACAGCAAATTGTAAAATTTATAAAAGCATCTCTTCAAAAATCCCTATATACTGAAAATCAAGTCAGAGCCCTGAGACATTTCCTTCTAATAGACCAGAGAGCGCCCAAGTACTTGGCCATAGCGAACACAATATGGTCCGACAGATCAGTTTTTAGGACTCTGAAGGCGGCCAGACACCTCACCAGTCCCAGATTCCTACATAGGGGAGCAATCCAGTACCTTCGGATCTCTCGATAGGCAGGGCAGAGAAAAAGGATGTGGAGTTCAGTTTCATCCGAAATTCTGCATGCTGGACAAGTACTGCTTGCATCGTCACTCCATTTAGATGTAAGAGTTCTAATGGGGAGGGACCCATGTCTCCACTGTAGGTATAGTTTCCTCAATATGGAGGGATACATTTTATCCAGAGTTGGTTCCATATTATAGTAGGCCTTGTGGAACAAAAAGGAGGCTGTCAGAGTCCCGAGATTTTGATGATTAAGTAGCAAGGACAGTTTGCTATCACGGTAAGACTTGACTAGTTCCTTTTTAGAGAGGAGATGGCAAGTGTTCAAAGGATCAGACCACATTGTTGAGAGACCCAAGGCCTCCAATTCCAGTTTGATGGAATTAAGCCATTTAATTTTTCCAGCACCTGGGATAGCAAGGACCTCCTGAAGTCCTTCTCTGTAGCTGGCCAATTCTGGAGTTGTCCATAGTCTGCGCCAGAAGGCCAGTGGGCGTAGGGCCAAATCCTCATCGAGCGGGCATAGGCCTAGGTCCATCCTGAGGGGGACAAGGGGAGTACTCGGTGGTAGCCCAACAAGATTACGAATGAATTTATTTTCCACCTTCAAGAGCATTGATGTTTTAACGTGGCCCCAAAGTTCAGATCCATAGATAAAGGCCCCCTTGGCCTGAGATTTGTATATCTGTATTGGAGGGCCAATGGGCCTAATTGAGGATTTATTGTTTGCCAAGAGTTTCATAATGCCCCCCGAGTGTTGGGTCAATTTAAGTGCTGCCTTCTCCAGGTGTGTGTTCCAAGTAAGTTTATCATTTATCACAATGCCCAGATATTCGAAGGTTTTCACTCTTTCGAGCCTGATGTGTGCAATGCTTGGACTAAAATGGAATTTCTGTGGGGGGTTGAGGACCATGAATTTCGTTTTGATGGCGTTGATTTCTAATCCATGGGCCTCACAGAAGTCCACAAAGCCGTTGAGGATGCGCTGAATGCCCGTTGCCGACTTTGATAGTAACAGTGTGTCGTCGGCAAACATGATGGCTGGCACCCTTTCAGCGGCTAGTTTTGGGGCGTCAGAGTTGGGTACCCCCGCTAAGTGGGAGATTACCCCGTTGACATAAAGGCAAAACAGAGTTGGTGCGAGCACACAACCCTGCCTTACCCCCCTGCCAACGGGGAACCTCTCGGACATTGCACCCATCCTACCACATCTGACCTGGGCAAAGTTAGTGCTATGAAGGCAGATTATCATTTTCAGCAGGCCTTCGGGAACCCCCAATTTAGCAAGGACCTCCCACAGCTTGATCCTAGGGACCAGGTCGAACGCTGCCCTCAGGTCCACGAATACAGTGTAGAGGCTGCCACCCTCCAACTGCACCGTTTTCCAATGTATGAGGACAAGACGAAAGACCTGGTCGACGGTGGAAACCTTCTCCCTAAAGCCTGCTTGAAAGGGGCTGAGGATGTTAAAATCCCTGATCCACTCATGTAAGCGGTTTAGCAGTAGCTTAGAAAAGAGTTTTTGGGATACATCGATCAAGCTTATTGGCCTGTAATTGGCCGGGAGGAGGGGGGACCCCTTTTTAAAAATTGGGACTATTTCGGCCCCCGGCCAGGTCGAAGGAATTGGCATGCCTTTCAGAATGGAATTGAATAGCACCCCGAGATAGGGAGCCCAGATTTTAGGTTCGTGTTTGTAAAGGTCGCCTGGGAGCCTGTCCAGGCCCGGCGCCTTACCTGCAGGCAGGGACGTAATTGCCATAGTGATTTCCTCTATATTAAAACCATCCATGTCAATTACACTATTGTTAGCGGAGTGGTGCACTTCTGCAGGTTTGTTCATCACCTGGTCACCGCTATGTGGTTCGTATAAATTTTTGAAATGTTCCTCCCATACAGATGATGCTATATTGGCCTCAACTGCTACAAGTGGTTCGGCCGAGCAGTGCCTAACGATCTGCCAGAAAGTCCGTGAATCTCGGCATGCAAGGGCGGCTGTTATTTTAGACCAGTTCCCCTCATCCCAGTCTATTTTTGCAGCATGGAGGGCTGATTTGTAAGCTAGTCGTCTCTCCCTGATTATGTTGGAAGTGTCTCGTGCTTTGAGTGATTTCAATAGTGTAGCTTTTGCTTCCCTACAAGAGGCATTGAACCAGGTGGCTCTTCTCTGCTTGTGTAGGAGAGTAGAGTCTGCAATCCTATGATCACCCGGACTTTTTGCTTTTGTTCCACTGGTTTACGACTTTCTCGGGCTGTGGGCCTGCTAATCAGACCCACAGCCTAGCTGTTCTCTCTCTAAATTGATGCGTGTACCTTAGGTGCATTACCCAATTGGAACTGGGCCACCTTGTCAGACCCTGTAACTCAAGGCATCGGTGTACCCAGGGCCTACCAGGGGCTGAAGCATGTATTATGCCACCCCTGGCTGGCCATCTAAATCTGACACAACTGGCTGCACGACGGCTGGGGCAACGTAGCGTACACGCTCGTTGCTTTAGGTATAGTATCCCTATATCTAACCTCACAATGGACACCCGGGTTCCTATCAGTCACTCCTATGGCAGGCCTTGACAATCCTGAAGGCAGAGTGCATGAACCCGTGTGAATTGGGCTCTGGCACGAGCCGAGCCCGGTTGCAGCTTGCGGAACCAAGACCCAATGGCTGTTCCATGATAACGCGTATCATATCGGTAACTTCGGTATAGCGTTATCAAGACATGTCGAGTAAGGTGTCATACGAATCGGGATGCTACCCCCTCACCAATTCTGGCGACGAGGTTAGCCTTCCGCCCTTCTAGAGGGACACGACATGTACGTAACTGTGAACCCCGGTTAAAGTTAACTAAAGCCTCAGCTCCACAAAATGGATGCTGCCACCACAGACACGAGTCTGACCTCCTGCTGCTGGGAGTCCTTCCAGCGAGGAGAGCTTGGACAAAGGGTTTCCTGTCAAGGGCGGTGTTCGCACCGTCCCAGACAGGGTTTGTGTATTCTGGGTAGGTAGGGCTTTGCGAGAAGGTGACTGCGGAGTGGCACCCCGGTGCTCACTACGCATCTGCCGGTCAGAACCAGTTCCAGGGGCGCCAGCCCCTGACCTGGGGAAGTCCGGCAGGGGAGAGGGGTGTAACTACCCCCCTTCCTGGTCCCACCCTTAGGGCAGGACCTAGTCATGTACCCACCCCTTTCTTTAGGATAAAGGCCGGAGCGGGGACCCTTCCAAATTAGATCATCTTTGAATCAAGAATACTTTCTACGAAAGGACTTCGAGACTCTTCTCAAGATTTCTCCCTTGTGGCTAAGGAGTAGTCACCCTGCGTCAGCAGGCACCATCTAAGAACTCTGCGGTTTGCTGCAAGTCCTTCCTCAGGAATCCGACGGCCCAGCTCGACGAGAACCGGCTTCCCTGGCACCTCTGACCTCTACCCACGTCATCAGCTCAGCTGTGATCTGTGGGTGCGACGAGACCTCGAGGGACCGGCCATCATCAAAACCTGCACGCTTTCTTAATCAGCACGACCATCGAAGCAATTCTCTGGTGAGTGCTCTGGGGTCCGAGAAGCCCCGACCCTGAGCAGCTCCAGCACCGAAGTGCAGTCTCCCAGCATCTCCACGATCTGCGTGGGGCCCTTCTGCTCGCTGCTCAGCACGTTGTCTGGTCACTAGCCGCTGGCTTGTGCCCTTCTTTGACGACATCCGACAACCAACGCTGCTGGTCTGGTTGCTCCAGACTGGCCTTTGCTTCCATCTTTGAGAGAAGCACCCCGGACCCTCCTGGTCCACTCAAGACGCCATTTTAGGTCCACCACGTGGCCCTGAAATCTGCCAAGGCTTGTTGCCCCATTCCTGGGCCCAGCGACGCCGACAGCATCAACCTTCGTGGGACAGCTCGCACCTCCATCCTGGTCGCCAACAACGCCTCCGGGTCCGTGCGACTGCAGAGCCTAGCGTCGCCCACTCACCTAGTCGAGGTGACGGCCATCCGGTGCCTTCCTGGTACCCTCTGACTACTGGCTAGTAGTACGAACTTGGTCCCCTCTGCTTTCAGGTATCAACGATCTCTGATCCAGGCTTGGATCTCTACGAACTTTTCATCACTGGTCACCGGCCAGCAACTCCTTTTCTTCCGGCTCCTGGCTCGTCAGCGAAGACCCCCGACGCCTGTAAGACTTGTGCAGCCGCAGCCCTCGTGGCTAGGTAACTTCGGCATTTCGGTGCCTGCATAGCCTCCTTACTCTAGGGTCCCGAGTCCCTCGCTTCCGACTTGCCTTATCGGGTCCGCCCGAGACCATTAGAACTTTCCGTGCCCTCGGGCACTTGTTTTAATTGTGCACTTGAAGTATTTTCCTAAGAGTTTTGGTTTGTGCTTAGTACCCTGTCCTCATAAAGAGTCCAGGGCTGTTGTGATTCTTAATAAATATACTGTTTATTTCCATAACACTTGTGTGGTGTCCTTTCACTTGGGGTTCAAGGGGTATGTGATGGTATAACAGCTGGCTTAACACGCCCTCTAGAGTTTAGCCCGAAGACTGCTTGTATCCACGCTACTAGGATAGCTGGTCTAAGGTTGACTTACAACCAATCACCATAAGGGTCGTTTGGACCGATGCATAGTGGTCGCTAGAATAGCGAACGGTGCATATCGGGCCAACTTCTCACAGCTTGGACTTGTGAGGCCTGGCCACTGGGTTCAGCACCTCTGCAAGGTTAGTGCACAGTTCAGAGTGAATGTTACCGAGTTCAGACAATTGTGCCGGATTGCATGAAGGGGGAGTGGGTACCACTAAACTACCTGTAAGATTGATTTCAGGTTCGCTAACTGAGTGGTGCATACAACGCTCTACTTTTTCCAGGGCGGGGACGACTAGTGCATAGAGTCTCTCAATGTTACTATGGTTCTCCAGCAATTTGGCCCATTTGATTCTGCGCCTATTGCTGGATAACACAAGGTCAGACTGTGATGCAGAATTGTTGTCGACCTTGTCTGTTTGCTGGCCATGGATCTCGAATTTTAGTGAGAGCAAGTTGTGGTCACTATGAAGTCTGGGGATAACTCAAAAGTCTTTCACTTTCCTCCAGTCCCTTGTTGGAACCATTATGTAGTCAATCCGTGACTCGTAGCCCGGCCTGTTAAAGGTATTTCTAGGCGGGATGTCGCCTTTGATCCGGCCATTACAAGCCCTCAGCGAATGACTAAGCGTGAGGGACATTATTTGGGTGGCGAGTGGGGACCATGCCCTGGTCACTGGATCTGTCAGGGTAGGAATATTCCACAATTCATCCTCTTCACTAGATATGCCCACCAGGTAGTCAGGGAGTGGTTCATATTGTTGATTAAAATCTCCACCTACAATTAGAGGGGAGCAGAAATTATGTGTGTCAAGGAACTGAGCTAGATCCTCCACTGGTCCCGAGGTTGCTGCAACCCCCACTGTCTTGAATATATGTTAATCAATGTGACCTTCCCTCCGCATGGCCATTCAAGGGAGACACACTGGAAGTCACAAGAATTGGTTTCCAGGTGTGTGGCCCTACATCCCAAGTGGGACGCAACCCAGATCGAGAGTCCTCCTGAAGGTCGGCCCTTTCCTCCCCATTTTGCTTCAATATCAAAGATAGCAAAACCCTGCCTGGAGAATTTTTCTCTTGCCCATGTCTCTTGTAGGAGACATACATCGTAGCCCTCAATGAGATCCGCCCAATCAGGCGTATCTGCTTTGTTGGATAGCCCTGCCACATTCCAGGAGAGAATGGAGATTACACCCGGAGCCTCTAGTGTACTATTGATGTCTGGTATCTGAGAACTATCATGTGCTAAGGGTTTGCCATGTTGATTAGGTGGAAAGGCGTCCAATGGGGCGCTATTTAGTTTGGGGCTGTGTGATATAGGGGGGCTATCTTTAGTCCTCATATGGGGATCAGTATTTAATGGTTTTGGTGGGCGGGTGTCGTGCCAACCTGGCCCTACTCTAAATTTGTGAGCCTTTGCATGAATTGGTGTTGGTGGAAGAGTTTGGCCTCCCGTGTGTGCGTTTGATACAATGTGGGTTGATAGATCACCCATTGAGTAAGATTGAGAACTTTTTGGGGTGGGTGATGGAGGTGCAATGGTTGGCAGGTGTGGAAGTCAATCCACTTCCTCAAGACACCCGTATCTATTAGAGATCGGTGCCCCGTTCCAGCCACCAAGTGCATCTGCCCAAAAGTTACTTTGCCCTCCCCCTGTGTGGTTCCTCTCCGGGATCCTTCTCCAATTCCCCCCCTGGGATGAATGGAGACGGGGTGGATAGAAAAAAAGAAGGGGTCTGGCTATTATTGTTGAGGTTGTGCTATGGTTGATCCAAGAATAAATGGCGTGTGCAGTGTTTGGATCCTCGAAGGATACAATCACACAATCGCCACTGGTGGACTTTTGTGTAGTGCCTACCCAGGGTACCCTCCGCACCATAAGGATTTTACTCCTTAGGTGGTTGGGTATTGGTTTGTTGACGTCAAACCAGTGGATCACCTTGTTCTTTAAGGAGGCAAAGTTTTCCTGCTAGTTATGTGTCAATTCAGTTACCCCGGTCAGCACTACAACATAGGGACTAACCTCGGGGGGGGAGATCTACATATCCCCTTGAGCGTATGTAACTGGTGCTAGCTCTCTGCGATGTTAGATGGTTAGCATTCTGGCCATTTTGCCTCGGATTGGGCTGATCTGTCGAGGGTGGTACCCTTTGGTCGGGTATGACTGATGGGGGTGGCGGAAGAGTTTCAGCCGCCTGTTGGATAGTGGTCGTCATTGCCCTATTTGAAGGGTTATATGTGTTTGCCTTGGTTCGAGGTTTAGGAATTGGTTTGGCATTGGGGATAACAGTGGGACTGGCAGAAGAAGAAGTTACAGCAGGGGGGGGAGGCTGAGTAGCATTGGTAATACCCAGGGACTTAGCCTTCTTAGGCGCCTGCGAGTTCACAGCAGCTTGGGTCACAGGGACAGACGGTACTGTGGGAGGCGGAGTTCCGTGTGAACATGTTGATTTAGCATTCTGCATGGTGATAGTGGCCAAATTTAGAATGCTTTTTTCTATTTCCAGAAGCTGTGTTTCTATATGTGTGAATCTCACTTCTAGGGGGGAAAGAAGTTTTTTAAGTGTTTCCCAGACGACAGTCAGAAACTCGACGTCCTTTCCTTTAATAGTGCAGAGCGGAGTTCCAGCAGTGGCACTTTCTATGGTGAGATCCTTATTTTCTTGGATAACTACTGTATGCGGGGGAATGTTTGCTAGGCACGTTTCCAGGGGAAAGGTCTTGGTTTTAGGCAGCGGAGCAGGGGGAGGTGCCTTAGTTAGTAGCTGGGCCTTCGCTATTTTGGCCTTTTTCCTTGAATATGCCGAGGTGTGGTTACGCTTCCTTTTGTTGTGTGGGCCATTTTGTGGCACAGGAGAGTTGCCACCTTTTGGTAGCGTAGCGTAGTTGATTGTGGCTTTAGGGGATGAACCCACCTCGGTTTCCTTCTTTTGCTCGGCTATTACACCCGGGTGGAATTGTGGGGAAAGAGTGGGTTTTGGTGGAGATCCCCCCTGTAGCAAGGGTATACTGTCCGCTTGCGGTTGATGAATATCGGCATTTATGACGATCAGAGTGGGAGCAGTGCCAAGCGAGCGCTCTGGTGTTTTGGCCCATGCTATAGGCCCAAGGGAGGATTTTTTGGCAGCGGTTAACTCAACTGACAATCTTCTAGCAGCTTCAAGTTCTAAAGAGACCCTGTGTTGCATCTTAGTTATTTCATTGTCAATTGCAGTGTGGGTCCTAGTGATAAAATCATCCAAGGTACCATTTTTCAATTTGGATTTGGCCGCTCTGTCTCTAAACTCACGGGTTGCCATGGTAGGCACAATATGAAGTGCCTGCAAGGAGAACGTAAGGAGTGGAGTGGTAAAATCAAATGGGGTGGCCCAGTCCAGTCTCTACCTGCCTCTAACGGCCTAAAACGGCCCGCTCTTTGCCCGGTCTTCGCCCCGATCTCCGCCCCGCGCGCGTCCCGCGATGCGCGTGGCCAGGAGGTCTTATAAATGGCAGGGGGCGTGGCACTGGAAGGGGGCGCGGCGCGGGCGGGAAGAGGAACCAGCTGGCGGTGTTCTGCAGGAATGCTGGTCCTCGCAGTCCCGCTCGCCGTGCCTCTCACCTCCTCTGCGGCCAACCTCCAGGGAAACAAACTCTCCACCCAAGGGTCCAGGCAAGACAGAACTGGTGAGCTACTCCTGTAGCGTGCTGCTGAATATCTGGCAAGTGTCTCTCTCGAGCGGAGGCCGCGAAGCGGGGGCCGCGAGAGGTGAAGAGCGTTCAGGCGGGGGGCGTGGCACTGGGAGGGGGCGCGGGCGGGAAGAGGAACCAGCTGGCGGTGTTCTGCAGGAATGCTGGTCCTCGCAGTCCCGCTCGCCGCGCCTCTCACCTCCTCTGCGGCCAACCTCCAGGGAAACAAACTCTCCACCCAAGGGTCCAGGCAAGACAGAACTGGTGAGCTACTCCTGTAGCGTGCTGCTGAATATCTGGCAAGTGTCTCTCTCGAGCGGCGCCCGCGAAGCGGGGGCCACGAGAGGTGAAGAGCGTTCAGGCGGGGGGCGTGGCACTGGGAGCCGGCGCGGCGCGGGCGGGAAGAGGAACCAGCTGGCGGTGTTCTGCAGGAATGCTGGTCCTCGCAGTCCCGCTCGCCGCGTCTCACCTCCTCTGCGGCCAACCTCCAGGGAAACAAACTCTCCACCCAAGGGTCCAGGCAAGACAGAACTGGAGAGCTACTCCTGGAGCGAGCTGCTGAATATCTGGCAAGTGTCTCTCTCGAGCGGCGCCCGCGAAGCGGGGGCCGCGAGAGGTGAAGAGCGTTCAGGCAGGGGGCGTGGCACTGGGAGGGGGCGCAGCGCGGGCGGGAAGAGGAACCAGCTGGCGGTGTTCTGCAGGAATGCTGGTCCTCGCAGTCCCGCTCGCCGCGCCTCTCACCTCCTCTGCGGCCAACCTCCAGGGAAACAAACTCTCCACCCAAGGGTCCAGGCAAGACAGACTGGTGAGCTACTCCTGTAGCGTGCTGCTGAATATCTGGCAAGTGTCTCTCTCGAGCGGCGCCCGCGAAGCGGGGGCCGCGAGAGGTGAAGAGCGTTCAGGCGGGGGGCATGGCACTGGGAGGGGGCGCAGCACGGGCGGGAAGGGGATCCAGCTGGCGGTGTTCTGCAAGAATGCTGGTCCTCGCAGTCCCGCTCGCCGCGCCTCTCACCTCCTCTGCGGCCAACCTCCAGGGAAAAAAACTCTCCACCCAAGGGTCCAGGCAAGACAGAACTGGTGAGCTACTCCTGTAGCGTGCTGCTGAATATCTGGCAAGTGTCTCTCTCGAGCGGCGCCCGCGAAGCGGGGGCCGCGAGAGGTGAAGAGCGTTCAGGTGGGGGGCGTGGCACTGGGAGGGGGCGCGGCGCGGGCGCGAAGAGGAACCAGCTGGCGGTGTTCTGCAGGAATGCTGGTCCTCGCAGTCCCGCTCGCCGCGCCTCTCACCTCCTCTGCGGCCAACCTCCAGGGAAACAAACTCTCCACCCAAGGGTCCAGGCAAGACAGAACTGGTGAGCTACTCCTGTAGCGTGCTGCTGAATATCTGGCAAGTGTCTCTCTCGAGCGGCGCCACAATAATCACAAGGAAAAGAAAATATTTCTTCACATGGGAAAGAAGGACAAAGAACATCATGTTCAACAATTAGAACTCCAGCTCACCTTGAAATAAAATGCTAATGTGTCACAAAACAAGACGGCCAACAAAATTATCCATTTTAAAATTCAGGCCTACATTAGCTGAAGTCATTCTAAATGTAAATGAACACACCTTCTCTCTGCATATAGTATTTGCATGTCTATGCATTAATGTGTCCATACAAACCATTTAATAAAAAACTTCTCCAAATAATTAGCCATTGATGTCTTTAAGATAAATTTGGGCATTGTCTGCAAGTTGATGCATTTTTGACTATGTGGTCGGGAAGGGGCGTCTGGGAGCACCATGTAGATGCTGAATAACTAAAGTAAGAGGAACGATACCTGGCATATGATGCATGTCACTAGGCATGGTTGGTATCTATTAAATTGATAGCATTTGGAGGAGAAGGACATAGACCAGTTTATTAAAATAATATTGGACCCCATTCATGTGGGGAGATTATTTTTCAGACAGTGGTGGTCAATTATGGTAGAGGTGGCTAAACAGGACTGCAAAACTATCCAGTGGCACAATGACAACTGGGCTGCTTTGGTAGGTGATTGGTAGGGCTTTATCTACTACTTTGATGGATGTTGTTTTGGTGCAGCATTGTGACATGAAGCCATGCTGAATAGGGTGCAGTAGAAAGATGTTCATGATTGGTTCTTAAAGATGCATGACTACTGGTTTCTCAAATATTCCAGAGAGGAATAGAAGATGAGTAATAGATATATGGTTAAGCAATGGTATCTTATTTAAGTTTGCCCCTCGTCAGTAGCGTAGAATCTGTCCTAATTTGAGTGGTTGGCAAATATATCTTGTGAGAGGGAGGACTTCCTTTTTAGGTCTCGCCTAGGACAGAGAATGCACTGTCTGTTGCATGACATATTGTTTTCTAACTGTGGGCTTAGAGACCACCCATTGCTTACCACTGGGAGCCGAGGGAGTGCGGGGGGGGGCGTGGAGAGGGGGGTGGAGACAAAGAGGGTGCCACCAGGCTCTGGCCAAAAGAAGCATTATGCTGATAACATTCCTTTGTTTTCAGCAGAAAAAATTGAGCACCACTAAGCCGCTCTGTAATCGGCCATCACTAACATCTTTTGTCATTTATATACTGCCTGGGAGATGGTGTCAAAAGGAAAGGGACTCCAAATATTCTTCAAAACCCTCACCCCCGTTTCCAATAATCACACTGTGAATACTTTTACACGCATTAGAAAGGCCTGGCTGACCAGAATAGTATGTTTGGCAATCATGCATTTGATTGCATTTGTAAAACTGTGACAGAATTTAACTGCAATGTTTAAATGAGTCTATACATATTTAAACATTGACAGTTTATTAGATAATTGTGAGAAATTCAGGGGAAGCACCGGTGATTTCTTTTTTCCCCACGGGGGAAGCGAAGAGGGGGCGCGGCATTAAAAAGTTTGAAAAACACTGGTCTAGGGCCTTAAGCAGAAGTTACTATAAAGCAACAATGGATTTCTGAGTGAAAAAAGACCTGATGAGCCGATGATAAAAATATTTTACTGTAGATTACTTGTCTGTATAAAGTGGCTTTATTTATAATATCCATGCAAGGAAAAGCACCCAGGGACATCCAACGATAGAACGTTCAAGCCACTAAGAGACACTTTCCCTGCCCGTGCCGTTCACCCCTAACCCCCACCCCCAATCCTGAGATACCGAAGCTCAAACTGGTACTTTTTGCTGGCACAAGAAGTGTTTGAACGCACACAAATTAGACCCCCCCAAAAAACGCTAAACAACGCAAATAATACGAGGTGGTAATTGCAGAAATACAAGTGTGACATCTGAGTTTCTTTAAAAAAAAAAAATGTTTTATTGGCGCCTGCATTTCCAGTTTTAGCGCACTGAAGTATATACTTCTGAAGCACTGTAGTAACCCTCCAATTAACAGCATATATAGTCTCAACAAAGGGCAGAAATCAGCTTGGGCTAAGAGCGCAGGCAGAGGCAGAGTTGGGCATCATTTGAAGCGGGCTGTACAAAACTCAAGTTTGCGGCTTATGTTTCCAGTGGCTTCACTGACGCCTTAGGAGTAGCCCACTCCTTTTGCAGGAGGGTGTATAGCAGACGAGTGATGATGCGCTCGAGGCACTTAAGCAAAACAGCAGATACCAGTTTGTCGTTCTAAGAATAAAATTAGATTTAATGCGCCCACTTCCCAAAGCTTCCCTCTGTGAAGCAGTGTGGAGGAAATTCAGAAGTAATTGACACCCAAGACTCGAGTGATACAGGAAAACATTTTGTTAATCCGTTTCGTGGACTTATTTTTTATTTTATTTTTGCAATTTTATATACCGCGGATGTGGCACGAAGGCATCAGAGCACCTTACAGTAAGCGGGATACAAGGGTTACATTACTAATAATTAATCTCGTAGGTTCACAACAGTGGGTGCGTGCCGGAGTTATCACAAGAAATAGTTACAGCAAATGAGCAGGGGAGATATACAGTAAAAACATTGATTTAGGTGGTGGGGGTCATAAAACGAGCATTGGCGGTTTCTCCGCTAAGGAGAGGTAGCGTTGTCCAAAAGTAAAATTATAATAACACAATGCTATTATCATTTTATTTTTAGTACGGAGCCAGGTTAGGCATGGCAGGGCTTGGCTGCTATTATAGGGAGGAGGAGTGTTTGGTGCACCATAAGTGCGCATGACGGTTTGGACTACCGTCTTGGGCTAGCCAAGGCCGCTCAGACCAATCACAATGCTGCTGTCATGCTGATGACAACAGCTTTGTGATTGGGTTAGGGGAGTCTGGAAGGCCGTGTGCTGCCAGGAGTCAGGAACAAAGGGAGGATTGAGGAGAGGAGGCGCCTGACAGGCAAGCGTCTTTTCTTTTTTCTAACTCCCTGTGCCCTTCTTTACCGCTCACCACCACTGTTCGCTAGCAGCCACCACTGAAAACGAGAGCAGATCAGAACTTAGTGGGTGGGTATATAAGAGATATAGAATATACTAAGATGTCTATGAAGGATACTAGGCAGGTGATTAGACACAGGGAGGGAGACAGAGGGAGACAGAGAGTTTCAGATTCTAGTGGCACTTCCAGAGGAAAACTGGTTCCTGTATCGTTCTTGACTGAAGGTGGTGATGGTGGTGGGGGGTAGTAGCAGGGATTGGTTTTTTCTGGAGCCCCTATTTGCTCCAGAGATTTTCAGTTTTTCATTTAGATAGGAGGGCGAGGAGGAGGTCAGCGCTCTGTGGGTAATGCAAGCAATTTCGAATTGGGCAAATGGTTCAATGGGAAGCTTTTGGGGGGCAAGCAGGTCAGGGGAAATGTGGTCGAATTTCTTGAGACCTAAACGAAGCTTTCTGCAGCATGTAGTGTTGCTCTCAATGGGCCTAGGTGAACCTTGGGACTGCCTGAAGGAAGGGCAGTCCCCTCATAGGGACAAAGGTCACAATCCAGTCAGGTCCAGCTAGTATTTAACACATTAGCTCCAGCCTCAGTTTCAAAGTCAGTAAAGTGAGCCTGAATAAACCTGATCAGTATACAACAGACAAACAATACTGTGAAAAGTAGGTTGAGGTATAGAAAGGAAACATAGAGGCTTACCTATAGAAAGGAAACATAAAGTCACACTAAGCTCTCAGATTATATCTCTGCATGTATGATGGTCTAGACCACTCTTTCTCATCACTCAGAGCACTAGAGAGGTTACCTTTAGAGCCATCTCATTCCTACTCACTGTGTCAGGGGTGAAAGCAGAACACCACTCTAGGTAACAAGCATTGGCAGAGCCAATAGGCCTCACCCATAAGAGAGCTATTGGCTTCCTTCTTGTTTTTCAGCAATGTTGTACAGCAGTGTGGCTGCTGTGTAGCTTGACTGAGAGTAAAAAAAAAAAGTCAGCTGGCTGTGTCATAGCTATTTATTTATAACTTTCAGCCATGGTGCATAGTCGCTCTACCCTCCCATCCAGAAAAAAACCCAAATCGGAAACAGATCAACAGAGTAGGATCCAGACCTCTTTTCCTACATCAAGCACTAAAAACACCACCAATATCTAGTGTAAGACTTAAGGGTAATTATCTCCCAGATGCCTGGAGTGTAGAAGTTAACTCATCATGCAAACCCCTGTTTCTCAAACATATCCTCTCAACCTCCAGGCTGTCAACTAGAGTTTTCCCAGATTCCTGTCTCAATGCTAGAAATAATTGAGGGGATGGATTTTAAGGTAGGTTCTATTCCTCCATCTCATTCGATCCGTCAGTAATCAGAAGATTAAACCTATAGGAACAGTACCATGCTGGCACGATCAAAATCCCCTGTGCTTTCTCCCTCCTCACCCTTACTAGAAAGGCTCGAATCAGGGGAAAAGGATGAAACAAATACAGAAACAGATACAGAAGACCCAAAGGCCATCTGCATGAAAGAGCAACATAAGTTCAAACCTTTTTCTCCCTTCCTCTCATACTGAACCTCTGAACCTTTGCAATTATCTGGGAGGTGAAAACATTTATCAGCTGTTGCCCCCACTGATGTACTATGAGCACAAACACACACTCATGTAGGGAAAAGCACACCTAGGATAGGATGTTGTCCGCTACAGTATTGGAGACCGTTTAGTTATGAATCACAGAGATTGCAGAAATACTCCTCTAAGCCTAGAGCCCAGAGCAAGATTTTATCCAATATCCTGTGTAGGAAGCGAGATTTAGTTTCTCCCTCTTTGTTGACAAATGCTTTTTCCGTTAAATTGTGGATACCGATCAACACTGACCTCACTCTGATCTGTGATGCAAAGGACAACCGAGCAAGCTGAACAGCTTCCAGCTGCCTCCATTTGGAAGATCTCTGACGCTTCCCTTCAATTGTAAAATCCTTGTGTGAAATCCACACTGTGCAGCTCAGTCTCTCATCTGTTGTGATGATTGTTGTTTGGCTGGGTAGAGAGAAAACCCCTTGAGAAAAACTTCTGTTCTTAGCCACCAACTTAAAAATTGTCTTTCCTAGTGGATCAGTGGGATCCTCCTTATCAAATGTTGTGAACCTGGAGGCCAGTTCGTAAGGATCAACCTCACAAGTTTGTGCAGATGGGAAATGGCCCATGGAAAGAGGAACGGGGGAAACATCCATTACAATGCAGTCATTACAACAACCTACCTTTACAAGACAACTGTTACAACACAACTGCCCTTACATTGCATGCCATTACAATGCATGCATATACAACGCATGTCACTACAACGCATGTCACTACAACGCATGCCTTTACTGCGCATACCATTACAAAGCATCATAAGGTAAGTAATGGAGATTTATTTAGTATTAGGTTGGGTATGGGCTTTGGGGTACACGAGAAAAGTAATTTGTACCCCTACACTATCCAACACTTTCCTTACTGTTGCACTCACTGTAGTGGGAATAGTAATTTTTACCCCTACGCTATCCAAAAATGACCCTACTGTTGCCCTAAAAGTATGATACGTTGTAATGGTATGCATTGTAATGCAATGCGTTGTTATGGTAGTTTTTAAAAATGAGTTGTAATGGCATGCGTTGTAAAAACATGCAATGTAATGGTAGTTGTGATGTAAAGACTGCATTGTAAAAGCATTCTTTCTAATTGCATGTGTTGTAACATCATATTTCAAGGAAGGCAGTATCTGCTAGATGTTCCTGAATCTTGGAGCTTTTTGTAACAGGAGAGCAATGATGTGAGAGTGGATCTTCAGTATTCTCTTGTCTGGAAGAGTTACTAACCTGCAATCTGAGCAGAACATGATTTTTCCCAGTTTATAAGGAAGCTGTGATCCTGTAGTAGTGAGAGGACTCTGTGTGAGTATTGAAGCACCAACTCCTTTGAGGATGCTTGGACTAGCCTATCATTCAAGCAAGGTTGTAGAAAATATCCCTTCGCAATTGATTCCACATACCAGTTGAGTCAATCAAGTTCAAGTTCAATACAAGTTTATTTAGACCAATGGTCCTCAAACGTTTTAAAAACTACATTAATAACATTTCTAAAATCACAGTTCATTATTTAAACCTCATAAAAATTCATAAAATACACTCAGCTTTCCTTTCAACATTACATATAGCATAGACCACATAAAACTTTAAAATAAACATTTCAGTTCTAATCACATTTGAGAGATTCTATATCTTTTTGGATAAACTTTCCCATGGCACAAGTTATGTCTAAATGACTAATTTCTGTTAAAAGGTTTACTCCTTGAACACGTTTTTTTATCGTACTTTTTAAAAATCGGACATAAAAACTCTCTTCGTATATCTAAAACCTTATGACAATCCAATAATATGTGTAAAATGGCACATGTTGTTCCCATGGTGCAGGTACATTTTCCCTTACTGTCTATCATAGATCTTTTTACCCCATTATTCGCATAGCGTGGATTAACCCTAATTCTTAACCTTAGCAATTCTCTTCTTAATCGACAGCTAAGCAGCCTACCAATATAAGGGAAATATTGTTCATTTGCTACGCAGAAGCCATGAAACGTACATAGCTTTTTCTCAAAAGGTAATCTTGGTCCTGTGTTTGCGAGATTTCTTTTCTTAGGGCCCTAAGTTCCCTCTTGTCGATCTCGATTTAGAGAGTCTGGGGGCACAGCTTAGCCTTCATCATGCAACGCGCTTTAGTGATGGTAGCTCTGATCCCTTTTGCCCATGTTCGCTCACTCTTTACAATCTCGTTTCTGCACCATTGCGAGATTTAATAATCTTCTCTTATTCCCAGATGCTGCCAGAATTGTAATAGGGCCATATAAACTGTTATACCCCATGAGGTGGTTCCCAATTCTAGTCTCACTGCCTGGACCATTGATGACTTGGGCAATGAAAATAGATTTTTCAGAGATTTTCCCTCCTCGACGTCCCATCCGTTTTTGCTACTCAAATAAAGCAATTCTGCACCATACGAAAATTGAGGTGGAACCATTGCTAAGTAAGCTTTTAGGGCCAGTCTATCGGACATTTTGGCAAAAGCACAGTTGAATCTTTTTAAACCACTGACCAATGCTGATGACCTCAGCTTTAGTGCATCGAGGTGAGTGTGTGCCATTGCAGACTTCTCTCAAACCACATCCCCAGGTACCAATATTCTGCTACCTTTTCCAACTTCCCGGAGCCCAGAAACCAAGTGAACCCTATTTTCATTGACCAAAACATAAAATGTTTGTCTAATCCATATTGACAATGAGATTTTTAAAACAACAGTATTTATTGAACCTTTTTAGCTTTCTTTGCAGCCCAATCTCCATTTGATTCGTAATTACAAGATCGTCCGCATATAGTAGACATGAGATATATTTCCTGTCTTGCTTCGGGCTTGCCCCACTTACGATGCCTAGGGTTGAAGGCAAGTCTGCAATAAACAATGAAAGAAGTAGGGGGGCCAATAGACCCATTGCCAATCTGGGTTTTCTGAGATAAGCTCCCCTCTACATCTACAATTATCTGGGCCCAATTATCGGTGAAGTGCTTGAATCAGCCCTAACAAATCCCTTGGGATGTTATATCTAGTCAAAGTCTTCCACAGCTGCTCCCGGTCCACCAGTTCAAAAGATGCATGGAAGTCCACGAAGCAGCAGAACAAACTTCCCCTCTGCTCAGTTGGCTTCAGCGCAATGGACCAGAGAGCGAAACAGTGGTCGACCATTGAATGTCCCTCTTTGAACCCCCCCTTGTTCCGGGGGCACAATCCGATTTACTTTTGCCAGTCCTTAAGCATTCCCAGAATTACTTTGGCAAATACCTTTTCTCCTATATCAAGGAGAGTTATTATTCTATAATTCTTCAGGGCTTTTAAATCTCCTTTTTTATGGATTGGCCTTATGATTGCTCCTCTCCAGGTTCCTGGCAAGATGCCTGCATTAAGGATCCCCTGAAACATTTTTGCAACCCAGGCCTAGTTTTTATAATCACTGCAGGCAGATTATCTGGGCCTGTGGCCCGAGTAAGGTTTAGGATAGATATTATTTTTCTAATATGACTGATGGTAAAGTGCTCCTTTATATCCTCCCTCACTCCTGACAATGATATTGTACTTACTTTCTCTAGCATTGGCCACTTCCCATAAATGTTCCACAAGTAACCCACCCAGTTATCTTTGAAGACCATACAGTGCAAAGACCCTAATTTTTTGGCGGAGCATTCTTGGATCAACTTCCAAAAATCTTTCACATCTTTGGACTCAATTACGGCTAGCATACTTACCCAGCAACTATCTATATAGGTTCTTTTTTTCCCTAATAATCATTTTATATTGTATCCTTATTTTCTGGAGGGTAAGTAATAGTTCAGCATTGTACCTTACCCTAAGTCTTCTTTCCCTTTGTCTAATACATGCTTTTACTTTACGACATTCCTCATCAAACCATGGCGGATCTTCATTATGGGGTCTGTTATTACTAACTGTCTCGGGCTTACTACATTTATTTATTACCCTTAGGCATTCCAACAGTTGTCTTATTGTATTTTCATACCAGGCGTTGCTGTTTTCAATTGGGATTTTTTCTAATGATAGAGTCTGCTGTACAGCACTTAATTTTCCAATGTGTTCCTCAGATATATGGGTGGTAAGCTGCTTTGGGTAGTCCATGTGTACCTGGAGTACCATCTCTCACTGTTCCCTTTTTGCATATAATTCTGTTTTCAGAGGATAGTGATCGCTTCCCTCCACTCTTACCACCTCAAAGTGCCTAATTAATTTAAAGCTCCAGGCATGTGTAAAAACGTAGTCTTCAGGGCAGGGTTGCTGACCTATCGTAAATGTGCGCCTTGCCGGCCGATCATCCTCCATTCTCCCATTTACACATAGCAAACCCATAGAGCCCAACAACTGTCCAAAAGCCATATTTGGGCTGAGATATTTCCACTAGGAAATATGGCAGCCTGTGTATTATAGGTGCTTAACACTTCCTTACAGCATGGATCTGTTCTACAGGGGTCTAATCTGTGGTTAAAGTCGCCCAACACCAGGAACACATCCTTCTGCTAGATATCACCATATCCTCTTTTAGATTTCCCAGTTCCACCTTATATTCATCCTCCTTTCCCTTCTGAATATACACATTAACAATAAATATACCTTTGTAACATGGGACAGGATTCAGTAACAGCACTCTACAACCTATCCCTATTTACATTTTAATTCCAACAGTTCTACCTTCCTGGCAATTGTTGTAGAGATCTATGTCAATTGCCCTCCCAAAGGTCTGTCAAGAGGATTCTTCCTCGCTATTTTCGAATGTTTTGCAAACCCTTCAACAATTAGGGTTTCGTCGAACCGCCAAGTCTCCTGCAAGCACACAATGTCATTGCTCTGGATAATCTTGTTAAAACTTTCTTTGGTCGATATTCTCTTATACCCATTTATATTCCAGTTGAGTCAGCATCTTCGTAACCACCCTTGGTCAAATTTCAGGCCAAACACTCTGAATTGGTAATGGCAATCCTCAACAAAAATTGCTAAATCCTTTAATGGCTTCCTCAATTAGGAAAGCGCAAGTATGCATTCTACTATCTTATCTGTCAAATCTATCAGATATATAGGGGCAAAATCTTCAGGATTTATCAAAGTTCGTCCTATTAAGGTAGCTAGGGTGTTATGAGGAAAAGAGACCTCTGCCTGCTCCAATACTTATAGTTCTGTAGAAATCTAGGGACTGTATCCCGAACCAGCTCTTTCCTTTCACGCAAAACTTGTTCCTTAATTTTTTTACATGAAAAGGCATGGTAAAAAAAATGGTTTTGCATACTGTGGGAACTGCCACACCACCTCCTCATCAGATGCTAAGGGCAGAAAAAACACATTTTTCATGATGTGAGATAAAATGTCTGCTATTTCTCCCCGTTGAAATATTTCTCTCATGACATCATTAGAGTTTATGAATCAGAAGGGGAGAAATCTTGAGGAGAATCTGAGATGAGAATCTTGGAACCCTTGTCTGTCCTGGGTTTATGTCTTGAATTGTCAGCCATCGGTTTAGCCACAGCCTCCTTGATCATTTCCTGAACTACAGCAGCAGTCATCAAAGCAGTCATGTTCCTAAGGGATAGTGAGGGACCACCAACCTACTCCTTCTAGCCCGGATTGGACCATAATCATCAGAAGATGAAGAAGGTGAATGTTTCCTCTTAGAGGGTTGTTTCCCTTCCATTGTCACCAGCACAATGGTAGGTAAAACTAGGTTCAATGTTAAATACAAGCTGCTAGCTCTGTGAGGGCCATCAATTTCAACCCACATACTAACCCACGCCAATAGGAAATGATGATCTTTTTACCAACACCACATCATCAAGTTGCACCTACCTATTGTATAGAAAGGATGTAAGATGTGCCCTAAAGGGTGATCTTACCTACAGAGAGCCCCACTCTGTCTGCCAAGTTGTGCCGGTCCTAGCCTGTTGCTGCTGGTCTACACCTCTGAAATGCAGCCCCAGCCACTAAGCACCTGTGGGGCTCTGTCACAACCAATCTAGGAGCAGCAACATTTCCCTGCTTCGCTGTTAGGATATCACTTGTTGCCCCACTGGGCCGACTTAGAGCAATATTGCCCTGTAGAGCCTCACAGAATAACAACAAAGATTCTATACCCAAAGGAGAAGCAGCAACAGTTCAGCCATTGGCCAACATGTGTTAAGTCTGCAAGACAGACAAAACCAGGAGCAGTGACAGGGGAAATATGATTCTGATTTCAATGAGGTGATTGGTGTGTGAGGCGGCGGGTCTGCTCCAAGATAAGGAATTCAAGCAAGGGAGAAACAAGGTGATAATACATTTGTGGCTTGAAGTATGTAAGTTTTATACATGTATGATAATAGCATGAGTTACTGAGTGTTGTGACCCCTTTAACTTCTTTCGCTTTATGAGGTAAATTCCTCTTTTATTGATGTCCGGTTTGAATTTCTTTTGCTTCCTATTGCTTTTCCTTATTTATTTTTATTTGCTATTTTAATTTACCTTTTTCTTTTTAATCACCCTGGAGGTGGAAATGTGTTATATTTGTTGCAGCAAAAGCAATATACCGGTTTCCTAGTACTGGGCCATACGAGCAACTGTTTTTACTTTGATTCTATACTTCAACCACAGAGACAATGGCCCTCCAATGGATCTTTCTTCATCATAGTGAGAAATTCGGGTGTCCCAGTGTCGACCAACCAAATAGGACCAATAAATGGCAAGCAATCACAAAATAGTGTTAAGGTTCAAATATATTACTTTCAGAACCATGCTATAAAAATAGTATTGCAATTGGAAGACCCAGCCTCCTAAAGAAGTTTAGTCTAACAAGAATTATGCAGACTAAGAGCTCTGCTGTTGCTATGAAAAACAGGAGCAAACGAAACTGACGCTCTGAAAATAATCCACAACTTTCTCTAGCAGGCATTTATGAAATCATGCAATTAAAAGCACAGTTTCTGTAGAAAGAACATTAAGACACAATAAAAGACTCAGATCCATTTAGATAATTTGTGTATTGTGTTCGAGATCCCAAATCAATGTATATAAGTAATATGATCAGGAGCTCAGTCATGAGTCTAAAAGCTTGTAACATAAAACCACTCATTTAGTCAAAATAAATCTATTGCTAAATAAAAAGAATCCATTAGCGGATGGTTTAGAATTAAAACCTACCACCACCAACAAAGGAAGGAGGATGGTTCACAAGAGTTCTCTTAGCAGGGGCAAAGAATCATGTTAAAGTCTACTAGGAAAAGGCCTTCGGCAAGGGAAATGGAGCATTAATCAGGAAAGTTTAAGTCTGGCCTATCACCAGACAGCTACAAATCGTACAGCAGGCAAATCCATCAGCAAGGGGAGAAGGCAAGGGGCATGAAACGATAGTCCAACAGACAGTCGACAATCAAGAAGAGGGGGAATGAAGAAAAGAGGGCTCCCTCCTCCTAGGAAAGTCACCTTTTTTACTCCACATTGTTTGTTTGTGACAGCAGTAGTCACCGTACAATGGCCTGATCATCATGTGATCATTCTTCCATTCTCCAGGTACAAATTGATACTCCAACATACTTTCCCATGATCATCATGAGAAACGACTGTCCATTCCGTTCTTACAGGTTAGCTGACCAAGAGTTTATTTATTTTGTTGCTCTTCACAGATGTAGTCCAAAGGTCAGGTTCCCATCAATTCACACAAAGAAATACTGGAAAAGTGTCTTGTAGCTTAAGGAATGTCATATGAACAGAACAAACAAAGCAACATTTGAGGAAACGTATCAAAGGTCTATTACATGAGTCTAGGAAATCATTAAGCCTAAGAAAGAAAAAAGTAATTCAATCCATTTTAAAGTTAGCATTTCTTATTTAATAAAATGAACTCCTAATTAAGTTCAAGCATAACGAGAAAAGTCAAACATATCATAAATGAGAATACTTTTAAAATTGTCAGTGATTATTACACCAAAATTGCCAACTTCAATTAAGGGCTATTACCACAATTTAAAAAAAGAACCTACATGTAAAATATTTCAAAAAATCATAAAAATAAATAGTTTTAAAGATAATGACATACTAAAAATAGTAAGCACTTATACTATAAGTTTTAGTCATACCTCTCATTTCATGAACCCTTTGTACCATTTTCTAACTTTCTGTGGCACACTAGAAAAATATCAATAGAAATGCTTAATTTCATAATTTTCAGAACGATTTTATTAATAAACATATTAAAATAATGATTTGATTAATCTTGTTATTGCTGCCTTTGCAGGCACACTTTTACTGTGCTAGTACCTCAACTTTTGTCAGTTTTAGTATCGTTTTTCTAAACTTGTGCAAGATGCACATTAGAGTTTTCTTTGTCAATTACAGTTTGTATGCCTGCTGGTCTCATCCATAATATACTCTCGTTCTTGGTGGAGCCAACGCCAACCGTGGACATTTATAGTCCTACAAGCCAAAAGATTCTGAAACTTCTATTTTGGCTTTTTTCAGACAACTTATCATCCCCAGACCTAGTTTTTTATTTCTGCTAAATTAGGTTTCTCTTGATGTGCCTGGTTCATAAAGCATTTTCCATGAGCATGAGAGACCTGCTCTGAGAGAATACGCCTGATAAATTATACATGCCTAATGCCTCTAGAATTATTAAAGCTGCATTAGGCACGTGGGGAAGTTATTTACTCGAATGTAAAGTACCATAAGTATGCAGGCATTAGGCATTAAGAAATTCTACACGGATGTGTTGAAGTGTGAGTGATGTCAGGGGAGGTGGGCAATACAAACTAGGTGAGCACCATCAGAGTAGCAACTTTCTGGGTGTTCACAAAAACTCTGACATACATCAACTGAACATATCTGAGGTCCAAAATTACAATCAAACGAACCAAGCAAGAATTAGTGCAAATAGTACTGTAAAAACGCCAACCTGCGCAGAGAAACTGAAGTTAGGCATGGGAACATAGGGGCAGATTTATGTTAACTGGCGCATCCCCAGGGATGCGCCAGTTAACATGCGCCACAGTGCGCCACAGCTCCGCCACCCATGGTGCGCCGCATTTATAATGCGGCGCACCATGGTGCAAAAACGGCACAGATGCGTGACGCATCTGTGCCGGAAATGTGGCGCATTGGTGGAGTTGCATCGCAAGCGCGACGCAGCTCTAGCAAGGCTCGGGGGTACACCATGTGCACAATGCTGCGTCAAGACCTACGCCTGCTTCAAGCAGGCGCAGGGTTTTGATGCAGCATTGCCCTGAAAGTGACTGAGTGAAACCTCATAGATTTCACTCAGCCACTTTCAGGAGGCGTTCCTGCGCAGGAACGCCCCCCCCCCCCCCCCCCTGGGCAGGAACGCCTCCTTATGGCGCAGTGCTTTACAACGTGACGCATCTCCATCTCCTAGATGCGTCATGTTGTAAATAGGGCGCATTGTTTGCGCCGCAGTTGCGTCAACTAAAGTGACGCAATTGCGGCGCAAAGAGGCGCAACGGCCTCATAAATCTGCCCCATAATTTATTATGGAGTGTAGAAAGATGAAAATAAACAATATGTATTTTATAAACTTCTAAATGCTTTTAAAGGCACAGCTTAGACTGTGCGCCTAATACTAAGAAAACTTGCCTTAACGCCATATCTTTGTGAATATTATAGAGTTAGACACGCAGCCTATGCCATACACGCATAATTTATTCAGAGTTCTGGAAGAAATGTCTGTGAATACCAAAGTAGTGGTAAATTATGCACAAGCCCAGGCCTGAACATGTTTTATGAAGCTTTTGTGGTGTGCTTAAGTCTGTATTGGACAATAGAGACTCACTATTTTACTAGATAAAGATAGCATCTGTAATCTGATTTAGATTTCAGACCTCTTTCTTCTGTTTTGACAGGGGCTTTGAATCAACGCCTACTCAGGGCTAGTAAGCGCTATATAAATGCAACATAAACTCCCCATCTCCATGTGTCAAGTGGAGGTGGTGAATAGTTTTCTAATTCTAATTCCTACCTCCATCTCTGAAGCGATGTAAATCTTTCAACCTGGAAGGTTGATAAACCTTCCCCCGGGCCCTAAACCAGAATTCCCGAAAACGTATCCTTTGACACCGCACTCATGTGAAGAGCAAGCATTTCTCTTAGGAAACCTTCTCTCTCACAAATATACCTATGGGGTCAAGTGAATTAATTCACCTTATCCACCATGCGCTTTCCCAGGCGCCTGTCTGTGTGTCATCTAGCTTTAAGTAAGGTGCAGCCGCAGGTCAGCTACTGGCATCTTTATAGAATGCAGAGGAAACAAACTATTTTCCTTTGAGTGAGAAGAGCAATGGGGACAGATAAAGATGATGGCTTCCTTCTAAAAATGTCGGATAGTCTTGTTTAACCACAGGGGTGCTGAAGCAAGTTAATTATGGCAAACCACGCAGACATCAAGAATACTACACCATAAAATGGTACATATTTTTCCCCTTGCAGTCATTTTACAAGAGAACATTGGCAACACAAAAGCAGTAAAGATTAAAGTGACAAACGAGGAGAGGGATTGGAATAAGATACACACTAGAGTGAAATTAGTAGCAAGTGAAGAACGTTTTGAGGGAAATGGAGAGGTATATATGTGCTTAAGGGGAATATCAGTTGAATTACGGCTCCCAGAATGCCCTGAATGACTTATAAGGCATGAGCATGCACCAAAATGTCCACCAGACAACCGTGATCAAGACCGCAATGGTTGGAACGCATTGGTGGTGTCTTATGGAATGCTGTTTTGTTATTAAATAGATTGGAGCCGGAGGCTCTGGAAGTGCAGCGTCATAATTTTGTTCTGCAATAATTTGGGGATATTGGTCATATCCCAACGCTTTCACCAGCAGCCAGTGTGTGCCGCTGTGACTGCCTTACTGTTGAGATATATATACATATATACATACGTATATACATATGTATATACATATATGCATATACATATATATATATATGTATTATATATATATTACCTACTGGCGGTTGCCAGTAGGTAGTTATAGTTAGGAGCTAGTTACCATAGGAAAATCACAACATTCTATTCCCAATAATTTTAGCGCAGATTGACGAATCTTCGTACATTTTTCAAACTTATGGCCCGCTCTGATCCGCTCCTATCTTGAAAGTTTCGGGGTGATTCGGCAAGCGGGGGTCGAGGAAAAGGGGGGTCCCAAAACATGTTTCCCCCATGCAATGTCCCATAGGAAACTTTAGCTGCGGCTACAGCCCGAACTGCGGAACAGAATTAAACCAAATTTGGCAAAAAAGGTAGCCCTTGGTTCAGAAAGAACTCTTTTTGTTAAATGGTGTAAATCTGTTCAGTAGTTGCTGAGAAAATCGAAATTAAAAAAATATCGATATCTAGAGGCGCGCAGGATCTGCGCAACCTGCAGAAATTAGGATCAGCGTACCCTGCCAATCACGAGCTGCATTCTAATTGGCTGTCAACACTCCAAAGCAAGAACTGTTGGCAGCAATCTTGTGCCTCGGTAGAAGTGAGGCACAAGAAAACAGTAAAATGAAGGTACAAAACAAGAATAGGGGGCAGGGTTGAAACACCCTGACCCCCTAGTCTTGATTAGGGGGCCCCACAAGGACCTCCAGGGCCAAAAAATGCTGGGTGCACAGATCCAATCGCGAAAATTAAAAAACCGAAGTGTGGGCTCCCGCGCTTCTTTATTAATTAGCCCCCGGGTGGGCCAAGTCCCTGGGGCATATGAAAAATGCATGTGCTGGGGCCAAGGGGACCCCTGCAGCCCTGGGGATCGCAACCCTCTGGGACTTTTATAAATATTTGGGCGGGTGCACACAGCCACCTAGCCCTGGGGACTGCCACACCCGGGGCTTGTTTTCTAAATGGGTGGGGGGCCTCTATGGCCCCTCAGCCCTGGGGACACCACCACCAGGGCTTTCTAAAATATTTGAGTGGGGGCTTATGTCCCCCCGTACCCCTGGGAACCGCCACCCCCTGGGGCTTGTTTGAAAAAAAATCTAATCCGTGTAAGGGGCTCCAGCCCCCCCCCCACACACCCCGGGGGCCGCCACCTCCCCGGGGCACTAAAATTCCAATTTTGTGTCCGTAGGGGATCTCATCCCCAGGGACCACAACCTCCTGGAGCCCTCGATGGCCCTGGGGACCACCACTCCCAGGGCCGGCTCCTCCAGTGTCCCCGGATGCCCACCTCTGGGACACTGGAGTTTACTACGGTAGGGGGGGAGCATGTCTCCCGCCCTTCCTTAGCAAACTCTGCTTTGTATTTTGGAAGAGAGAGAAGGGAAACCTGGTCTCTCTTCAAAATGAAAAGCAGAATTGCTTTTCCACACGGGGCGATGCATGTTAGCAGCTCCCCATGTGGTAAAGCCATGCTGGCTGTCGCAGGACACGGGGAGCTGGAGGGACCATGGGGGCATTGTGGCTCCCCCCACAGTCCCCATCATTGTGTATAGGCCCCGGGGGATGGGGTCCCCGGGGTGAATACAACTTAGTGGTAGAAGCCAGGTTTTTTTAATGGAAAAATTTGGAGTCGCGACTCCAGCGCAATGTTTAGCGCGGCCCCCTGGTGTGAACGCACTGGGTGCGCGACTCCAACCAAAAAGATTAAATTTTTTTAAATATAAATAAAGGCACAAAACCAGAAAAGGGGGCAGGGTTGAAACCCCCTCACCCCCTAGGCCTGTTTAGGGGGTCCCAAAAAAGCTATTTTTTTTGCCAAAACGCCGAGATACGCGCTGGGTCCGTGGATCCAGTTGCAAAAATGAAAAAAATGTGCTTCATTATTAATTAGCCCCTGGGTGATATATATATGTGCCGGGGCCCAGGAGGACTCCCGCAGCCCCGGGGACCGCCTCCCCCGGGGCTTGTTTTAAAAAAAAAAATAACCTGTGTTGGGGGTGGGGGGGGTTCTTGAGCCTCCCCACACGCTCCGGGGACCGCCACCTCCCCGGGGCAATAAAATTCGAGTTTGGGGGTCAGTTGCTGTCCCCCGATCCCTGGGGACCACCACCTCCTCAGGGCTTTTGAAATGTTGGGAGGGCGGCCCGCCTCCTGGAGCCCTTGATGGCCCTGGGGATTGCCAACCCCCAGGTCCAGCTCCTGCAGTGTCCTGTGGTGGCCACCCCCCCCGGGACACTGCTGTTTGCTATGGTAGGGCGGGAGCATGTCTCCCTCCCTACGGTAGCAAACTCTGCTTTGGATTTTGGAAAAGAGAGCAGGGAAACCTGCGCTCTTGTCCAAAATGCAAAGCAGAGTTGCTTTTCCATACGGGGAGCTGCATGTTAGCAGCTCCCCATGTGGAAAAGCAATGTCTGCTCTCGCAGGACGCAGCGAGCCGTCAGGACAGTGAGGGCAAAGGGGATCCCCACACGGTCCCCATCATTGTGTATAGGCCCCGGGGGATGGGGTCCCCGGGATGAATACAATTTAGTGGAAGGATCCAGCTTTTTTTTTTAACGGAAAATTTGGAGTCGCAACTCGAGCGCGCCGCTCAGCGCGACACCCCGGTGTGAAAGCGCTGGATGCGCGATTCCAAAACGCACTGGCGTGCGACTCCAACCAAAAAAAAAATTTTTTTCTTAAATGTAAATCTATTTTATATGTTTGGATCTTGGGTGACTCTAAAAAGAAAAGCTCTTGTGTTTATTGGGAGATTTTGGTACCTACAAGGAAGTACCTATGCAGAGTCTAAAGTTGTTGAGAAAGACTCTGTTACCCTCATCTGTGAAATGTACACCATCTCTCCTGTAGATGCCATCCATATTAAAACGCAGATTGTTGTTGTAAATGGACCCCATCCTATAATCTCTGAGATAAGCAGAAACAGCTTTATTGACATGTTTCCTAGCTTTCTCAATCTGTGGACAAAATTGATTGGACCAGTTCCATTTCTGTCTTTGGCACATGTTAGAGTAGACAAAAGCAGTTTGGGGGAAACGTAACATCAATTCTGCAAAGGTGTCCTTCATTAGCATTTCTAGACCTACCCCAGTCAATGTGCGTAGGTAATTTCCACCACAATGCACAATTATGAGGTCAGGGTGTTAGAGATGTAAAAAGCATTTAACCAATGGCATCAATTGGTGCCACTTTAATCCTCTCTGTCCAATCCATTTAATGTCGCAATTTGCAAATCTAGGTGTTTGTCAATACCTCTGCTTTCGGCATACCTTTTGCACCAGAAAATATAGCTGCGTCCCACAATCCACACTCTAAGCATGTTGAGGGGAAGTCTGGATGCACTCAAAAGGTGTCTGTAGGTGAAGAAGGCAGTTGGTAAAATAAGAGGTCTGTAAAAAAGTCGACAAGATGCAGTATTATACTGTTTGTAATAATGTAATTATTCTAGTTACTAGTCATGAACTTATGGAATGGAATAGCTACTAACACAAGAAAAGCTATAATATTGTGTGCACTACCCAAGCACACGTCTAACTAGCTACATATTATTGATACACTCTTCTAAATACTCAGTTAGTACTTATGCAGTGTAGGAATCGTCCAATCTGTTCCATGCACTTCTTTAATCACTTATCTACCAGTATCTATTATCCTATCACTCCACCAATACATAAGCAGTTATAAATTAAGTGTTCACTCTGTTTGCAGAACTGTCATCATTCCAGTTAGTAGTGGTATTCTTATAAAATGACCTAGGCACCAACAGAAGTACACATACAATATTCTGTGCATAATCCCTACAAATCTCTAAGCAGATACATACTATTAATACACTCCACTAAATACTGAAGTAGTACCCTTGCTGCGTAGGATACCTTCTATCTAAGCATGGGCTGAAAATTCGTTCGGCTCGCGGAATTTGCGGATTTTCCGCGATTTCGCGATCCGCGAATCTCGCGAAATTGCGGTAAAATCCGCAAATCATCTGGGACGAATTTTCAACCAAGCACTTACAGGGTTACAGCAGCCGGTGCAAAAATTGAAGCAAATTTTTTGTAACCTTTTACAAAAGGGTTACAAAGAAATTAACTTCAACTTGGGCACCTGCTGCTGTAAGCCTGTAAGTGCTTCCTGGCGCCTCATTGCCTACTTGCAACTATTCTCTGACCCTGCTCTGACCCTTGAAGCAGGGTCAGAGAATAGTTACAAGTAGGCAATGAGGCACCTGTCACGAAAATTAAACCTCAACAGGAAGCACTGACAGATATAAAAACAAGCATTTGCAATGCAATAGGTCTCGCATTAGGAAAGTTTGAGCTATTGGTCTTGTAAATGACAATTTTTTTATTAAAGTGTTGGTTTTGAAAATAGCTAAATTAATAGGTTTGTCATTTACAATGCCAATAGTTATAACTTTCGCAAATGTGACACTAATAGCATTTGTAATGCAACATGTTTTGTATTTACGTGACTTAGATGTATTGATATTACAAATTACAATGACTTTTCATTTTTTAAAATAATTAATACTTAAATAAAAGTGATTTTAATTTATAATGGCAATAGCTTAAACTTTTGTAAATAACTTTTGTGAAGATTATGTTCAGTGTATTTTATTGTGACGAAAATCCAAGAACAAAAGTGAAATATTAACATCTTTTTGTGACATTTGTAATAAAGCTTGAAACATTGAGAGAACATATTTGAACCAGTTGTCGTTGAATGGTTGCGCAGATTGATGCTGGGGTGGCGCTGAGTGGTGCTGTGGTGGTGCTGAGTGTTGCTGTGGTGATGCTGAGTGGTGCTGTGGTGGTGCTGAGTGATACTGGGATGGTGCTAAGTGATGCTGGGGGGTGCTGAGTGGAGCTGTGGTGGTGCTGAGTGATGCTGTGGTGGTGCTGAGTGATGCTGTGCTGGTGCTGAGTGGTAATGTGGGGGTGCTGAGTGATAATGTGGTGGTGCTGAATGATGATGTGGTGGTGCTGAGTTATGCTGTGGTGGAGCTGAGTGGCGCTGTGGTGGTGCTGAGTGCTGATGTGGTGGTGCTGAGTGATGCTGTGGTGGTGCTGAGTGATGCTGTGGTGGTGCTGAGTGGTGCTGTGGTGGTGCTGAGTGGTGCTGTGGCGGTGCTGAGTGATAATGTGGTGGTGGTGAGTGATGCTGGGGTAGCGATGAGTGATGATGTGGTGATGCGAAGGCAGAAAGGCACAAAAAGCAGTCTAACAAAGAGCAGAAGGGCAGAAAAACAAGGGAAAAACGAGTCTAACAGAGGGCAGAAGGGCACAAAAAACAGTCTAACAGGGGTCAGAAAGGCACAAAAACGAGTCTAACAGAGGGCAGAAGGGCATTAAAAACGAGTCTAACAGAGGGCAGAAGGGCAGAAAAACAAGGGAATAACAGAGGGCAGAAGGGCACAAAAAACAAGTCTAACAGAGGACAGAAGGGCAGAAAAACAAGGGAAAAATGAGTCTAACAGAGGGCAGAAGGGCACAAAAAACGAGTCTAACAGGGGGCAGAAGGGCAGAAAAACAAGGAAAAAACGAGTCTAACAGAGGGCAGAAGGGCAGAAAAACAAGGGAAAAACAAGTCTAACAGAGGGCAGAAGGGCACAAAAAACGAGTCTAACAGGGGGCATAATGAATCCCGCCCTGCGTGTTTGTCCACGAAGATGCCACCGTTTTGTGCAATACCTCTACTCAACTGGAGTACTTTCTACTGTCTAATCAGTAAGTGCTCCCTCGTTGCTAAATGTATAGGGGCAGATTTACAATAACTGGCGCATCCCCAGGGATACGCCAGTTATTGTGCGCTGCAGCTCCGCAACCCATGGTCCGCCGCATGTACAATGCGGCGCACCATGTGGCAAAAACGGCACAGATCCGTCACGCATCTGTGCCGTAAAAGCAGCGCATTGCTGGAGCTGCGTCGCATTTTCGCCCATGCTTACTTCTATCACTCTTATGCAATTCTTCAGTCACCCATCTAGCACTATGTTCTTATTGTATCAGTCTGCCAATACCTAAGCACTTACGGGGCAGACCACATTGCAAAAAAGAATTTTGAGATCACAACAGCAGTAACCAGGTTTCTACAGAATTGGATCACCCACTTAGATCTGGGACTCTTATATGCCGGGCAAAAGAATACCACATGAATCACGGTTTCTTCCTCCATTAAACACCCAGGACAAGGGCGGCCTATCCGGCCTGCCCACCTATTAGTAAGAGCATTAAGTGGTAGGGTACCATACCTAAATTGTACAATTTTTTAACTAGTACTGGTTGCATAGTATCTATCACTTGCTCAAATTTATATTGCATTTTGAATCTAGGAATCCATAGCTTAGGCTGGAGGTATCAACCCTCTGCACAATACGAGCCAGATTATAATCCTTCAAAGCTCTTACTAGGAATTGTTTGGAGGTTTCCACACATGAAGCTTCTGGTGCAGTCCATAGATCTCCTAGGCCCATTGCTCTGGATGTGTCCCTAATAAAAGCCAGCCAGGTGATTTTACCCGCCCCCAAGGTGGACAGTACAGCTTTTAGAGCGTCCCTATAGTGGACCAATTCTGGTGTGCTCCACAGACGTCACCAATACAACAATGGACGCGACGATATCAAATCTGCTATGGGGCGAATGCCCAGGTCCATTCTGAGTGGTACTATGGTGTATTTTTGGGCAGGCTTACAATCTGTCTCATAAAATTATTTTCAGTTATTGTGCGGGCATTCCCTGCACAATGCCCCCACAGTTCTGCCCCATATATGGTGGATCCCCTGGCTTGTATTTAAAAAATTTCTACTGGAGGAATTATGGCCTTTAAAGCTGAAGTTTTATGAAGTTTTAGGATCCCTCCAATAGCCTGCGTCAATTTTAGATTGGCCTTAGTGATTTGTGAGCCCCACCCCATTTTATCATTTAAGTAGAGTCCTAAATAATCAAAGATAGAAACTCTATCTAAAGGTCTACCATCCATTGTGGGGTGAGGGCAATTAGTGGATTTCACGTTAAAAACCATATATTTAGTCTTTGTAATATTAACCACCAAATTCCTCCTTTTGCAAAACTGGTTGAATTCCTCTAAGACACGCCGCATCCCCATGGATGATTTTGAGTGGATCAGGCTGTCGTCCGCAAACATTAATGCTGGAAATTTGCTGCTCGCCAGTTTTGGGGGTCAATATCTTTAACAGCAAGGAGGTCTTCTATTATCCCGTTGAGAAAGAGGGAGAAAAGAGTCGGTGCAAGCACACACCCCTGTCTCACCCACTTCTCAACGGGAAAAGGAGAAGTCAGTTTGCTATTCTTGCCAAACCTCACCCTTGCAAAAGTTCCCTCATGGAGATGCCTAATCTGGTGGCATAGATACGGTGAGGGTCCCATATCTAGCAAGATGCCCCACAACTGTTCGCGGTCCACCATATCAAAGGCTGATTTTAAGTCCACGAACATGAGGTACAGACTTCCACCCTCCAAGACTATATGCTTCCAGTGAATCAGTTGTAACCTGAACAACTGGTTTATAGTCGATGTTTTGCTTCTAAAGCCAGCTTGAAGGGGGGTTAAAAATATCATGGTCCTCCATCCACTCGTGCAATCTAGCCAATAACACTCTAGCATATATTCTTATCGGCCTGTAATTTACAGGGTCAATAGGAGACCCCTTTTCATAGATCGGGATGATCTCTGTCCCAGTCCACGTAGGGGGGGGGGGGGGCCACATCCCATTGAGGATCGCATTGAAGAGCAGTTGGAGATATGGAGCCCACACTGCCTGTTCGCTTCTGTACAGGTCCCTGGGAATTCTATCTAGCCCAGGGGCCTTGTTAGAGGGGGGGCCCAGCCCAGCCTCCACCGGTCTCCAATGGGCTCAAACGGGCCCGTCCTTGGCCCGGGCTTCGCCCAGCGCGCGCCCTGTCAGCGGGTACTGTGAGAAGTAATGTAGCGGTTGTGGGCGGGTGGGCACAGGTGTGAGCAATCCCGGGGCTCCTGGACCTTGGAGTCCCAACACAGCAGAGAAGCGCCCAAACAGAGTCCTCTCCTACGAGCGCCTCCCAGGAAGCGGGGGCCGCGAGAAGTAATATAGCAGTTGTGGGCGGGCAGGCACAGGTGTGAGTAATCCCGGGGCTCCTGGACCTTGGAGTCCCAACACAGCAGATAAGCTCCAAAACAGAGTCCTCTCCTACGAGCGGCTCCCGCGAAGCAGGGGCCACGAGAAGTAATGTAGCTGTTGTGGGCGGGCACAGGTGTGAGTAATCCCGGGGCTCCTGGTATTGGTGTGTAAATGGTTTCAAATATGGCACTCTGTAATTTATAGTGAGTGATCAATGTTTATATTAGTTTGTGAAGAGGTGCATCAGATTGTCACATGGATGATGTCATCAGTGCTGTCACTGACCATGTCATGAAAGATGTAATATGTGACATCATAAGCAGTGCATTGCTGGCGCATGAGTTATAGTTAGCAGAACTAACTATAGCGGATTAATTTCTATGGTTTTGTACGAGTGAAATGTCCAGCTAACTATAACACCCCTGAAACCTATGGTTTTTGTAGTGAATTTCTAAGGTTTTTTAGATGCTAATTTCTAACTATAATGGGCCTGACACCTATGGTTTTTTCAGTGAATTTCTAAGGTTTTTAAAATGCTAATTCCTAACTATAATGTCTCTGAAACCTATGGTTTTTGCAGTGAATATATATATTTATTTTTATATATATGAAGGCATGGAATATGCCGAAATGCATTCGCCATAAAAAACGAATAAAGTGCTTCCAGTGGTTTCCCCTCATGTGGCCTCTGCTCTTTTTCATTAAGGCGGTGTGTGGACATTTTACCGCGTCAGCCAGCGACGTGTTTTGGAGGCCCCCGCTTTGTTCTGGGCACGGACTGAAACTGGCTCTGCTGCAGCCGTGGCATTTCTTCTTTTCCAAGGTGTTGGAAAGTCTGTAGCCCGCTCCGCCCACCGGGAGGAGATACGTCGGTTGTGAGGTTATTAACCTCATATTGGGCAGTGTGCACTGTCACGTTAGCCCCCGCTCAAAGGATTCCTGGTTTCTGGGGCTGAAGCGGTGAGGAAACCCAAGGAGCAACTTTATTTGGGATTCACAAGCTGGAAGATTAATTTCAACGGCAAGCGACGTCTCCAGTACTCCCGCATCACCACTTGATATGTACTTCACCCCCCTGTATCACCTACCTGGAAGTACAACATTGCATTCTGGGCCGTGTAGTTCACCTCCACTACCGTGAATCTACACAGGTGAGCCAGCAATTAACAGGGGGCGGAGCTGTGGAGCTATTTTAAAATACAGGAGGCAGTACTCATCATTAGCTTGCTGTCATTATCCCTGGACACTTGGGCGCTGATGAAGGCATGGAATATGCTGAAATGCATTCGCCATGAAGTACGGATAAAGTGCTTCCAGTAGTTTCCCCTCGTGTAGCCTCTGCTCTTTTTCATTAAGGAGGTGTCTGGACATTTTACCGCGTCAGCCAGCGACGTGTTTTGGAGGCCCCTGCTTTGTTCTGGGCACGGACTGAAACTGGCTCTGCTGCAGCCGTGGCATTTCTTCTTTTCTAAGGTATTGGAAAGTCTGTAGCCCGCCCCACCCACCGGGAGGAGATATGGTGGTTGTGAGGTTATTAACCTCATTTTGGCCAGTGTGCACTGTCACGTTAGCCCCCGCTCAAAGGATTCCTGGTTTCTGGGGCTGAAGAGGTGAGGAACCCCAAGGAGCAACTTTATTTGGGATTCACAAGCTGGAAGATTGATTTCAACGGTAAGCGACGTCTCCAGTACTCCCGCATCTCCACTTGATATGTACTTCACCCCCCTGTATTACCTACCTGGAACTACAACATTGCATTCTGGGTTGTGTAGTTCACCTCCACTACCATGAATCTACACAGGTGAGCCAGCAATTAACAGGGGGCGGAGCGGTGGAGCTATTTTAAAATACAGGAGGCAGTACTCATCATTAGCTTGCTGTCGTTATCCCTGGACACTTGGGCGCTGATGAAGGCATGGAATATGCCGAAATGCATTCGCCATGAAAAACGAATAAAGTGCTTCCAGTGGTGTCCCCTCGTGTGGCCACTGCTCTTTTTCTTTAAGGAGGTGTGTGGACATTTTACCACATCAGCCAGCGACGCGTTTTGGAGGCCCCCGCTTTGTTTTGGGCACGGACTGAAACTGGCTCTGCTGCAGCCATTGCATTTCTTCTTTTCCAAGGTGTTGGAAAGTCTGTAGCCCGCCCCGCTCACCGGGAGGAGATACGGCGGTTGTGAGGTTATTAACCTCATATTGGGCAGTGTGCACTGTCACATTAGCCCCAGCTCAAAGGATTCCTGGTTCTGGGGCTGAAGCGGTGAGGGGACCCAAGGAGCAACTTTATTTGGGATTCACAAGCAGGAAGATTGATTTCAACGGCAAGCGACGTCTCCTGTACTCCCGCATCACCACTTAATATGTACTTCACCCCCCTGTATCAACTACCTGGAACTACAACATTGTATTCTGGGCCGTGTAGTTCACCTCCACTACCGTGAATCTACACAGGTGAGCCAGCAATTAACAGGGGGAGGAGCGGTGGAGCTATATCAACATACAGGAGGCAGTACTCATCATTAGCTTGCTGTCATTATTCCTGGACACTTCGGCGCTGATGAAGGCATGGAATATGCCGAAATGCATTTGCCATGAAAAACGAATAAAGTGCTTCCAGTGGTTTCCCCTCGTGTGGCCTCTGCTCTTTTTCATTAAGGAGGTGTGTGGACATTTTACCGCGTCAGCCAGCGACGTGTTTTGAAGGCCCCCGCTTTGTTCTGGGCACGACTGAAACTGGCTCTGCTGCAGCTGTGGCATTTCTTCTTTTCCAAGGTGTTGGAAAGTCTGCAGCCCGCCCCGCATACCGGGAGGAGATACGGTGGCTGTGAGGTTATTAACCTCATATTGGGCAGTGTGCACTGTCACGTTAGCCCCAGCTCAAAGGATTCCTGGTTCTCGGGCTGAAGCGGTGAGGGGACCCAAGGAGCAACTTTATTTTGGTTTCACACGCAGGAAGATTGATTTCAACGGCAAGCGACGTCTCCTGTACTCCCGCATCACCACTTAATATGTACTTCACCCCCCTGTATCAACTACCTGGAACTACAACATTGTATTCTGGTCCGTGTAGTTCACCTCCACTACCGTGAATCTACACAGGTGAGCCAGCAATTAACAGGGGGCGGAGCGGTGGAGCTATATCAACATACAGGAGGCAGTACTCATCATTATCTTGCTGTCGTTATTCCTGGACACTTGGGCGCTGATGAAGGCATGGAATATGCCGAAATGCATTTGCCATGAAAAACGAATAAAGTACTTCCAGTGGTTTCCCCTCGTGTGGCCTCTGCTCTTTTTCATTAAGGAGGTGTGAGGACATTTTACCGCGTCAGCCAGCGACGCGTTTTGAAGGCCCCCGCTTTGTTCTGGGCACGACTGAAACTGGCTCTGCTGCAGCTGTGGCATTTCTTCTTTTCCAAGGTGTTGGAAAGTCTGCAGCCCGCCCCGCATACCGGGAGGAGATACGGTGGCTGTGAGGTTATTAACCTCATATTGGGCAGTGTGCACTGTCACGTTAGCCCCAGCTCAAAGGATTCCTGGTTCTGGGGCTGAAGCGGTGAGGGGACCCAAGGAGCAACTTTATTTTGGTTTCACACGCAGGAAGATTGATTTCAACCGCAAGCGACGTCTCCTGTACTCCCGCATCACCACTTGATATGTACTTCACCCCCCTGTATCACCTACATGGAACTACAACATTGCATTCTGGTTCGTGTAGTTCAACTCCACTACCGTGAATCTACACAAGTGAGGCAGCAATTAACAGGGGGCGGAGCGGTGGAGCTATTTCAACATACAGGAGGCAGTACTCATCATTAGCTTGCTGTCGTTATCCCTGGACACCTGGGCGCTGATGAAGGCAAGGAATATGCCGAAATGCATTCGCCATGAAAAACCAATAAAGCGCTTCCAGTGGTTTCCCCTCGTGTGGCCTCTGCTCTTTTTACTTAAGGAGGTGTGTGGACATTTTACCGCGTCAGCTAGCGACGCGTTTTGGAGGCCCCCGCTTTGTTCTGAGCACGGACTGAAACTGGCTCTGCTGCAGCTGTGGTATTTCTTCTTTTCCAAGGTGTTGGAAAGTCTGTAGCCCTCCCCATACACCGGGAGGAGATACCGTGGTTGTGAGGTTATTAACCTCATATTGGGCAGTGTGCACTGTCACGTTAGCCCCCGCTCAAAGGATTCCTGGTTTCTGGTGCTGAAGCGGTGAAGGGACCCAAGGAGCAACTTTATTTGGGATTCACAAGCAGGAAGATGGATTTCAACGGCAAGCGACGTCTCCTGTACTCCCGCATCTCTACTTGATATGTACTTCACCCCCCTGTATCACCTACCTGGAACTACAACATTGCATTCTGGCCCGTGTAGTTCACCTTCTCTACCGTGAATCTACACAGGTGAGCCAGCAATTAACAGAGGGTGGAGCGGTGGAGCTATTTCAACATACAGGAGGCAGTACTCATCATTAGCTTGCTGTCGTTATCCCTGGACACTTGGGCACTGATGAAGGCATGAATTATGCCAAAATGAATTCGCCATGAAAAACGAATAAAGTGCTTCCAGTGGTTTTCCCTCGTGTGGCCTCTGCTCTTTTTCATTAAAGAGGTGTGTGGATATAGATCATTACAGCGCTATCTAGATGTGAATCGTGTTCCAAGAGGGCTACGCATTCTTCTAGTGCCTAGTTGTATGACACCCGACCCCAATATGTTAAAAGAATGGGCAGAGACTAACTTGGAGTCATCTCGCAAGTTATTAGTAATTCTGGTAAGATATGCGGAAACGGACCGCGAAAAAATAGAAGAAAAAATCAAGGAACTTAATAAAGATATACAGGCTATGGGACAACCAGAAGAAGAGAACAAAGTAAGAAAAGACATGACAAGCAGATTACAAAAGGAAGAGGAGAAAATCAGGGAGAGAAAGGCATACAAGTACCATCGAGATAGAATGAACTATGAATGCGGCAGAATATTTACCTTTGCCAAAAAATATGAAAATATGAAAATCTCTAAATTCAGTGGACTAAACAAAAATGCGAATAAAGGCGATCTCCATACTAAGGCAGGACACTCCTCTGCGTCGAGTTTAAGCTCAGCGGTTGAGAGTGAAGCAGATGATGCTCGACAAGGGAGAGTACCAACGTCCATCTCACTGGAGGAAGAAGTGGGTTTTCTGGTGGAGGAACAGAACCAAACCCTCCGGCCAAAACGCCAAACAAACAAAACACCTTCAAAACCAAAAGCCGTACCCGCAAACGCAGAGAAAGGCGATGGGCAAGGCAAAGGAGAGAGCAGCAGAAGATATCCACGGAGGTGGACCCGCAAATAAGTCAAACAATAAGTACATGGAACGAAGGAAACAAAAACATAACAGTAACCAATCTGTCAGAGGTAACGCTAAATTCAGCCGAATTACAACTTTTATCTCTGGGACTGTCCTTTGCCCCTGAAAGTACTTTTGATTACGCATCCACAAGAATGGATATATATAAAGAAATTCGAAAATTGAAACTGAAGAAATACCACCTACTCAAAGACAATTCAGAGCAAAACAACACTAGTGAACCTGCCCCTGATGAGCGGATGCAAAGTGAACTAATGTTTAACACACAGGAGAGAGGTTTCATTCAAGACCTAAACGACATGAGATCTACACAAACACAGGAACTCATGACACAAGGAGAGTATGAACCAAGCGCTGTGTCTCAAAATCTAGAAAAATGCATCACAAAATTCAAACCTCAGTCAAAGTTTGTTCCAATTATGCCTCGTGATGGTATTGATATATACCACGAACAAATCACCAAAGATCTTAAACATTTGAACATAGCTATAAACAAACCCAAACAAAAGAAACAAAGAAAAATGGAGAAAAGCTATAACCAGTTGATGACAAAATTGTCAAAAAATAGACAGATTGTTGTACGCAATGCTGATAAAGGGGGCAATCTTGTAATGTGGAAAAAACCAGATTATATACAAGAGGCCCAAAATCAACTGGCGGACACAAACTGTTATTGCCGATGTGATCAGGCAACATTAAAGAACACATATGATCGGTTATACAGCAAACTGTTAGCCTGGAAAGGATTGGATTTAATAAGCAAAGATGAGTTTTTGTTTCTAAAGAATGAAAGACCCACGACACCGGTGTTATATTTAATACCGAAACTCCACAAAAATCCTCTAAATCCCCCAGGACGACCGATCATCTCGGCAATGAATAGCTTGAAGGAACATATGCCCCAATATATCGACCATTTTTTACAGGAGTTTGTGCACAAATTGCCCTCATACCTAAGGGACACCAGTGACTTTTTGGCAAAAATTAACAATATAGAATGGCAATCAGACTATTTATTGATAACAATGGACATAACATCATTGTACACAAGTATTAGCCATAAAGATGGTCTGAGGGCAACAGAATTTTACCTTAGACAGAGACCAGATACTCATAAACAACATAGCAAAATGCTTTTGGACATGATGGACTTCTGTCTGCACAACAATATATTCCTGTTTCAACATGTTCTTTACCAATAAATACGGGGTGTAGCTATGGGGGCCAGTTTCTCCCCGAGCTACGCCTGTCTCCATATGGGATGGTGGGAGGAACTGGTCCTCCATTGAAAATTTGAAAATACACTTAAAGAACATGTAAGATGTTGGTTGATGATTTATTTATTGTTTGGAAGGGCACAAAGAGAGAGGATGAAATATTTATTGATAACTTGAACCAGAATGAAATTAACCTGCACTTTACTTCGGAAATAAGCCCAACAAATGCAACATTCCTGAATGTGGAACTATATATAGAAAGTGGGAAATTAAAAACAAAAATCCATAGGAAGCCCACTGCAGTAAACTCTATACTGCATGCCAACAGTCATCATCGCAGACACTTAGTGCAAACCATCCCCTATAGGGAAATGCTCAGACTGAAGCGCATATGTAGCACACCCCATGAATTAGAAATTGCACAACAAGCCAGCAAAATTAGATTTCTGCAGCGAGGGTACACAACATCATGCATAGACATGGCTATCAGAAAAAGCAATGAAATAACGAGATCAACACTCCTACACTCAGCCCTAGCACAAACACCGACGACCAATGAGACAATTGACCCCCCTATACAATCTGATAAGAATTTTAGGATGATTGTAAGATATAACAAGCAGCACAGAGAGATCAAATGTATAATTCAGAAGAATTGGTCTCTAGTAAAAAATGACCCGATATTGGAAAGTCACCTCCCTAGTAAACCAATGGTCACTAGCAGGCGGGCACCAAATATGAAAGACCGATTGGTGGTAAACAATCCTATAGAACTCCCTAAAAAGAATTGGCTTAACCAAAGAAAAGGGTTCTATAAATGTCAAGTGTGCAAAGCGTGCTTAAATGGGGTAAACAAAAAGAGTGTAGAATTAGCATTTGGCAAGGGTGAACACCAAATAAAACAAATGCTAACGTGCAAAACGGAATATGTAATCTATGTTCTGGAATGCCCCTGCAAGCTGAAGTATGTGGGAAGTACAAAGCTACAGGGGCATAGAAGAATATCACAACATATCCATGCAATTAATAATAAAGATCCCACATACCCAGTTGCCCGACATTTTAATCAGAAACATCAAGGCGATGTAAAGCTACTTAAGTATTTTTTACTAGACACAATACCCCCAAGTAAGAGAGGGGGGGGGGCAGGGATGAAAAACTACGGAGACTAGAGACCAGGTATATCCTGGATCTAGATTCCAAACATCTGCATGGTCTGAACGCTACCGAAGACCTGTACCCTGTCTCTAAACTGGTAAAAATACTTAGATAAGACGGGTGGAAAACACGCTCCCCAGGCAGAAAATGTTAAACAAATTTGGGGAGATATACTAACACCTGTGTAATAGAGCCCACATAAACAAAGACCTCACGCATTGGAAAAAACAGGAATAAACATACGATCTTTTTAAATTGAATATAAAAGAAGTTTTTATTCCTAGCCTACTACTAGTGATCCTTGTACAAAAACAATGTTTTTAATCCAACTTCACTTTTTTTAAAACAAACACCTTTTTCTCACGTAAGTTTTAGAGGGCACACCACATTACCAACAGAGGCTTCTGGTTGGTAAAACAGGTAGCTACATAATGGTAACAATGTTATCGAGACATGAGTGACAGTTGAAATAGAACAATAGACCAAGTTGGTACTAATACATGTGATAAATATACAATGATGATTTTAAGTATGTATATATATAGAGGATATTATGTTTTAGCCTATACATATCTTTTATTCTATATGAAATACTTGTAAGATACAGTTGTACATTAGCCCAGAAAAAGATTGGTTGTATATATAGTATTTACACCGTGACAATGAAGGCATGAATTTGCACAAAACAGCATGATTTTGCACATCGGGTATTTATACCGTGACTCAAATGCTAGCCTTGCACATCAGCGTAAATTTGCACATATAAATGTTATTTGTTTACAAGGAAAGCATAATTTGCACATTGTAAATGGCGGCTAAAAGCAGAGATTTGCACAAAAATATGTACTGTAATGCGCTATTAGCACAGTTCTTTTTGTCAAAGATACAACCAACATACAAGAGTTTCTAGGGAATATACTGTAAGAAACTGGTCAATTAAGGTCAATATTGTCACTACCAAAAAATTACCAAGTAGCACTGTTTCCATGTATAAAAGAGCAATGTCACTTTAACACTGCATCACCAAAATAGAAAAAAAGTGGTCTGTTGGCATTTAAGGGATCAGGTGACACTACTTTGTGCCATGTGATCAAGGTACGTTGTGTACCGAAACGCGTAATGGCCGGCATCCTGAACAGCAAATAAAAGAAGATGGTAAGCACTTATCTGGGTCTGTGCTCCACGTATTTTTCTGGAATAAAAGCGCAAGCGACTGCTCGTGGGAGTGGAGTGGCGTGATATATATATATATATATATATATATATATATATATATATATATATATATATATATATATATAAATCCAACGTTTGCTTCAAAGCAAAAAATTGCGCACTCAGGAATCTATTTTCAGCAAAGATGGTTCATTTTCAGTTACACAGTACGCATTTCGACACACCTTTTGTCTTGATCACATATATATATATATATATATATATATATATATATATATATATATATATATATATATATATATATATATATATATATATATATATATATATATATATATATATATATATATATATATATATATATATATATATATATATATATATATATATATATATATATATATATCATCACGAAAAGTTTGCCCTTTTAGAAAAGCCACACACAGGTAGGTAAACTCACGTTTATTGAAAGGAGCTGCAAAGCGCTGGAAGGGAGTCAAAGCCAGAAGTTACCAGCTGCCTGACGCGTTTCATGCGTTGACCGCATTTCATCAGAGGCACCACAGTTCACAACAAGCAGCTTACAGCATTTATTTGAACAGCAACCACGTGCCCCAGTGGGCGTTGGCTCGGGCCGAGCCTCCTGGTCCTAGTAGTTCATAAGTATTACTCCAGTGAGTGGCTTGCTCGTCGTGAAAACAAATTGAAAAAATTGTTTTAAAACCAAGTGGATCTGGAAAGCATCCTCTGTCCAGCGCTTGCACAATACAACTCCCCAACACGACCTTCCTGCCCTCGATGTGCTGCATCATGTGATAAGTGCACAGGTCCAAACAGTTATGGCTGGGCTTTTCACCGACTGGGACCAGCCGCTTTACTTCATCACGAAAAGTTTGCCCTTTTAGAAAAGCCACACGCAGGTAGGTAAACTCACGTTTATTGAAAGGAGCTGCAAAGCGCTGGAAGGGAGTCAAAGCCAGAAGTTACCAGCTGCCTGACGCGTTTCATGCGTTGACCGCATTTCATCAGAGGCACCACAGTTCACAACAAGCAGCTTACAGCATTGTGGGGAGTTGTATTGTGCAAGCGCTGTACAGAGGATGCTTTCCAGATCCACTTGGTTTTAAAACAATTTTTTCAATTTGTTTTCACGACGAGCAAGCCACTCACTGGAGTAATACTTATGAACTACTAGGACCAGGAGGCTCGGCCCGAGCCAACGCCCACTGGGGCACGTGGTTGCTGTTCAAATAAATGCTGTAAGCTGCTTGTTGTGAACTGTTGTGCCTCTGATGAAATGCGGTCAACGCATGAAATGCGTCAGGCAGCTGGTAACTTCTGGCTTTGACTCCCTTCCAGCGCTTTGCAGCTCCTTTCAATAAACGTGAGTTTACCTACCTGCGTGTGGCTTTTCTAAAAGGGCAAACTTTTCGTGATGAAGTAAAGCGGCTGGTCCCAGTCGGTGAAAAGCCCAGCCATAACTGTTTGGACCTGTGCACTTATCACATGATGCAGCACATCGAGGGCAGGAAGGTCGTGTTGGGGAGTTGTATTGTGCAAGCGCTGTACAGAGGATGCTTTCCAGATCCACTTGGTTTTAAAACAATTTTTTCAATTTGTTTTCACGACGAGCAAGCCACTCACTGGAGTAATACTTATGAACTACTAGGACCAGGAGGCTCGGCCCGAGCCAACGCCCACTGGGGCACGTGGTTGCTGTTCAAATAAATGCTGTAAGCTGCTTGTTGTGAACTGTTGTGCCTCTGATGAAATGCGGTCAACGCATGAAACGCGTCAGGCAGCTGGTAACTTCTGGCTTTGACTCCCTTCCAGCGCTTTGCAGCTCCTTTCAATAAACGTGAGTTTACCTACCTGCGTGTGGCTTTTCTAAAAGGGCAAACTTTTCGTGATGAAGTAAAGCGGCTGGTCCCAGTCGGTGAAAAGCCCAGCCATAACTGTTTGGACCTGTGCACTTATCACATGATGCAGCACATCGAGGGCAGGAAGGTCGTGTTGGGGAGTTGTATTGTGCAAGCGCTGTACAGAGGATGCTTTCCAGATCCACTTGGTTTTAAAACAATTTTTTCAATTTGTTTTCACGACGAGCAAGCCACTCACTGGAGTAATACTTATGAACTACTAGGACCAGGAGGCTCGGCCCGAGCCAACGCCCACTGGGGCACGTGGTTGCTGTTCAAATAAATGCTGTAAGCTGCTTGTTGTGAACTGTTGTGCCTCTGATGAAATGCGGTCAACGCATGAAACGCGTCAGGCAGCTGGTAACTTCTGGCTTTGACTCCCTTCCAGCGCTTTGCAGCTCCTTTCAATAAACGTGAGTTTACCTACCTGCGTGTGGCTTTTCTAAAAGGGCAAACTTTTCGTGATGAAGTAAAGCGGCTGGTCCCAGTCGGTGAAAAGCCCAGCCATAACTGTTTGGACCTGTGCACTTATCACATGATGCAGCACATCGAGGGCAGGAAGGTCGTGTTGGGGAGTTGTATTGTGCAAGCGCTGTACAGAGGATGCTTTCCAGATCCACTTGGTTTTAAAACAATTTTTTCAATTTGTTTTCACGACGAGCAAGCCACTCACTGGAGTAATACTTATGAACTACTAGGACCAGGAGGCTCGGCCCGAGCCAACGCCCACTGGGGCACGTGGTTGCTGTTCAAATAAATGCTGTAAGCTGCTTGTTGTGAACTGTTGTGCCTCTGATGAAATGCGGTCAACGCATGAAACGCGTCAGGCAGCTGGTAACTTCTGGCTTTGACTCCCTTCCAGCGCTTTGCAGCTCCTTTCAATAAACGTGAGTTTACCTACCTGCGTGTGGCTTTTCTAAAAGGGCAAACTTTTCGTGATGAAGTAAAGCGGCTGGTCCCAGTCGGTGAAAAGCCCAGCCATAACTGTTTGGACCTGTGCACTTATCACATGATGCAGCACATCGAGGGCAGGAAGGTCGTGTTGGGGAGTTGTATTGTGCAAGCGCTGTACAGAGGATGCTTTCCAGATCCACTTGGTTTTAAAACAATTTTTTCAATTTGTTTTCACGACGAGCAAGCCACTCACTGGAGTAATACTTATGAACTACTAGGACCAGGAGGCTCGGCCCGAGCCAACGCCCACTGGGGCACGTGGTTGCTGTTCAAATAAATGCTGTAAGCTGCTTGTTGTGAACTGTTGTGCCTCTGATGAAATGCGGTCAACGCATGAAACGCGTCAGGCAGCTGGTAACTTCTGGCTTTGACTCCCTTCCAGCGCTTTGCAGCTCCTTTCAATAAACGTGAGTTTACCTACCTGCGTGTGGCTTTTCTAAAAGGGCAAACTTTTCGTGATGATATATATATATATATGTATATATATACTTAGATTATTTGCAGAGTAAAAAAAGCATTAAAAACCTAGCAGCCACAGCAAAAAATCAGTGCAGGGCTTGGCATGGCAGTAAGCTCCTAACATCTAACTACGATGATTGTTATAATACGATTTAGAGGCATTAAGTTTCTATCTCCGGCTCCACTGTGAGGAAATATAAATTTTTGGTCAAGTTATGTTCCCTATCGTGTACCCCACCGTCTCCATGTACGAGTTTAAAGTGCATGTAACTTCCCTCCTGTGCCAGCTATGAAGACGCAAATACATTTGCGTCCAACGTTAACATGTCCTCTTTCAGACCCACCCTGAATGGGTTGAATGGTCCGTTCCTAAGTATGCCATGCCAACGTCTTTTTGTAGTGTACTTTACACGTTTTCAGCTCTGGCAAAGTAGGCCCGGAATTCTGCCATCGAGCTTTTTTTCTGCCTTCTGACTCTGAAAGCCTCAGCCCAGGCTGCCCAGGCTGCCCCCGTACCTGTGAACTCTGCCTTACTTCCAGCGCGGCCCACCGCGCTTAGCTCAGCCTGCTGCCTGCCAAGAATGAATTCAACCTTCGAGTTATCTGTTTCCCTCTCCGAAGATACATTCCTGCCTACTAGTTTAAGTAAACATTCCCCCAGCTGTAGAGCAAAAGGGCCTGGCCTTACTGTCTCTGTGCAAGTAATTCATAGCCTCTGTTACCACGCTACCATGGAAGGCCCATGCCCCCACGCTTCTCATGCAGACACTTAGGCGCTTATACACGCACTCACAGTCAGTATAGAATAGCTTCTGCCCCAGAGACCTTTCCGCCCAGATAGCTCAGTTCCTAAACATCAGATATCAGATATGATAGAAGCGCAAGTTGATCTGACATGCCAGACTTCTGTCTCTTTCCGCTAGTTGAAATGTCAAGTCCCCAGCACCCTCCAGCTTCACGTCAATCACACGTCATGCAGCTGCGCGCGCATCCAGGCTTCAGATTTTTGCTGACATTGCAAGATTCTGCTTATTGTTGCCACCCACTTATGACACCTACCTGTGACGTTTCTAGCACACACTTCTATGTTCACGCCTAGTTCACGCCTTCTAATTACGTATCATGACCACGTGTGTGTTTTATCTTGTTTCTCTCAGCTGTTACGCCTTCTGCATTGACTTCTATTGTGTATATTAAGTATAAAAGTAATGTAATGTCAATAAAGTATGCTCTATCCCTTCTTACACCCCTGTGGTGGTAAGAATCCGATATCCAGTCATGACCATTCCTTTTTAAGGAATAAAACCCCTAAGAACTCTAACACCACGGACTCTGTTTTTTTCTTTCTGATTGAGTTATTATTAATTAAGTACTTACCTGCATAGAAATTAAGACGGTAAATTAAATATTTACGACATTTTGGCGCCCGAATAGGGACCCCTCCCCCACCTCACGCGCCGGTTGGTGCGTTGCAAACTCTGTCCCCTGCCATCAGTTAGACGGAACCTACGCGTACCGGCAGGATTTCCTGTATCTCCCTCTGGCCCACGGAGGTGACGAAGACTGCAATCAGCACCCAGACGAGGCGGTGAGGAGCGCGGAGGATCCCGACCAGAGCCTAGCCGAAAGAAGCAAGGTCCGAGGTGTCAAGAGGCCCACCAGTTTTCCGAAGTATCCACGTGTCGAGTCGAGTCGAGTCCGGTCCAGTCCAGTCGAGTTTTCCGAGGCCTTCTGTTTTCCGTGCTTCCCGGTGAGTACCATTGCTGGGACGTATCTAGACGGGTTTGGGTACACAAGTCCGGTCTGCACTGTTTTAGACAGTGTATCTGTACTGTTTAGCAGTATATCCGATGATTCAAGTTCTTGCACTGTTCTCAGCAGTGTATCTGTGCTGTTTAGCAGTACATCCGGTATAGGGGGTAGTAATAAGTGTTTTTTAAATGTCTTTTTCCATGTGATCAATGTCGTTGTATGAGTGACTGTTTTTATGTACATTATTGTGTTCTTGTGTAACTAGCTGTATTCAGTATTAAATAGCAAGGATTGAGCATTCAGTATTAAGTAAACAAGATGCCGTTTTTCAACAAGTTAAAGCAGATAGGAACTAGGAAAGGGATGCTAGAGGAAGAAATTCCTATCCCCCCTAGGGACAATCCTGGAAATTTCATGTACCATAAACATGGCATAGACGCCATACTGTATCTAGATTTATGGGCCGATTATACTAAGCATCTAGATGAGAGACACAGATGGCCCGTTACCGGAACATGGGATGCCGAGTGCATCTTGAAGGTAGAAGAAGCATTATGGAAAAAGAAAGCCAGACAATCTCAGAAAGACGCCATAGAATTCTGGCGTAAGGAATCACATAAGCGTACAGAAAAAGCACTCCGTAGAGAAGACAGACTTAAAGAATCAGATAAAGCTCAAGAAAACGAATTAGTTACTGAAGGGATCCGAGTAAAATCAGAGCAAATAGACCGTGCACGAAACAATCTTGTAAATGGTATGTATCTTGTGGCCGAAGGTTCGCCTGAGGCCACTTCAGAAATACCGGAAAATCTGCCGCCACCATTAATTCCAACTAAAGTAACTCACAGGACCACTAAAGACATATTCCTGAATTCCTATCTAGAGGATGTAGCCCCCGCTTACACCAATCTGCCTGTCCGCGCCCTGCCTAACGACGGGGACGGGGGTGGTAACCCGCCCCAAGATCATATTCCGCCGGTACCACAACAAGGTTCCCCCGCCCGACAGATTCCCCCTGTTCCACCACCTCCACCACTTCCCGCACCTAAAATTAATCTACCGAAACCGCTTCTACCTGATCCTACTAAAAGACAAATTCAAGTACCGATACGGACTCCACAAAGAGATAACGCTCAAGTTTCAGCCTCAGGAGGTGCGTCCGGGGGTCCCCAGACCCCGCCGCCAACACGTAGATTACACTTGCAGAAGCCCTTTATGCTCCACTCACCCCGCCTCGACCCACTTAAAGAACCACTTCAAGTTTGCAGATACGACCCAGTACCCGGCAAAGATGATAGGATGTTTATAGCATCACTACGCTTATGACAAGCTACAGATTACTTACTGTACTTCCCAGGAATGAAAGAGTACCTAGATAGAATATACAATTTTGTCCGGACTGGGGAAGACCCTGACAGTATTAAGGAAGCCATGGCATATCAGAAAGTCGACACTCAAGCGTATCTACTACGTTTTTTCATAAATTGCTTAATAAGAGAACGAGACAGGCCTGAGACAGACCAGGATGAATTAGATGGACTCAACAAATGGGGTCAAAATATATCTGAAGGAAAACATGATAAAGGGGGTTGCATAGCCAGTATGTACAAGAAAATAAGAAAAGAAGTAATAGAGATACACAAAAAAGAAAAAGAAAAAGAGAATGCCTCCTCCGAGGAGGAGGAAGAACGTGAAGAACCAGAAAAGACTACAGATACGATAGCATATGTAGGTAAGGGAGCTTACCTTAGGAAAGGCATTCGTCCAGAAAGCAAGAGAGTTTTTCTCTCTGGCTTAACCAATCCGAATTCTACTGAACATCAGTTCCAGGAGACCGATAAAAGGCTTCGAGACCGAATGGGGTACCATGTACTCAATTCTATGGATGAACAAGAACTAGCTCGGTCAGCAGTATTATGGGCTGACAACCCGGATATATATAATGATGACACAGTAGCGCAGACATTCCTGAACCTTTCCCCAGACGAACAGAAATTAGCAGGTGTATACATGATTCAGCACCTCCTCACGTTATACAGAAACCAACATTCTGATCCAGGTCCCTTACACGATACATTAGAAGCACTACTCATGGATAGATGGAGAGGTTTAAGCACCAAATTAATTCAAATAATTCTAGAACAACGCCACAGATATAACACTTTCGTAAGCTTCGAATATGTTCCTGCTCCGCCCCCAGAAAGAAAAATGTATCATATGGAACGTCTGCATGGCATTGAAAGTCAGAACCCCTTACGAGAAGTGCATCCAGTTATGGGTGAGGATCATACCTTGAAACGTGTGTATGTACACACGCCTCTGACTAAGTTAGAACTGTTAGAAATGAAGAAACTAGTACCGTGTCATGATAAAGACCCTGCAGGTTTTCACAGAGAACTTAAAGACATGTTACTGATGGGGGATTACACATATGAAGATATCATGAAAATGTTAAAGGTACTGCTGCCCACGGGCATCTACGAGAAACTCAAGGAAAAAGAATGGGAGGTGGGAGAGAAAAAGATTGTATGGGCAGAAATAGAAGACGAAGAGAACAAACGTGTCCCAGGGGTAGGCCTTGGGGAGAAAACTAAAGCATTACCAGGTTTGATAGTACAGGTTCTGCCGAGATTATTGACAACTAGAAAGGAAAATTGGGACGCCATCTCGTCCTGTAAACAGAAACACGATGAAGATACTAGTGACTTCTATTCAAGATTCGAGAAATGTTTCATTATTAATAGTGGCCTTAAACCAAGTAGTGAGTCATATCCGCATCTTTTTGTATCAAAATTAGTCGAGAATTCCCTGCCATTAGTTAAGAACCACGTGTACAAAGTTGAAAGTACTTGGCAGGCAAATACGCCATCCCAGATGTTACAGATGCTACAATACCATCAGAACAGAATTAGAGAAGAACAAGATCAGGAACAGAAACGCATGAAAGACACAAAAATGAAAATGTTAGTAGCCCAGTCGGTACCAGCCGACGGTCAGAGAAAGGGTGCGACCCAGACAGGCCATTCCGCAGCTCCCGCTAAAGGGACATGCAACTATTGCAAGCAGCCAGGTCACTACGTACACGAATGCCCAGTTCTGAAACATAATATAGCAACAGGTAAAACTAAAGAAAGACCGCATCCACCTAGACAAGATCATAACCAGCCTCAGTCTTCCCAGAACATACAGCCCATGCAGAATACACAGCCTATGCATGCTTCATCACATGCAGCACAGACAGTAGCGGTATCACAGCCACAGCCCATTGCCGCAACTCAGCAAGTTTCACAACAGATGTACCAGTATGCCCAGTCCGCTTACCCCGATTATCCACGATATACATGAAACAGCCTAGAGAGGGAAGGTGGCTTGCCTCTTATTGAGATTCCTGTAGATCAAGAGGGTCCTTATGTACATAGTCAAGTATTGGGAAAAGACAGAAAGTTTTTAATTGATACAGGGGCAAGTCGCACCACAATCAGTCATGATGAAGTTCCAGGGGCACCCCTCTCAGGCTCACAGAATGTTTCCCTTGGTTTTTCAGGACAGCCTATTGTAAATGAGGTATCGAAACCAGTTCCCCTGGCTGTGGGTCCATTATCACGTGTTACAGACCTGTTACTCACGAAATCATGTCCAGAAAATCTGTTAGGAATAAAAACATTGAAGGCTCTAGGAGCCGTGATCTGCTGCTCCCCGGAAGGAGTTAGACTTTTCTTGAGAGATTTTAAGGGTCATTACGTGTTACGAGAGTTTGATGTCAGATTGAAAAATGTACCAGATCACTTATGGGCAAAAGGCCCGACTGATGTAGGTTGTATGCACATTACACCATACCGTGTTACACTCAAACCAGGTGTAGTTTTACCCAGAATCAGACAATACAAGTTACCACCCGATGCTGTAGTGGCTTTACTGGAAATCATTGAAGAGCTCATTGCCCAAGGAGTGGTCGTAGAAACCGACTCCAATATCTGTAATTCACCCATCATTCCGATTCTTAAACGTACTGATCCCAATGCACCACCAGTATATCGGCTGGTGATTGATTTAAGAGAATTGAATAAATGCATTATTCCACAGTACCCTGTGGTCCCCGACATCTCATCCTTATTGACGGCTATTGATTCAGAAGCAACGTTCTTTACTGTAATTGACCTCAAGAACGCCTTCTTCAGTGTACCTATTGATCCAGAGAGCCAATATCTCTTCGGATTCAGTTAAAATGGACGAAGTTTCAAATTTTCACGCGCACCTCAAGGATTCACAGAAAGCCCCAGCATCTATAGCCAAGCACTGAAAAGACAACTTGATTGTATCACAATGCCAGTTAACACCGCTTTACTGCAATACGTCGATGATCTGCTGATCACCGCACAAAGTGAGCCCGAATGTGAACAAGCATCACTGACAGTTTTACATTTTCTGGCCGACAAGGGACACAAGGTGTCTCCTTCGAAGCTACAATTCTGTGTTCAGCAAGTTGTGTACTTGGGTCACTTGCTGTCCAAAGTGGGGAGACAGCTCACTCCCGATCGCATTCAGTTAATTGTAAATATGCCACAACCACAGACACAAAAGGAAGTGCGGGCCTTTATAGGCCTCACCTCGTACTGCAGACAGTGGATTCCCCAGTATGCATTTCTAGCCAAACCACTCATTCAGTTAACAACACAGGAGGCAGCGACTTCGACTGTCCTCCCTTGGACTCAGGAACATACACAGGCTTTTGAAGAATTAAAGAAAGCTTTATGCCAAGCACCAGTTCTAGCGACACCATGTTACAGCAAATCTTTTACACTTTTTGTTACAGAACGTGAGGGTACAGCATTGTCTGTCCTCACTCAAGATCAAGCAGGTTCACATAAGCCTTGCGCTTATTTTTCAAGTACATTGGATTCAGTAGCTCAGGCACTCCCTGCGTGCTTGAAGTCAGTAGCAGCGACAGCCTTAGCAATCAGACAGAGCGATTCAATTGTTTTAGGACACCCATTAACAGTTCAAGTTCCACATTCTGTAGAGGTTCTTTTAAACAGAACCCAGACTCAGCACTTGACTATAGCACGACTGACAGGTTATGAATTGACACTATTCCAGCCACACATAGAAATCAGACGCTGTAGCATTCTGAACCCCGCAACATTGTTACCTACAATTATGACAGACCCAGCCCCGCATGATTGCATAGAGATCATTAATACAGTAACAAAACCTCGACGAGATCTAACAGATGTTCCACTGGAAAATCCAGACCTGACACTTTATGTGGACGGTTCATGCATGAGAACAAGTACAGGAGAGTTAGTGGCCGCGTATGCAGTGACCACTGAAACTGAAGTTAAAGAAACACATCGTATTGACACACTGTCTGCTCAAGCGGCGGAGCTCATCGCTCTGACCCGAGCTTGTATTCTAGCCAAAAACAGAAATGTTAACATATACACTGATTCCCGCTATGCGTTCGGAGTCGTACACGACTTCGGAATGTTATGGCAAGAAAGAGGTTTCTTGACCTCTCATGGTGCCAAGATCCAACACGGTCCCCTCATTCAAGCACTGTTAGAAGCAATACATCTGCCTTCAGGCATATCCGTTATGAAGTGTAAAGCACATACTAAAGTTACAGATTCTGTTTCCCAGGGTAATGACCTGGCAGACCAGACAGCAAAACATACAGCATTGACTCACACCCAGACTACTGATGTGACAAAGACAATAGTACCAACTCAGTGTATGTCAGTCAGGGATCCCACCCTAGACGTAATCGATATTCAGACACATGCCACTCCTGATGAAATAAAGAAATGGACTGAACTAGGAGGGATCCAGACAGATCAAGGATGGGTCACAAAGGGAAAATCTACATGGTTCCTCCCCGACTCAATGGTCCAAATAATGATAAATACAGCACATAGTCCTGCACATCTAGGAGAGAAAGCTATGTTAGACAGTTTACAGAATCTCTGGTACAACAAACACTTACGAGCAGCAGCAAAACAGAAAGTGCGTACTTGCATGATCTGTTGTCAGTTCAATCCAGGTAAAAGCGTTCCTGTAGAGCAAGGTGGATTTCATCCTCCCGATCACCCTTTTGTAGTCCTCCAGATGGATTATATCCAGATGGACCGTTGTCGAGGATTCAAATATGTCCTCGTAGTTGTTTGTGCACTTTCTCGTTGGACCGAAGCATATCCAGTCCCAGACTACACTGCTCCGACCACTGCCAGGCAGCTGGTTCGAGAATTCTTCCCACGATACGGCCTGCCTCGTGTCGTGTACTCAGATAACGGACAGCCGTTCTCATCCGAACTCATGAAGCATGTCTCCCTTCTGCTAGGATATCAGTGGAGATTCCATTGTGTCCGACATCCCGAAGCCGCAGGCCTTGTAGAGAGGCATAACCAGACGCTAAAGACCCGCCTTGCTAAAATATGCCAGGAGAAAGGGGTCGACTGGATAGTCGCCCTGCCAGTTGCACTGTTCTACATGAGAATGGTTGCCCACTCGAGATCAGGACTATCCCCGTACGAAGTGGTCTTTGGCAGACCACCGAATATGTGGGGGACGCCCATTCCTAAGAAAATTACTGATGTTGATTGTAACATGTTGACAGATTACCTTGCCTCCTTGATGTCTGCACTCCAATCATGTCGTTCACAGGTTGCCGCAGCCTTTCCTGACAACACTGATGTAAAGCCGCATGATGTCCGTCCTGGCGACCTGGTCTTAATTAGGAACTTCGACAGGAAAAGTCCGCTGGAGCCCCGCTGGAAAGCGCCGAAGACCGTCCTTCTTACTACGAGGACCGCAGTAAAGGTGGAGGGCAGAAAGGGGTGGGTCCACACGAGTCATATTAAACAATGCAACGAACTGAAACCAGACCCTGACTCGTCCACCCCCACCAAAGACTGTATTAAACCTAGTGACTTTAAAGTACCCGAACGAGAGAAAACTCCCCAAGAGGAGTATAAACAGAAACTTCGATCTAGCAAGTCAGACAGTTTAATTGTTTAAGTCCTCCCCTAGGTGAATCGGTTAAATAGTTTCTGACATGTATCCCCTAGATCGAGATAGAGAGAGAGAGAGACAATTCAAGAAACGTACCTATTGCAAATCACTGCATAGTCACTGTATAGTGACATTATTAATTATGTTTTTTCTAAGTCTTCTGATTATTGTTGCAAGTATACTGCTTCCTATCTATTACCCTATTTTCAAGCGTGAACAATCTGCTTACAATGTTTCTGCTGAACATTCTTTTAGTACATTACCCCCTCACGAATTGTCTTACAGACTTGCGCTGCGCAACAACACATTCATTAGCATGTTACATCACTCCCATCAGACGAGCAATGCTACAAACTGTTGGATATGTGGCCGACTCCCTCCCCATCAGAAATACAAGGGAGTTCTGCCCCTCTTTCCGTATCCGTTCACTCACAATGGCTCCTGTGGTGCATGGAGTAGATTGATTAATTCTTTAGATTCTGATATTGCTGTTACCCGCGAAGGGGGCTGGGTTTGGGGAAACCTGAATTCAGTTCTGTTCGACGTCTGTTACCCTGATAAAAGTGGACGATCCGTTAGAATAGGAACTGATCTAGAAAACGAAGTATATGGATTAGGTAATTACACAGTTAACCTCATGATCCTTACTATTGAGTCCGAAGCTGCACCCATTCTCCCCGCTATGTCAGTATTACCAGTCACTGGTCATCTTTGTGTTAGAAAGAAAGGTTCAGTACACTTAGGTCATAGTAAATGTACTACTGTGGTCGAATTCACTGATGAGGGTAGGTCCTCATTTCGAGCTACACGTCATTCCTACTTTGTTTGTGGCCATACCGCATACATACGTTTACCTCCAGATTGGGATGGTACCTGTTACATTGCTTTTCTTCTGCCCCCTGTTTTCCTAGCTCCTCCTGATTATCATAGAAATACTAATCTAGTAAAAGATAGATTCCGAAGAGATCTCCCGATTGTCGACTATACTGAAACGGCATGGGAGCAATACACAGATTTCAATAAAGGATTCTTTTTCTTCACAGGTCCCGTCCAAAACAGTAAATTAATACGTAGACTAACTAGAACACTTGAAGCAGTAGTACATGAAACTGCCTCTGCCCTAGGTAACTTAACAGAGGAGCAGTCTGCTATGCGGATTGTTGTCCTTCAAAATCGTCTTGTTATTGACGTCATCTTGGCAGATAGAGGTGGAGCTTGTAAGGTCATCGGGTCAAGTTGCTGTGTTTTCATTCCAGAAAACGCGCCATCTGTATACAAAGCTATTACACGTCTTCACAAAATTGCAAGTTTAATACATCAGAATCCAGGCACCTGGACTTGGTCCGGTTGGTTCTGGACAACGTTGACCGCTTGGGGATGGAAGATCCTATCCTTCCTAGGCATTGGCCTTGTCATAGTATTCAGTTGCTGCCTGTGCCTACAGTGTGGGCCGGCGATATGTGGACTGTGCGCCACATCGTGCATTGAACATTCTAGTTTTCTCTCAAACCGACAACGGAAGAGAGACGAGCAAATGATGTTACAAGAACAGACTGATCGATTCATGATGATCGAGATATCATGAAGGGTCCGTAGGGAACAAGGAGGGAATGAGGAAATATAAATTTTTGGTCAAGTTATGTTCCCTATCGTGTACCCCACCGTCTCCATGTACGAGTTTAAAGTGCATGTAACTTCCCTCCTGTGCCAGCTATGAAGACGCAAATACATTTGCGTCCAACGTTAACATGTCCTCTTTCAGACCCACCCTGAATGGGTTGAATGGTCCGTTCCTAAGTATGCCATGCCAACGTCTTTTTGTAGTGTACTTTACACGTTTTCAGCTCTGGCAAAGTAGGCCCGGAATTCTGCCATCGAGCTTTTTTCTGCCTTCTGACTCTGAAAGCCTCAGCCCAGGCTGCCCAGGCTGCCCCCGTACCTGTGAACTCTGCCTTACTTCCAGCGCGGCCCACCGCGCTTAGCTCAGCCTGCTGCCTGCCAAGAATGAATTCAACCTTCGAGTTATCTGTTTCCCTCTCCGAAGATGCATTCCTGCCTACTAGTTTAAGTAAACATTCCCCCAGCTGTAGAGCAAAAGGGCCTGGCCTTACTGTCTCTGTGCAAGTAATTCATAGCCTCTGTTACCTCGCTACCATGGAAGGCCCATGCCCCCACGCTTCTCATGCAGACACTTAGGCGCTTATACACGCACTCACAGTCAGTATAGAATAGCTTCTGCCCCAGAGACCTTTCCGCCCAGATAGCTCAGTTCCTAAACATCAGATATCAGATATGATAGAAGCACAAGTTGATCTGACATGCCAGACTTCTGTCTCTTTCCGCTAGTTGAAATGTCAAGTCCCCAGCACCCTCCAGCTTCACGTCAATCACACGTCATGCAGCTGCGCGCGCATCCAGGCTTCAGATTTCTGCTGACATTGCAAGATTCTGCTTATTGTTGCCACCCACTTATGACACCTACCTGTGACGTTTCTAGCACACACTTCTATGTTCACGCCTAGTTCACGCCTTCTAATTACGTATCATGACCACGTGTGTGTTTTATCTTGTTTCTCTCAGCTGTTACGCCTTCTGCATTGACTTCTATTGTGTATATTAAGTATAAAAGTAATGTAATGCCAATAAAGTATGCTCTATCCCTTCTTACACCCCTGTGGTGGTAAGAATCCGATATCCAGTCATGACCATTCCTTTTTAAGGAATAAAACCCCTAAGAACTCTAACACCACGGACTCTGTTTTTTTCTTTCTGATTGAGTTATTATTGATTAAGTACTTACCTGCATAGAAATTAAGACGGTAAATTAAATATTTACGACAACTGCATAACCTTACCTAACTCTACTGCCCATTCCATGAGGTTTGGCCTCATGTGACATGTTATCCCCTTAGATCAGTGCTATACAGAGACAGGCTGAAACAATCTACACATGCAGAGCTACTTGCCAGAGAGGATGGATTTCATCAGGAGAAGAGTGCAGCTCATTTGGTAGGTCTTCTCCAGCTCATTATCACTGCTACATAGGCCACAACAATTTATTTTATGAACAGTTAGATTATTGTTAGCAGCTTTCCTCTTATTTATATGAGCTTTCAAAATCTTAATAGTTCATCCAGTCATTTTTATTTTCTAGATCAATATCACCCCTTGCCTATGGTGACTTATGATTCAGAGGACTTCTGAATTAATTGTTTACCAGATCTTTAGTTATGTGATTTTTTATAATATCCTCTTTCAACAAATGTTCTTTCAAAATATAGGCAGTTTATAGTGCTGCTGTCCTAGGTGTGTGCTTCTGTGCATTATATTCTCTTTGTATGGTTAATTTTTGTTTTTTTCTGTTTTGTTTATTACTTTTTAGGAGATCTACTTTTTTAATTTCTCTTTCTATGTTACATCTTTCCGCATGCTGATTTCTACTCTGGTAGATATTTGTTTTTTACTAACATATCCATTATGGCTAATCCATATAATTTAAGAAAGGTTTCTTTATATGTTAAAGGATTAGGACATACTGTCAAACATAGGAAGATTCTAGATTATTTGCCTAGACAGAAAAGCGATACTTGATAATTTCAAGAAACATGTACAGAAGACAAGATTCTGGGTTATATGAGTAAAGGGTGGATAGGAGGCATATTTTCTTCTTACATTGTGAAGAAAAATTATACAGTAATCTTATTTTCAAATGATTGAATGGGTTGTATATGCTAAAGTTAAAATTGGTGATCTTTTTTTTACACTTAATCAATATTTATGGCTGTACAGGGGAAGACATTTTGAAAAACGTCATTACAGCAATCATTGGTCTTGGTAATGTTCCTTTAATAGTTGGAATGATGGTATGCAATGCTTCTTTAGACAGGTTATTTACTGTCAAAGATAAACCTCCAAAAACTGTTCAGAAGTTCAAAGCCTTTTGTAAAAACCTCAAGCTCATTGATCATTGGAGACTTCATTTTATTTCACATAAAGAGTTTACATTTTGTATAGCTCTCTTCTTTCCCATTTCCAATGTAATTATATTTTGTCATCTAAAAAAAAGCTGTTCTTCTATTTCACAACATAACATAGGAAAATGTATATTTCTGACTGTGATATGATATCTTTATCTTCTAAGATTGTCAATTGTACTGCTTTTCTTCTAAGGTGGAGTATTAATGCTGATGTAATCTAAATGATAATAATAAATCAATGATCGGATCCTCTTTTAAAGATTAACAAAGATAATTTAATGGGATGCTTTTGAAATATATGTTAGAGGTGTAACAATGTCAATGATGGCATTTGACAAAAATAGTCTCCCACTAAATTAATGGCTCTAGAGAATGAACTTTACAAAACATTTCTTTATTACATCTAACAAAAATGCACATAAGTTCAAAACTACTGAAACTTCAATATGAATTTTCTTCCTTACTCAGTAAGTGTGCCGGAGCACAGATTTCTAGGGAGATAGCAGGTAAATTGCTTGATAATTGCGTATCAAAAAAATACAAACCTCAAATACATATTACAAAAGATAGTAACAATAACATTACAACAGCCTACAAGCTCATTATTGATTAATTATATATCTTGTTACTTAAACCTATATCGTAAACCTGAACCAATTGATTCTGCAGCTTTGATATATTTCTACAAGCTTGATTTTCTTTCACATTCTGGCAAACTGAGTATAGAACACCCCATTGTTTGAAGAAACTTACCTTGGCTGTTAAACATCTTAAAACAAAGAATCCTCTGGTCTGGATACCTACATTATTCTAATATGCCTATTTCACTCAATTGACACTATATGTTCGCCCCTTTTCTCACAGAATTTGGTAAACTAGGTGAAATATGTGATCATTTAAAGATGATCTGCTAATTGGGTGACCTAAACATCACAAAGATCCCACTATAATATTTAATTACCCCCCATTCCCTTTAATATATGCCAAAATGTTAGCAAACTGACTTGTTAAAGTGCTCTGTATTATCCCCAACATTGGTCTGTTTTATGAAAGGTTTGTTTTCAGCCAACAATATTAGACTTATTTGTCAAACATGAAAGAATACTCATTATATACAAGATCCCAAAGGCCGCCGTGTATTAGCTGCTCAAAAAGCTTTTTATAAAGTTAATTGTCAATTCCTAAATTATTTTAGGAGATTTTTCTAATTTGGTGATAATTTTACAAAAATGATAAGAGCCTTATTCATTCAGCTGCCTGATAAGTTATTTATAGACTGATTTTTTTTCATCTTTTCAATAATATAGAGATAACAGATGGTTATGGGCATTATTATTTTTGCTAGATTTTGAACCTCTCATATTTCTCATAGGAAATTCTGAACGAAATGGGGATATCAACATTTGAGACATTACTCATACAATTTCTGGTTATTTGGATAACATTCTGTTATTTATAAATATTACTGATATCTATTGCACAACAGACATCATGTGTCACTCTAACATTTTGTGGTACAAAGAAAAAAGTTAATATCTTTGTATTTTCTAACCAAATTCAACTACAGGCACCATAAAATTAAATTGTGAATATCACCTTAATAAAGCCACAGAGAAGATTGATAGATAGTCATCCCTTTATTAAATTGGTGGAGTAAAATTGGAACTATCAAAATGGTAGTTGTACCACAAATAGGTCCTTTCAATGCACCCTGTTGCATTACCAATTACTTTCTTTATGTTCATAGGCAGAATTATTTCCAAATTTACCTTGAGCAAAGACGCCTAGAATTAAGTAAAATAAATTGATAAAAATTTAAATTAAGTGGTGATGTTGTCTTACCAAATGTTCTCAAATGCCAAAAGCTTTGCTTATTAACACGATACATTATGGTTCCAAGACACTTTATCATCAATGTCTCTAAATGGGTTCAGATTGACCAACAAATAGTAAAACCATTTCTGCTATCTTCCTAATTCCTCAACCAAACTAGTGATCTAAGTTCTCTCTTTAACACTAGCATTATACATTTTTAAAACATTTCTTTATAATGTAATCCTTTAATTAAACTTCATTTTTGCTTAAATGACAATTAAATGGCATTTGGCGAGGAGATACATTTTTATCCTTGTCTGAACTGCAAAGTAGGTTTCTAATTTCTCTTTCAGATTATGCTAAGTATGAATGGTTGTGTAATACAATTTTAAATGTTTCCTGTAATAATGACAGCAATTTCAAGTAAGCTCCAGATCTAGAAATGTGTATGAATATTTTTAATAGTACTAGTCATGCTATTTCTAAAATATACAACACATTTGAACATTTTGAAAGATCTAATATGTCTATGAGTGGTAAGCTTCCGGAACAAGATAGGCAAATATATGGCCTATACATTCTTTACATGTCATTACCTATCAAACCAATATTTATATACTATGGATCAATGTATAGACACCGTAAAAGTTCTTTAAAGACAAATTGACTGACTCTTCGGGATCAATCAAAAGCTCCACTGGCTGCCTATGAGGAAACGTACCAAGTTCAAGGCTTTGTGTCTAGTTTTTAAGGAACTGCAGGGAACAGGACCAGAATTCCTAAAAAAGCACTTCCGATGATACTCGCCTAAAAGAACTCTGTGATCTTTGGATGCCAAAATGGTTAATATGCCCTGGTTGAAAAAAGCCAACTGGGGCGGGCGACGTTTTATCGCTAATGCAGCCAAAGGTTGTTACTCTCTTCCCTTGCATTTAATACATATGTCCAACTCAATGGCATTTAGGAAGGCCTTAAAAACATGGCTTTTCACCAATTAGGTGCATTCATAACTAATCTTCCAGCTCCCTCATTAGGTGCTTTACCCTAGCGCCAGGACACCTTTGGGTAGCAGCAGTGCTTTATAAATGCCATTAACATTAACAAGTGGATGTGGCAAGGTCAGTAGCTTGGGTTTAGTTTACTGAACAGTAAGATTGTCATATTTATGCTATTAACCATTCCTGTGTAGCGCAAATGCACCCAATGCTTCCAAAAGGAACCAGAGGATGCATTTTGCCCTAAGAAAACAGCGCTAAGTGCAACAGAACAGGAACAGTAGCCGCCAGCACCTGCTTGTGCTCTGTTCCTGAGTTACTTTGTAGGCATTTTTGCCCTGAATTACTGGAAGGGGTGTAATCACATAATTGTGGGTAATTTTGTGTTACAAGAATAACACTAAATTAAATAAACTACTCTGATTACAGAAAAAGGGCGTCATTATAATGGCGGTGAACCCGCCAACGACAGGCTGTCTGTGGTGGGCTCACCGCCATGGTGAGGCCATTTTTTGCCCACTATATTATGATGGCGGGTGATACTGCGGAGGTCACCAGCATGTAATGCATGCCAGGAGTGCCTAGCAGGTAACGCCGGTCAGATTACAATGTTGGGTCTTCACCAGCCTTTCCATGGCGGTTCCCGTGCTTTGCAAAGGCTGGCTGGGAAGGACTTTGGGGGCCCGTTGCAGGCCCCCCTTGTGCTAGAGCAGTTTCTTTTTGCACTTGGGGGGCACCTATGTTGCCCCCTTATATTTCCATGCACCATGTGGCAGGCACCGTTTGATGCCTGCCACGTAGTCCAGGGAAATGCAAAACCTGGCTTTTATTCTATTGTGGTGGGTGCTGCTGCCAGCAGCGCCCACCGCAATGGAAAAAATGCCTCTTGCGGCAGCAGTGGTGGCGGCAGGATTGCAATTGCATATGTGGGGCTGCCGCCTGATAGGGGCCCAGTCTCCATCCCCGGGACGACAGTGAACATCCGCCATCATAATCAGGCCAATAGTTATTAGTTGGAAAGAAAGTGGGTCCTTCTTAGGTAATAAATCTATGACCTTCTGTGGACTGGAAACCATGTACCGCAATGTAGCACTTCACTTTCTCAGGTTCGTCAGGCAGAACATTAGGCGCTCCTGGCCCCAGCTGATCAGGGCTTGCTGCGGTCCTTTGAAGTGGACATCGCAGGAAACAGGGGCGGCTCTAGGCGGAGCCCCCCGGTGCTCAGGAAGGTGTTTTAATAAACGTCCAGAAAAGGCGTTAGATGACCAGTACCTTCAGCTGATCCTACCCTTCCGAATTCGTCTCAGAATGATAAAATTTAGGAGGTGGAGGGTATATTGTGACACACAATGTGAGGGACTGGCACAGACAGCTGCAGTGCCAGGGCCATGACAGGGGCCCCGGACCCACAGCCCCTCACAGAGAAAGAATTGGTGGCCTCTTTGCACGGAAACATCCCTTCCAGGGGCTGCCACGAGTATCATTCTGCTCATGGATATCATTATTTTTTTGTTCTTGTTTATGGTCGTCAGCGCCTGTTTTACCTAGTGCATCAGCAGTACTCTGGCCGGAGGATTCTCCATCTTTAGATTTCCCTTGGGTGACAAAGTTAAGGATTGCTCCTTCCTGTGATGCTATGAAAGCCTGCTGAGCCGCCTTTCGCTTTCATTTCGAATAACCAGATTTGTGTACTCAAATTCTCTTCATTTTGCTTGCAATGTTACATACTCCTGTACCAGCGGGCCAGCAGTGGGCAGGGAAAAAAAGAAGCCAATCAGGAACCAGGAGGAATGCAGGTGTGGAGCCAGTGAAGAGTGTTTGGAAGTGGAACAGAGCCAGAGGCCGCCAAATCCCTGCCAGGGGCCACCACGCAAATATGTATCCATCCTCAGAGGATTAAAATATATTGGTGTGGCGGCCCCTGGGGTTTGGCGGCCCTGTGCAGGTGCACAGCTTGCACATGCCTAAGGCCGCTCCTGCAGGAAAAACTGTCTTTTTTGTTTTGTTTCCATTTGCAACATGCAGCCTCACGCTTTACCTTTTCTTTCATTTTTTTTTTTTAAGGCTGGGTGCCTTGACTCTCCAATGAGGTACCCAGATTATGTTGATCTCTGGGGCCCTGTGGGGATTAAATTTCTGCATAATCCGTCTGGCTTCTGCTGCCAACAGAGCTGTTGTATGCCAGCTTGTGCCACTCTCTATCCTCTGCTACATTTGGTCAGGGCTGACAGGGGGAGTTGAGCTGCTGGTTGCCTTTCACACTCACCAGACAGAAGAAGGGGGGAATGGGGACATGCACCCAGTGATGCTCCCAGGGATTTGGTCATCCTCAGAAGCTCTCCGTTGGAAGGGTGCATCAGCACTTACTGTATGTTGGTTCCTGGGGAACTGGGGCCTCAAGGGGACATTACTGAACCAGAGCATGGCGGTGCCAGGGGAGATGGGGTCCCCAAAGGATAAGCCCATCATAAGGAGAGGCCCACACATAGGCTACAAATGGCTATTGTCTCTCCCTGGGGCACTGTCCCTGACCAGGGAGCTTTGGGATTTGCAGGAGGGGCATTCTGCTTGCATCGCTCTCAAACTCAGTCCCCTGAGTGGGCTCTTCTTTCTTTGGTTTCCCTAGCCCTCTTTGGCTGATTTTGATGATTTGGGTATCCTTTTGCTGATGGCTCTAGCCACCAGGAGTTCTTATGTTTGATTTCCTAACCCCTAAATTCTTATATTTCTGTGGGACCTTGCTCTTTTAGTGCTCCCTCCTTGCACAGGTACTGTCCTGGGCTGAAGGTCTTCCTCAGCAGCATCCCAAAGCAAAGCGCTTCTTTGCCAGCACTCCCCAGATTCCATGGCTTCCTAGCCCCTTGCACAGCACCTGCAGATGGCTCTGCATATATCAGGGGTCTTCTCTCTTCCAGCTGGGCTTTCCTCCTGTGTTGCTTCCCCCAGGTACAGGCTGTCGTCAAACGTCTCTACTATGTGCAGGGGTTTTTAAGTGGGTATGGAATGCTCCTGACACTTCTGCCCGAGTGTAGGAAGAGACATCATAAATCCACTTCCACCTCAGCTATCCTGCTCAGCATTTTGGGAATTTCCCAGATGGCTCTGTCATCTGGTCTCTTGAAAGACCTTCTCTGAGAGCATAAGGCCAACCCCAACCATAGCTGCCTGATCCCCTCCCTCCAAAATCTCAAAGGGCATCCCATACTGACTGTAGAGGTCTAGCTATCCTTCTTTGTTTCTGTGAGCTTGAGCTTTCACAGCCACGGACAGAGTAATAAGTAATTAGCACTTGCAGATTCCATTCCCACTCTCTCCTCTCACAGGAGCAGGCCTAATTACAAGCAAATGACCCTATTGAGTGGGATATCTTTTGATCCTCCAGCTGGCTTGCAGAGTAATTAACGTTGCCCAGCAGGGTGAATCAAAGCCACAAATCTAATTAGAAACTGAGTCAGAGAAAAATAATCAATTGTGTTGTGCCACAAGGAGTACTGATATGTGGAAATTTATGTAAGATCTGCATCTGGTATTATGATTTACCATAGGAATGATATGTCACACTCGTCTCTAGGCCTAACTTTGCAAAACTGTACTTTGGTGTAGACTTTGCCTGGAGCATGTAATAATATGAGCACTCTAAATACTCAGTGAAGCACTCCAGATGTACACACTCACACTATTAATGCCCGCTCATAATATAAGGCCTGCCCAGCTTAGAAAAAGTCCATGAAGGCTTCCTTCTGAGACTTGCTACTTGTTCACAGATAACAGTCTGACTTAGATGCTAGTCTTACACACTCTGTACATGTACACATGCTCACATGCGACCAGGCCAGAGGCTCTTACTCTACTGTGTGGCAGTGGACCTTATCTTAAAAGGTAGACATTTGCTGTTAGCTCTCTCAATCCATTTCAACAGTGCTTACAATGATTGAGACTCAGGTAGCAACAAGGTTGTCCAAAAGTGAAAAATTCAGGGGGATTAAATGGGACAGAGTATCTTTGCCTAATGTGGAAAAATTGGGCGGTATGTGTGCACCACGATTAAACACCACTTCAGTGAGAAGTGGGAAAAAAGGAAAAGTAATCTTTTTTTATATACATCCCTCACCCACCCTAGTAGTGGCATACTTCATCATTGGGTTCACCCTGACTCCTAAAAGTCAGGGTGGACTCAACCGTGCTACAGTGAGCACTACGTATATTAGTAGTCGAGGGAGTTGCATGTAAATGAAAACTGGTCTCCCACTCCTAAGGTATACTATAGATGGAGCAAAAGGGGTACAATGATCCTATGACCCTTCTAGTGTCAACAAGTTTCTGCCCTACTCTGATGGATGTACAAGGTCCAGGGCATTCGTCAGGGCGGGTTTGTTTTACTAATACTCCCCCATGGCATTTCTGTTCTCTTAATATAGAATGCACAATAAAAAAATGTAGGCATGCGCAGGGAGTTAATACTAGCCGATTCAAAGGTACCTGTGAATGAGGAAATATAAACAAAGCAAGAATTTCTTTTAATGTCAAAGTGGGCTCATGTGACACACACATACACTGCCTCATATGCATATCAACTCACATACTTCAGAGCCATTGATCCTGGAACCAACCTTATAATGCAGTTGTAATAAAAATATTTTATTCCTGTTTGACAGATGCAATGTTTGATACCTTAGTGTCACAGTTTTGAGACCAAACTAGAACACACACATACTTATTGTTTAGCAGTAGTGTTCCAGATCACACCTTGCAATCAAGTGCAGATAAATCGAGCCGCTGGTGTCTTACAATGGAATTGACATGGGATGAGCACAAGGACTTACCTAAGCAGTGAGTTTTTCCAAACCCCTCGGGAGCGGAGGTACGTTGGACTTGCAGTCGAACTCTGAAGCCCTCACGGTAAATTAACATAGAAGGGTCATGCCGCAGGTATCACCATGGAGAAAAAACACATACCCAAAGTAGATGAATGTGATGATTATAAATGCGGATAGTACGGAAGACAGTGCTCAAAGTAAATAACCAGATGTACTCTCTCCGTCAAGGGTCCCCACCGTCCGTGTACCTACTGCGGTCCGCTTTCACCCAGATAGTGGTACAATTTGTACTGCTTGAGTGAAGTTTGTGTCACCCAAAGCCAGGGCAGAAGGACCAGGAATGCAGTGTTAATTACCAGACACACATGCAATGCACCATGATTAGTAACTGGTGCACGTGGATCATGCATCAAGGCTTGGCCTCTATGGGTATTAGGAAGAGGAGATGCCCATTTTGTGGACTTGGGAATCTTGGGAAACATAGTTCTAGCCATAAAATAGACCGAGTTGTAAATACAAACTGGTAATAATAAAGTCAAAGGCATAAGCAAAAAGAAATTGAAGGGCATATTCATGGCGTGTCCCAACAATACGGGACCTATGGTTAAATATGCTCATATTTAATCAAAATATCCATACTCTGAAAATAAGTTTGATTTTTAAGATTTTTAGGATTTAACAGCAAAACCTCATAAATGCAAGGGACCCTTACTTCTATGTTTATATTGACATCAAAGTAACAGGTTTTATGGTCAATGGCTGCAATGGAGCCTGAGAAATGTGCGTCAACGTGAAGTCCAGAGGGTGTTTGAAAAGAGGGAAATGCCCATTTTGTGGATGCGTTTAATACGCTACTGATGGATCATGGGAAACATAGATTTAACAATCATAATAGCCCGTGTTGTAACTAAGATGGTTATTATGGAATGAAAAGTATGAGGAAGACCACATTAAGCATGGTTTCATGGTGAGTTCCAATGATAAGGGACCCTTACTTCATGACTGGAGTCAAACACATAGATATCTGTAGTTGAGTGAAAGAACATAGTGCTCAATGATGTGACCCAGTGACACCAGGGAGCTCTATTTCAAGTAAAGCATAATCCTCAAGGGTACGAGAGGTGAACATAGGTTTTATTGGGGTTTATTTATCAAGTTCATACCTAGTCTACCGGAGGCTTAGTTGGTTCCTTGGAATGTCATCCTTGAGACCTGCCCTGTTGGTATGAAGTCTGTAGACCCACCTTTGTTCTTTTTCGAGGAGTTTCTTGCTCATCCTCATCTGAGGGGTGAGTTTCTCAATTACTGATCACCACATGGCTTTATCGCTGTGATTTTTCTCTAAGTAGTGTGTGCTGAGTTTCGTGGATGTTCTTTTGCAAAGTATTGTGCTCCTGATCTCACTGATCCTGACTTTTATTTTCTGGTGGTCATTCCGATATAGCAGAGGCCATGCAGATTCTCAATAAAATACACAACATTGCTTCTGTTACAGTTAGTGTGTGCTTTATGTTCCCAACGCATGGAGAGACCCAGGTCTAGTGTTTCTGATTGTTTTGTTAGGGGCCAAACAGAGCAGTTCCTGCATGGGAAATGATCTGATACCAGTGGAAGGGCCTACAGAGTGGTCTGTCTTTCTGGTGCCCATTGCCATGTGTTAGCGCGAACCAACTTGTTTGTAATGTTTGATTCCTTTTAAATGAAAAGAGGGGCTTGTTAAAGACAACTGGTTAGATGTAAGGATCCGCCAGGGTTTATTGACAATATTTGTTACAGCCTTGGATGAGATGTGGTGAGTACTGATGAAATCAAGCCCCAATGTCCTGTTCGTGTTAGTCTCCAGCTGGGCATCTCTTGGGATGTTCCGTGCCTGCTTCTGTGCTTTTGCAATAATCTTCTAGGGCACTCTTTACCTTGGAGTCAGCATCTACTCTTTCTTCTTGAAGTCTTTTACATCATCCGAGCAGTTTCTCCTGACCTGTAGAAATTGTCCCACAGGCAGATTCTCCCTCAGGGCCCGGGGATGGGCGCTGTTTAAGTACAGGAGGTTGTTCCTTTCAGTGGACTTAGTATATACAGCAAAGTTGTCAGTCTACCATTCTTAGCTGTGATAGTGACCTCAAGGAAGGAGACTGTGCATATGTCAGCCATTATGGTAACCGACCGTGTCGAACGACTGGGGGTCCAGAAAACTGCTCTGGACCTGCTTGTATCGTTTCTGGCCAATAGATCACAAGCAGTATCTCTAGGACCCTACCAATCATCGAAGGTGTCTCTGCCGTGTGGGGTCCCTCAAGGCTCATCCCTGAGTCCGACACTATTTAATATCTACGTGTCGGACCTTGCAAATGTCATCAAAGCATTTGGGATGAGCCTGACCTCCTACGCCGATGACACCCAATTAGTACTGGCTATCAAAGGGGACGGGGAGGAAGTGGCCAATCGATTCACGAGAGGAATGATGGCAATAGGTGACTGGATGGCCACGAATTGTCTGAAACTCAATTCAGAAAAAACTGAAGTGGTCATCTTCGGTCACCTCTCCCCGGGCTGGTCACCTGTCTGGTGGCCACCATCTTTCGGTCCCCCGCCGAGTCCAGCTAGCAAAGTGAGAAATCTAGGCGTCATCTTCGATGCTGGCCTCAATTTTATGGCACATGCGAATAAAACTGCGGCTTCAGCTCATATGAAATTGAGAATGATTAGGAAAATACTACCTTTCCTACCGAACACGGCCGGGAAAACACTGGTCAGCTCACTAGTCCTGTCCTCCTTGGACTATTGTAACGCTCTATTCTTAAATGCCCAAGTCCGAGTGACAAATAAGATGCAGTCAATCCAAAATGCAGCCGCACGAATGCTGGCTGGGATCCCCAAGTTCGCACCAGTTACAAACATCATTAGGGATCTCCATTGGCTCCCGATACGCAGCCGTATCAAATTCAAATCGCTGTGTATTGTTTACAAGTCACTCAATAATCAAGGTCCCCACTTTCTCAAACAGAATCTTCTCCATCATGTCCCAACCCGATCTCTTCGTTCCTCTATTCAGAACTTCTTGGCTGTGCCTTGCACTAGAACAGTCACCTGGGGCGACAGGCGTTTCCTGGTTGCCGCCCCTAGACTCTGGAACACCCTTCCTGCACATATCCGAGCAAGTCCCTCCCTGTTCACATTCCGCAAACAGCTAAAGACATGGTTATTTGACCAATAGCCTTGTATATCTTCTTTACCCCAGTTGCTGATCCATCCCTTAACTAGCGCCGAGACGCCCACGGGTATTCGCCGCGCTCTACAAATGTCAATAAATAAATAAATAAATAAATACAGCCATGTGACGAAGGGTCCATTGTTGTGTTGTCTCCATGCCAGATGACTAGAACGTTGTCAATATAGTGTTGCCATGGGTGAATGCCAATTGAGTAAGGGTTATTGGTTTAGATATTTTCTTCCTCAAACTATCATACATTAAGGCAAGCTATGCTTGGGGTAAAAGTACTACCCATAGGTGCTGTAGATAGATGTGATGCTTAAAGGAGATGTAATTCTCTGTCAAAGCTAGTTTTGCCAGTTGCATAATCGATTGGATGGGGGCTGCCCAGACCTCCACATTGAGGCACAAAATCTTTTCAGTGGTGGCGTTATACTCTGCCTCCATCAGAAGGCTCGAAAGGTGCTTGGTATTCTTGATATCGGCTCTTGTCTCAGTAACCAGGGATCGTAAATTCTAATTGATGTTATGGGTAAGGGTTCGAGGACAGAGCTGATACCTGACACTATGGGTCTGCCTGGCGGAGGTGTCCTTCCTTTATGGATCTTTGGGATCGTATAGATCTGTGGCATCTGTGGTTCATTTGTTATCAGGAACTCCTGTTCCTTTGCTATCCATTCTTTGTCTGTATCTTTTAGCAATAAGCTCTGGATCGTCTACTGTAGAAAGTTGGGGGGATCTGACTGTAGTATCTTATAAATCCTCCCAGCTCGTAAAATCAATCATTGACACTTATAAAGCGCGCTACATACCCGTAGGGTCTCAAGGCGCTGGGGGGGGGGGGGGTGCCGCTACTGCTCGAACAGCCAGGTCTTCAGCTTCTTCCTGAAGGCGAGGTGGTCTTGGGTCAGGCGCAGGTCGGACGGGAGGGAGTTCCAGGTCTTGGCGGCCAGGTAGGAGAAGGACCTTCCTCCTGTAGTCGCTCTTCGGATGCGGGGGACGGCGGCGAGGGCGTGGTTGGCTGATCGGAGGTGGCGTTTGGGAGCGTAGAAGTTGACTCGGCTGTTGAGGTAGCTCGGGCCTTGGTCGTGTAGGGCTTTGTGTGCGTGGGTGAGGAGGCGGAAGGTGATTCTCTTGTTGATGGGGAGCCAGTGAAGGTCTCTGAGATGTCCGGAGATGTGGCTGGATCGTGGGATGTCGAGGATGAGTCTGGCTGAGGCGTTTTGGATCCGCTGGAGTCTCTTCTGGAGCTTGGCGGTGGTCCCGGCGTAGAGGGCGTTGCCGTAGTCCAGTCGGCTGGTGACGAGGGCCTGGGTGACGGTCTTCCTGGTCTCTGTGGGGATCCACCAGAAGATCTTCCGTAGCATGCGTAGGACGTTGAAGCACGCCGAGGAGACGCTGCTGACTTGCTTGGTCATGGAGAGGGAGGAGTCCAGGATGAAGCCCAGGTTTCGTGCATGGTCAGTCGGTTTGGGAGCGGTGCCCAGGGCGGGAGGCCACCAGGAGTCGTCCCAGGCGGAGGGAGAGGAGCCCAGGATGAGGACCTCCGTCTTGTCCGAGTTCAGTTTCAGGCGGCTGGTCGTCATCCACTCGGCTACCTCTTTCATCCCTTCGTGTAGGTTGGCTCTGGCGGCGGCGGGGTTGTTGGTCAGGGAGAGGATCAGCTGGGTGTCGTCGGCGTAGGAGATGATGCTGAGGTGGTGTTTGCGTACGATGGCCGCGAGGGGGCTCATGTAGACGTTGAAGAGGGTGGGGCTCAGGGATGATCCTTGGGGGACGCCGCAGATGACTTCGGAGGCCTCTGACTTGTACGGTGGTAGGCGGACTCTCTGTGTTCTTCCGTCGAGGAAGGAGATGATCCATTCCAGCGCCTTGTCCTGGATTCCGATGTTGCTGAGGCGCCGTATTAGGGTGCGGTGGCAGACCGTGTCGAATGCCGCGGAGAGGTCTAGGAGGATGAGGGCCGCTGTTTCTCCATTGTCCATCAGGGCTCGGATGTCATCGGTGGCGGCGATGAGGGCGGTCTCGGTGCTGTGTTTGGCTCGGAAGCCGGACTGAGAGGGGTCGAGGGATCCATTCGTCTCGAGGAAGGCGGCCATCTGCTTGTTGACGGTCTTCTCGATGACTTTGGCTGGGAACGGGAGAAGCGAGATGGGGCGGTAATTCTTGAGGTCGGTGGGGTCCGCTGTTGGTTTCTTGAGTAGAGCGCTGAGTTCGGCGTGTTTCCAGCTCTCGGGGAAGATGGCGGTGTCGAAGGATGTGTTGATGATGTCTCGCAGGTGGGGTGCGATGACAGCGTCGGCCTTGTTGAAGATGTGGTGAGGGCAGGGGTCGGTTGGTGATCCGGAGTGGATGGAGTTCATCGTGCGGATGGTGTCTTCTGTGCTGATCGGGGTCCAGGCGTGGAGGGTGGTGGTGGGGGGGGGTGGCTGATCGGTCGTGGTGTGCGTTGGTTGGTTGTTGAAACTGCTGTGTATGTCTGTGATCTTGTTGTGGAAGTATGAGGCGAGGGAGTTGCAGAGGTCTTGCGATGGGGTGATGTCGTTGTTTCCTGCGTTGGGGTTGGAAAGCTCTTTCACGATGTTGAAGAGTTCCTTGCTGTTGTGTGCGTTGTTGTCCAACCGGTCCTTGAATGCTGTTCTCTTGGCGGCGCGGATCAGCTGGTGGTGTTTCCGGGTGGCCAGTTTGTAGGAGGTCCTGTTGTCCGGTGTCGGGTCCCTTTTCCAGACTTTCTCGAGGGCTCGGCAGTTCTTCTTGGAGCTCTTGAGTTCGTCGGTGAACCATGGGGCCTTCTTGCTGCCGGGTCTGCTGGGCGGGGTCCTCAGCGGGGCGAGTTCGTCCGCGCAGTTGCTGATCCACTTCGTGATGTTATCGGCGGCCTGGCTGGGGTTCGCTGAGCTGGCAGGAGGGTGTTGGCTCAGGGAGGTGGCGAGCTGGTCTGCTGTGTTCTTGTTCCAGCTCCTGCGGGCGGTGTGTTGCTGGTGTTGGTGGGTCGTCGTTCTCTTGAAGGTGAAGTGGACGCAGCTGTGGTCCGTCCATTGAAGCTCTGTGGCGTGGCTGAAGTCGATGTCTGTGCTGGATGAGAAGACGGCGTCGAGTGTGTGTCCGGCGAGGTGGGTGGGGGTGGACACCAGTTGCTTGAGTCCCAGGTTGGCGAGGTTGTCGAGCAGGGTGCTGGTGTTGTGGTCGTTGTTGTTCTCCAGATGGAAGTTGAGGTCTCCCAGGAGGATGTAGTCAGCGGAGGGGAGGGCATGCGGGCTGACGAAGTCGGCGATGTCCTCGCTGAATTGCGTGCGTGGTCCAGGGGGTCGGTAGATCAGGGTGCCTCTGAGGGTGGTGTTCGGGTTGGTGTGGATCTGGAAATGCAGGTGTTCGGCGCTGGTCAGGGTGTTGTCGGTGCTGGTCGTGAGACGGATGGTGTTCCTGTGGATGATGGCGATGCCTCCTCCCATCTGGTTGGCGTTTCGGTCCCTCCGGACGATCTTGTAGCCCTCTGGGATAGCGATGGCGATGTCGGGAGCTGATGAGGCGTTCATCCAGGTCTCCGTGAGGAAGGCAACGTCAGGGGCTGTGGCGTCTAGAAGGTTCCAGAGTTCGATGGCGTGTCTGTGGACGGAGCGGGTGTTGAGCAGGATGCACTTGAGGTGGGTGCTGCTGGAGTTCGACTTGGCGGGTGCTGGTGCGAGGCAGGTCCGGATGCAGGAGAACTTGCAGGCGTGGCAGCTGAACGGTCCGTTGGTGCGTTTTGGAGTGGCTTGGTGGCATTCTGGGAGTCGGCCGGTGTTGAGAGCGATGAGGGTGGCGGCTGAGTACGTCAGGCGGGTAGGTCGGGGTCCTCGTGGGCCAGGGGTCCTGGCGCTGGTCGCGATCCGGTCGCGGACGGGCGCAGACGGGCTTACCTTTGGCGCGCCTTTGGCGCACAATCGGCGCGCCCGCTGCGCGTGACCGCTGCGCGTTCGCACGGTCGCCATTTAAGGCGAAGTGCGCGGGTGGGCGGGGCAGCTGGGAGGCGGGAGCGGGGAGGGTTACAGAAGACAAAAGGGGCGGGGACAAGCGGCGGTGGCGGGAAGGGAGGGCGGGGGGCGGCGCGGTAGGCGGACAACAAGGAAGGAGAGCAGACACGCTCAAATACAAAAAACAGGCACAAATCACCGCTAAAAGCGGCAAAAACAGAGAAAAACAGAGTTAAACAGGCAAGCACAAATTAATGACAAAAACAAGGCAAAAACCACTCGCAGCGGCGGCAGCCGGCAAACGAGGCAGCAGCGAGGCAGGGGCAGGCAAGGGGCACACGCAGCAGCTGGTGGCCGTGCGGCGCGGGGGTGTCCCACAAGTGGGTAAGGGTAAGGCAAAAGGGTAAGGCATGCCTCCAAGTAGTCCTCTTTTCCTTCGATGACAATAGCTCCACCTTTATCCGCGGGTTGGAAGACAAGGTGTCTTTTCTTGCTGAGGGACTCCAAAGCATTCCTAATAACCCTGGGGAGGTTTTGATAGGCGTCTCTTCTGAGGTTCAATTGTTCCAGCTCGTTAATGACTGCTTCCTTGCAGGCTAATACTTCTTGGGGAATTGTGGAGGGAGGCGGGTTGAACTTGGTGCGATGTATCCATCCTCTGTGTCGGTGATGGGTGTATTTTGAAAAAATACCTTCACTCTTATTTTGCTAAATAATTCAGCCAAATCACATCTCATCTTGAATTTGTCAATATGTGCTGTTGGTACATAGCCCAGTCCCATGTATGTTTGCTTAACTTGTCTAAACTAGCAGACAATGAAAAAGTCACTTAACTTAATGTTTACCAAACTGTTTCATATGGCTTTTACAATGGTTAGAAACGTAATACAAATATTGTTGTTACTTTCTTTCTAAGTTAAATATGGGTTAGGGTAATACCCTCAACACCATGCTCAAGGGCATCAATTTGCTATTGAACAAAGACATAATGTGCCACCCAATTGTAGCATACAGAGAGGCAGTCCCATACAGATCACAGTGAATAAATAGTGCAGTATAAAATATAGTGAATTGATGCACTGATAAAGTAGTGGGACATGGCCTCTCCTCAGATGTGTTGGTAAAATGGACCCTTGAATTTTTGTCCTAAATTTTGACCCTTTGTCCTTAATTTTTAGTCCTGTCCAGATTTTGCCTCCATGCCAGGTGGTCACCATACCCGGAACGGAAGGCAGAATACTCGGTTGTGTATTATGCGGCACACCATAGCAAGGCCAATGAATCACAGAGAATAATTATGTGGAAGGACCACATTTTGTTATGCAGCTCTTGGAAGATACAGGAGGAAGGCTATCAGGAAGGGCTACTTTGCTAGTGTGTCTAGCGTATGTGGAGGAGTGTAGTCAGGGCATAAAACTACTATACATGTGGTGTGCAGAGGATGAGTTTCACAGAAAGGAAGCAGGGCAGGATTGAAGGGTCAGACATCCAAGTGTGGGCGGGTTGACAAGACATTGGACTCAGTGTGAAATTGTTTAATTGCTGTACATTACCATTATTCACCAATTTCGACACCGCTTTGATTTTGAAATTTCTTGGATACAATCACTAGGAGTATTATTTGATTAAAAGCTATAAAGACTTTGATTATTGCTTCTTATGCTCCTCTATACTTTGGTGTTCGAAAAAGGAAATAAGGCAAGGAAAGACATTGCCAGTATTTTCCTTGTATATAAATAATTGGGCTTCATAAATAACCCATGGATTAAGGGTTAACAAGAAGAAATTGTGGTTCTTGAATGTTGGAGATAGTTTAACACAAGATTAAATATTGTGTGACCAGTTGATTTGTACATATGATGAAAAAAATGAAAAAGGACTTTTAAAAGAAAGGTACAAATCACAACAATCTTGTGTGTGTTTCCTTTTTAGTTGGTGGTAATAGCCACTAGATGAACGTTATTATAGTATGTGAGATTTATTCTGTATAATCCACAATGTTTTGAGATAGATAATTAGTAGTATCTGTCTCTGCAAATAATCTTTTTTGAAGTAAATTACCGTTGGCATCACTTGTCTTTAGTTAGTTATATTAACCCAGATGCCTCTTGGTTTATCGGGTACCCCCTGTTGTTAATAATTAATTGCTGTACATAGGCACTGCTTGAAGAGACTGACATGTGTTGTGGGGTTGTGAAGATGAGGTGATCAATACTTTGTGGTACATGCAGGAGCCCATGGGGTATATGCAATTTAAGGTCAGTTGACTGAAGAGAAGATCCACATAAATGAAAACGAGTTCCAAGATTATGAGGATGGGCAACATTGGTTCTCTGCATAATTCATACGTTGTTCATAATCCATGGTTATAAAAGTCATTGGGTAATGAGCACGTTTGGGAATATTTTTGGGCACGAATTGTGGGCACAGAAAGGATATATCTGAAGAAAAGTGCAATGCCGACAAGGTGTAGACTGGTGAGCGCATTTGTTCAAAGTGAGAATGATGCTGAATGATAGTGTTGGACCAGCTGAGTCCTCCCAATTATAATGCAGGAAAGTAGGATGAAGAGTACACATGTTATGTGAATATTAGGATCTGAATCCGTGCATTTTGATAGATGACTTCCCAACACCAAGCATAAAGGATGGATTTGACCCCTGGAAATGCAAAGTTCTTCTTAATAAGGCTTTTTGAATTCAACTTATCACTAGGCAACCCTCATAAACGTTTTTAAAAGACAGCTATTTATGAAGTAGTGGCAGCGGATAGATAAGAGCATGCACGACTCCAGCCTAGCAATTTCACAAACCCATTGATGACTGTCACTCACTGGCCTTTGTTACGAGTGGTCTGGTAAAACTACTGCACCGAGTACTACTAAAGCCATGCAGTAATACTGCACCTTGTAAAGGTTCTTCTGTTCAACATTTGAAATGGGGAATAACGTGAGTGTATTGCATCGGTTTCTGTATGTAATTCCAACATTCTGATATTATTTCCGGGGACACGTTCCACCAGGTTTGACCGGGCCCCTCCCCCCCTTATTGCATGCAATTTACTACATGACGCATCCTGGTACTTAGGGTCATATAACCCTGCCTCTGCTTATAGTTACCGGGAAAAGGAATCGTGTGCACTGTACATGTGTACTTGAGACAGCTTGAGACCTACTCAAAAGACACGTTGCTGTGCTACTGCACGAAGATACAGGCAAGGGGGAGACTCACTCAATAGAGAATATGCTTGGAGCACTTCACTTCATCACTTGCAGCTCTAGCACTTAAGCTCGGTTTCAGCCATCTCCCATTAGTACTGCGTTGCTTATATATAGCCAATGGCATTGACGCTCAGAGGAAGAGGGATGATGATGGCACTGTGTGTTTGCTATGGAAGCTCGCGGGATAAGTAGGGCTAGACAGAAAACAGAATATAGGGCTATCCTGGTGATAGAAAAATGGCAGTAAGTTGAAAAAATGGAGGGGTGGAAACTAGTCTGGTGATACTAGGTAACAAAAACTTGCAAAGCAGTGCACAAGTAGGGGCTCGCATGATGCAGAGAGGCTAGGGCTAGCACAGCAATTGTAGCGTTTGAATTATCCCAGTGACAAAAGCAGAAGCTTTAAAGTCAACAGAGAAGTGGGTGCTAAATCTATACTGATAAGGTGATAAGTCTGTTCTCAAGAGGTGGGAAATGGGAAGGTGGTGCAAAGGTGAGAGTTAGTCTGGTGAAGCATAAGTTGGAACTGGCCCATGAGGGGAGGGACAGAGAGACAGGCAGGTGGCACACAGGGAGGCGCTAGTCTGGTTATGGATGGGTCGGCGGTAGCCTTTTGACACAAGCGATACATTAGCATGGTGAAAGACGTGTGGACGCAAGCTGGGTAATGTGGATGTATGTAGGATGGCTGCAGTGTCTTGTGCTAGCCCCTGTGATTTCTGTGCAAATGGTCCTATCCTGCTTTCCCTTTCCATTGCAACCTCCTTTTATCAGCATTTGATGCTGAAGTACTTTGGTTTCTAGCAACTAGTTGTAAGAATTAGTCTGGATACTTCTGTATTAATCCAAGATAGATTTATTTCAGCCCCACGCACCATGCATCAAACTAATGACCGTCTTACTTCACAGGTGTTCCTTCTTCCCGTCCTAGAATCCTGTCCCCACACTCTATTCTGCATTCTATCTTAACATTTCAACATAAACATAAAAGAATTACAATATAGTACAAATACAGTACCGTACCGCATTACCACACATGTTACCAGTTTACGAGTAAATAAGATTCAGTTCACAAAGAAACTTTTTATTAAAATAACAAGTGAATGTTGTAGTGTCACGTGAGGTAGCAATCACGAAACCCATTTGGCTCCTGATGGATTCCGGTGAACTATGAGGTAAGTGTTAGAGCGTAGTGAAGTGAATGTAGGTTTAGAATGTTGACATCGCGGGTACATGAAGACGACTAAAGACGTGTATTACCAAACTCAGTGTGTGGCATAGTCGTTGGCGAGTGCCCAGGCTGGGGAGGACACAACAAATGGAGATGAGAAAGAACTTGCCGTGGCCCAGCAAACTGTTTGTGCGTGTCACTTGTGCCTCAGTTGAAGTGCAGAATCAACGTTTGCCATATGTGAAGTCAAAGCACAACTCCAGCTAGTGTGAAGCATTTGAAGATAACAAAAGCTTCACTGACAAGAACCTGCTTGTAAGGCCATAAAGAGAGATACAGCGCTACCACACAACCTAAAGCTATACATCATATTAAGTGATAATGTTTAAGGTGGATACAGCCAGGTTTTGAAAGAGCAGCAAATAGCAACAGCAAATTGCAAGATAATGCTTAGAGACAGAGAGCAACCACGTTGCAGACAGTACAAAGAGAAGCCTAAAAGCAAGGCGATCCAGATACAAGAAAGGGTCATCTGCTTACCAGAACTGATTCATGAGAGTCATCATACCACAGCATTGGGTGAAGAAACGCCCTGGGTTGTGCTGAGCTGGCCATAACCAAAGCAGTAAAAGACAACAGGTGTATAACCCATAGACCAGGTTGAGATCTGAGTAAGTAAGCAAAAATAAGCAACAATGTCTCAACCGGATTCAATAAGGAAGGCCAATACACATGTATGCACATGACATTACAGAAAGGAAATGGGGAGACTCCTGGTAGTTTGTTCTAAGGTGCTCATGGCATCATATATTTGAAATCGCAGTTTATACAGAACAGTTGCATCAGCACTGTGAGCATAAATTGCAAAGGCAACCCAAAAGGACTTGGTGCACGTTGTGCTTGTGACATAAAAAGTGACGGCGCAAGTGACAAGGGAAACAAAGAACGAAAGGCGCAAGGTGACAAAGAGATGAAGAATATATACAAGGATCAATGGTTCAACAAAAATGGTTACTTACCTTGATTGAGCACTGGTCTATACTTTTTATGAACTAAAGTTGAATGTGCACCGTGAGTTGCACTGCTAGATCGGTCGACGGTGTTTCGATCCAATTGACTTAGGACGTAAAAAACACCCCATACTTGGTGCTCAAAGAGTTTTTTTTCAAGACAGAGGCAACTTCTTAGGATCAGGTGTAATTGTAAATTCAAGGAAGACTTTTTTCAGGATGCAGAGGTATTGTGTAGAAAACTTTTCCTAAATATTGAGATAGTACTGCTCCTAGACCTTTTTACTTGCATCAGTCATGATACAAATCTTGCATGTAGGATTTAGACCCACATGCATCAAACTGAATTGCATTCGCAAACGGTGCAAATCGCAAAATTCGGCAGTTTGCGAATGCAATTCATTGATTTGGGATGCATTAAGCTTTTTTGCTATTTTCGCAATTTTAGAAATCACAATTATGTTGCAATTTCTAAAATTGCGATTGCATTTAAGAAATCGCAATTTGAGATTTCTTAAATGCAATGCATGATCATTTCAGAATTGCGAATTCGCAATTTGGAAGAGGTAAATTAGCATGAAGTTGGACTCCATGCTAATTTACTGAAAACTTACAAACATGCACAAAATTGCATTTTTGCAAGTTGCATTTTACACACACACATATCCTTGGGACATGTGTGTGTGTAAATTGCACTTAAGTTTAATTTCAGGGGTGCAGGGAGGGGTTTTTCGGACCCCCCCTGCACCCTTGAAATTGCAAAAGGAATGGGATTCCTTAATTGCGATTCGCAAATTGAGAATCGCAATTAAGGAAAAATAAGAAATAGCAAAAATATTTGCGAAATTTTGATGTATTGCCGTTTGCGAATTCTTAATTGTGATTCCTTAATTTTTGCAATTAAGGATTCGCAAACGGCAACATTGATGCATGTGGCCGTAAACCCCTTAAAAAAGGTACAGTGCAGATATCTGCTTAAGTTTTGCAAATTCATTCTGACACTCTGCAGACCACAGAAACTTCACCCTTTTATAAGCAAGTTATGAATCGCATATGTTTCTCTGAAAAATTCAAACAAATTTCTAATAAAATTTTACTAAGCTCAGGAACGCTCTTACATCAACCTGATTTATGGGAGCCGGAGCATTCCGAATAGCATCCACCAACATTTGTTTGGGTTTAATTCAAAGGTACTGTTTCACAAATAACTTACTTTTACCTTGGTGAATCTACATTTACCATATTCTACTGTAAGCTCCTTGTCCTCCAAAGTTCTCACACTTGTCTAATTTTATCATCGTGCTCCTCTCTGGTGTTACCCATAATCAGTACATCAGTCTGAAAAAATATTACTTTATATATTCCCTCAGACAGGTTACTCATCAGTCTCTGAAACATTGCAGCAGCTGATGCCGGTCTAAAGTGTACCCTCAAAAATTGGAGACATAGTAGGAGTGTAAGGAATGTTGTCAATTTTCTACAATCAGGACTTAATGGCACCCGATGATAGGCTTTTCAATCTAGTGTAGAAAACCAGTGTACATATTTCATGTTAGCAACTATTTTACTAATTCTTGATGATGGACACTGATCAACAGGTATATTCTTGGTAAATTCTCAATCAGTCAATAAATCAATCAATCATTTGTAAAGCGCACTACATACCCGCAAGGGTCTCAAGGCGCTGGGGGGGCGGGGGGGGGGGGGGGCGCTACTGATCGAACAGCCAGGTCTTGAGTATCCTCCTGAAGGTCAGCAGGTCTTGGGTCTGTCGTAGGCTCAGTGGGAGGGTGTTCCATGTCTTGGCGGCGAGGTAGGTGAAGGATCTCCCACCGGTGGTTGTTCTTCGGATGCACGGGACAGTGGCGAGTGAGAGGTCAGTGGAGCGGAGCTGGAGGTTGGGATGTAGAAGGAGAGCCGTCTGTTGAGGTAGGCTGGGCTGGTCTTGTGGAGTGCCTTGTGTGCGTGGGTGAGGAGCTTGAAGGGTATCCTCTTGTTGACAGGGAGCCAGTGCAGGTTTCTCAGGTGGGGGTGATTTGGCCATGGTGTGGTACGTTGTGGATCAGTCGTGCCGAGGTATTTTGGATGTGCTATTGTCGTTTGATGAGCTTGGTCGAGGCTCCAGCGTAGAGGGCATTTCCGTAGTCAAGTCTGCTGCTGACGAGGGCCTGGGTGACTGTCTTTCTTGTATCTGTCGGGATCCATCTGTAGATCTTGCGGAGCATGCGGAGGGTGTTGAAGCAGGAGGAGAAGACAGCGTTGACTTTCTTGGTCATTGAGAGCATTGAGTCGAGGATGATTCCCAGGTTGCGTGCATGGTCGGTGGGTGTCGGGGCTGCCCCCATTGCCGTTGGCCACCAGGAGTCGTCCCAGGCTGAAGGGTTGGCGTCGAGGATGAGGACCTCCGTCTTGTACAAGTTCAGCTTCAGATGGCTGGTCTTCATTCAGTCGGTGGCGGCATTCATTCTTCCATGGAGGTTGGCTTTGGCAGTGATGGGGTCCTTGGTGAGGGAGAGGATCAGCTGCGTGTCGTCAGCATAGGAGATTATTTTGAGGTTGTGCTGTCGGGCTATGTGTGCGAGTAGGGCCATGTAAATGTTGAACAGCGTCAGGCTGAGGGAGGATCCCACGGTACGCCGCAGATGATCTCAGAGGCTTTGGAACGGAATGGGGGGGAGGCGGACGCTCTGGGTTCTGCCGGAGAGAAAGGAGGTGGTCTAATCCAGAGCCTTGTCTCGGATCCCAGCGGCGTGGAGGCGTGGGCGTAGTGTGTGGTGGCAGACAGTGTCGAAGGAGGCAGAGAGGTCTAGGAGGATGAGTGTTGGGGTCTCGCCGATGTCCAGCAGGGTCCTGATGTCATCGGTGGTGGCGCGATACTGGTAGTCTCAGTGCTGTGGTTGCTGTGGAACCCTGACTGGGGAGGGTCCAGGATTCTGTTTTCTTTGAGGTATCGGGTTAGCTGTCTGTTGACAGTTTTCTCAATGACCTTGGCCGGGAAGGGGAGCAGAGAGATGGGCCGGAAGTTCTTGGAGTCTCTTGAGTCTTTTGAGTAGGGCGTTGACCTTGGCGTGTTTCCAGATCTCTGGGAAGGTGGCGGTCTCGAGGGAGAGATTGATGACGTTGCACAGCTGGGGTGCGATGGAGCTGCTTGCTCTGTTGAAGATTCTCTCAGTTCCATGCATAATCTGACTTTACCATTGGACCGTCTCACCCCTACTAGTGGAGATACTCACTCTGCTGATTCAACTTGTTCAATTATCCCATTCTGAACAAGGTTTTTTAGGTCTTGTGAAACTTCTTCTAAAAAAAAGGAATGTGTCTTACTTTATGTATGCATGACTTTAAGTTCGATTTTATGATTACAATCTTTCAAAAGCCCAACTCCTCCATAAAATGCTTTTGGGAAATGTATCCAGTGTTCCTTTCCCTTAATAATCATAATTTCTTACAGACAAAACTGGTTCTGGATTTTTAGGATCCAGTATGATTCCTTAATCTCCCTGATCATACCACCCAAGTACAGCCTGACCTTTCTCAGAAACATGTAATGTGCACACAGATTTTCTCCCTTTAAATACAAACTCAAGGGTTCTGAACTCAATCAGGTCCATGCTTTCCCTAGTATAAGCCTTAGCTTTCAAATCTGGTAGTTCCAGATGATCTCCCAGTTCTTATGGACGATGGCAAAAGGTGATCCCAAGTTTGCAACCACGTTCACCGCTACCCCACCATTGATCAATTTTACAAACTGCTTTTTTCTTTTCATATGATCAACATTTAAAACATTGTGCTCAATACTAAAAACACCATTTGTATCAGTATCTTCTTCTTGCTGATCAGAGCCTGACTGATCTTCCTCTTGGATATATTTTACGTCATTATCCATCTTTCTCTTGCACACTCACATAATGTCCTATTATACTACACACTGGACACTTTTGATTTATTGCAGGACACTTCTTATAAATGGCCTGATGTCACATCTATAACATTTCTTTGATTCAGTATTTTCTTCCGCTTTCTTTTTTGTATCATCTTTACTGGTATTGTGTGTGACCTTTACTACTTTGATTTTCCGCTGCATCAGGAGATGCGCCAGGGCTCCATGTTGAGCCCCACTCTATTCAATCTCTATATGCGCCCCCTAGCTGATATCTTCGAGCATTATAGCTTCAACATTGTGCCATACACCGATGATACACAGCTTGTTATCACTCTGGCTCAGGATGAAGAAAATACAGTTGCTCTGTTAAGGTCCTGCTTGTCAGAGCTAGCCAACTATATGGTCTACAGCTGTCTTAAACTAAATGCCAGAAAAGCTGAGGTCCTTATCCAAGGGCAGCAACCATCAATTTGATCCTCTCTGTCTGGTGGACAGATTGGTGGACAGATTCACTTGGGCCACTAGCCGACCCTAAGTCTAAAGTTAAGAATCTCTGCATTTGTTATGTAAGTCTCACGTTTGATTGTCAGATCACCAGACTTGCAGGCAATTGTTTTGAGATCCTGAAAACCTTAAAAAAGATCCTGGAAGACACTAGAAAGTCAGTAGTCCAGGTTCTACTAATTTCTAGACCGGACTATTGCAATGTGTTGTATCTTGGAGTCTCACAATCCAGATTGTTGAGACTCCAGAGAGTGCAGAATGCAACAGCTCGACTGCTGTTTAACCTCCTGAGGTTATCGCCTATGGATCCAGCTCTTTTAAATTTGTATTGGCTGCATATGGGAAAGAGAGAGTCTTTTAAACCTATGTGCTACTGCCACAGAATCCTGGATAGGAAAGGTTCTCGCTATCTGTACTCTTTGTCAAACCTTATCGGCCGGGCAGAAGTCTCAGATCTGCAGTGGCCTCCTTAGCATGTATTCCAACAGTGAAAAGAGCATGCATGGGAGGATGCACTTTTAGTTTTTTTAGTGTCCAAAATGTGAAATTCTCAGCCTTTGTTATTTTGGCAGAAAAACACTGAATTCGCCTTCTGAAAAAATCTAAAAACTTGGCTGTTCAGACAGACCTAAATTTTTAAATGTTGAGCATGCCTCCTAGGTTCTGTATCTGAGAGTGAACCCTTAGCACATGACACTGTTAGAAGTAAGCAGGGGCTTTATAAATCACTTCATTATTAATATTATTATTAATTGGGTAAGAAGCCCTACCTAAATGCTACAATACGATAGAACGGTGGCATATCATGGGAGAAATAGGTGGGAACTAGCCAGGTGTATGATGTTGCTAGGTAATGGTAATAAAAATGAGGAATAGCCTAGTAACTGATTGATTAATAGAAGAGCAGGATGTAGCCCGGTGAGTGAACACCACCTTTCTCTCAGCATCTGTTTATACAAACGCACTTGATGTTATTTCAGTTTAAGCAAAGTAGTCAAATCAAGGATCAAAAAAAGCTTTCGTGGTAGTGACAGAAGGTGTTCACAAGTGGAAACATATGCTGATAATCTGTCTTTCCCAGGGGGGAACCCACAGTATAAGCTACTGAAACATGATGCGTGTGCATGTTATTTGCTGAGTGCGGTGGTGGGGGAGATTGTCAGGACAAGAATTGTGGAGGAGGCAGCACTGTGTACGGCTTAATGCAGATAAAACTGAAGTTCTATTTTTTAATCAACCATTACCCCCTAGATCAGACCTTTAGTGGCCCTCAGTCCTCAATTCACCTCCCTGCCCTGTCTCTTCAGCGAGAAATCTGGGTTTTAAAATTGATGAGACTCTGCCATACAAAACCCAGATAGGTCAGGTTTCCTCCACATGTTTTTGGAAACTAAAAGCCTTGCTTAAATTCCTTCATCTGCTACCTGTCGAATGTAAGAAAACTATTGTTCACGCATTAGTGACATCCCAATTAGTCTATGCTAATAGTCTATACTTGGGCCTGCCAGCGTATATGTACAGAAAGCTGCAGACAATACAGAATGCAGCTGCAAGGCTTATTAAAAACATTCCCTTAAGACACCACATCTCGCCACATCTACGTACCCATCACTGGCTCCCAGTAAGGAAACGCAGAGAATTTAAGGCACTCATTCTCACTTACAGAGCAATAAATGGCACTGGTCTGCACTATCTAAGAAAACGTATTAAAAAATTAGGACATACAATAAACCTAAGGTCAAATTACCAAGAACTTCTTGTCATCCCCCGTTTTTTCAAGGCAAGACTGGGTGTACAGTCTTTCTCAGTAAAAGCAACCACCCTTTGGATTTCTCAACCTCTACAAATCAAAAAGGCCCCATCTGAACCCAGTTTCCATAAGTTAGTGAAAACGTGGCTTCTCAGTCTACCGTAGTTTCTGACGGGTTCCACAGTACTGACCTACATACTCCTTCTCTTCGCTTAGCGCTGGGACACACCCGATGGGGGTAGCCGTGCGCTCTATAAGATGCATAATCTATATATATAAAAACGAAAGTATGTCTGTTTATCCTTTACGCATTACTACACCATTCATCCGATCGCCATGAAACTTTGGGAAGTTGTTGAGTACACCCCCGCGAAGGTTTCTGGCAAAAAAAAAAATATATATATTATTATTTTTTTTAAATGGTTAAAAGTAGTTGAGTACACTCCCTCAAAGGTTTCTGGCAACAACAAAAAAAGAAAAATTGGTTAAATATCGGCCCCCGCCCCCCAGGGCCCTCATAATCTTTCCAATACTGAACGTTTACAGTTTACGGTGCAACTCACTTTTGCAATGACCTTCAACAAAGCACAAGGACAATCGCTGCAAGTGTGTGGACTAGATTTGGAGAATCTGTGCTTCTCACATGGACAACTGTATGTAGCCAGCTCATGCGTCGGAAAACCTTCTGATTTATTTGTGTACGCACCAGACAGAAAAACAAAAAATACTGTGTATCCACAAGCACTCGAATAAATAAACAGAATTAAAACAACACTTTAAAATGTTTTCCATATTAAAATGAATAGGTTTCAATAAAAATTACACAATGTAAATTGAATGTTGTCATAACAAGTTTCCTTAAATTTCCTTTCTTTTGAGATCGCAGCAACGCGCGACGGGTAAGCTAGTAATAATAATAATAATACGTATTAGAACATAGAGAACTGCGTATGCCTGGTGGCCTAGGCTGTGTATTCCTGAACCACAATCCATATTCTTCAGATGTCGGGTAGGCCTGCGGTAGCCAGCACTACTGAGCATTCAGTACCACTGGCCTGGGGGTGACTCTGCCCAGGGCCGGTCTGAGGACCCAAAAGTAACCCTAGCAAATATGCTCAAACCAGGCCTGCTCCCTTCCCGTTATGTTTGTATGTTATAATATGTTATGTTATGCTATAGGCCATTTATAAAGGGCACGTTCCCAATGAGGTCTCTTGGTGCTAAGGTAACCAGAGGCAGCAACTGAAATCCAAGTTAACCATTGGCATGTTGGAATAGCTAGGTTTTTAGAAGTGTTCCAAAGCTCGCATAGTAGAAGATTGTCTAGTATTGGTATTGGGAGAATTTCCAGGTGTGAGGAGCCAGAAAACAAAAACTGTCCCCTCCAAGTCTTTTCATCTTAAATCTTGGCACCAAAAGTAAGTTGCGGTGATCCGATCTTAAGCAGTGATTGGGAGAGTAGTGCTGGATTTTGGAGGACACAAAAGCAGGACTTTTGCCCTGGAGAGCCTTGAACATCGTACAACCTGTTTTAAAAACGGTTCTCTGAGCTACTGGAAGCCAATGAAGCTTTTTCATTAGAGGCTTAATGTGGCATGTCCTTGCTCTACCTCTCGCTTTCCATCTATCTATTCTTTCTCCTCTTCTCTTTGTCTTCTCTCTCTCTGATCACTTTCTTTCTACCTTCTCCCTCCTTTTGTCTCCTTCCCTTGGTCTTGAAGCCTCCTCGTGCCAGCGGCACCTAACTTCGGGGAGCTGGAGAAAGTGACAGCGGCACCAGCAGCGTCCTGGGCGGGGAACAGCGTTTACAACGCAACTTTTACCACGCACTACCTTTACCACGCAACTTTTACAACGCAAGTCGTTACAACGACTTGCGCTGGGGGGCGCTGTAGGATAGGGAATGGTTTATTTTACTATCCAAAACCTTCCCTACTATCCACGGGGACTGGAGTTGGAATAGTAAATTAAACTTTTCACTATCCTGCGCCCCCCAACGCAAGTCGTTGTAACGAATTGCGTTGTAAAAGTTGCGTGGTAAAGGCATGCATTGTAAAAGCATGCATAGTAACGACATACATCCGCCCTGGGCTCTTGAAAGGGTATCCACGGGCTCCAACCCATGGGGCATTACCCAGTGGAGTAAAAGGCGCCTCCGACCCTGACTCTGCCATCTGTACAGGCCTTAATAAGAACTCATCCCTCTAGAAATGGATGGAGATGCAAGGTGCAGTGTTGCAGATGTATGTTATAATATCGTGCACAAAAATATTGCCCTACAAAAAGATTGTTGTCAGAACATCGACTGCCAAATTATCGTGATGTACATATGAGTGAGTAAAGACTTACTTTTCTTAAATCCTTATATAGGTACTTTGATGATGTGTACAGGTACAGAAAAAATGCAAAAGTGGAATTAAGAACAGCCCCCTCCATGCACACCTAAATATACTTTATTTCTCAATAGTTTAGTGGTTTGAAAAAAATCGAAGCAAAGTGTGCCCATTCAAAATAAGACTCATTCGATATTCTGGCTACGATATTTTTGTACAATAAGAGTTAAAATCTGATCTAATCAGTGCTTAAAATGGACAAATGGAAGTGCAGGTACTCTGTAATAGAGTACCTGCTTGTTTCGGAGAAGTGTCGGTACTCTCCAATTAAAAACATTGCATTTCTCTTGAGAAGTGCCGGTATTCTCCAATTAAAAGTATTACGTCTCTCTTGAGGAGTGCCGGTTCTCTCCCTCTCAAAATAAAAAAGTGCAGGTACTCCGTACCGGGCAGTACCAGTCCATTTAAAACAATGGATATAATCTGATAAAATTACTTAAATTAATACAAATTGTGCCCTACAGTTGAGCATGCCTACTGAGTGTGTGTCACAACCCAGTACAATGCTACACCAGTGGTAGTTGCCTGACACCTGGTTATGCCATCCTACATAATCTTTGAATTTAGCATGGGGAGGAGACTGTTAGTGTCCAATTTACGAATTTGGGTACATTGGTCGAGGAAGGGTTTAAATATGTTTTGCAACATTTATAAATCCCAGCATCTTTTACTCATATGTCAACTTAGGACCGACAGCTGTCTTTTTTATCAGGGGTGTCGGCTAATTTTGGGTTTCCCACCCAAAGTCGGTGTATTAGTGCAGTGCTGTTTCTGGCTTGTCACCTTCCCTGATGTCTCTATGGATTCAGTTTTGTTTGCTGGATCCCGTGTTAATTGGGTCTTGTGACCTTCCCAACGTGCGTGTGTGTTTATGTGCGTATGTGTGTGTGTGTGCGCGCTCGCACACCTGTAAGTGAACGTGTTTGGCCTTCCTTAAATTAGTAAGTATTGGGACCTTCAGCAACAACCCTGAGTGTGTAGACAGTAAATCCTGGGACCTGCTCTTGCACCCCTGCATGTGCAGCCAATGTGTTGTATTCTTCTTGTCATGGGTGAACTTGCTGGGGATCCATAGGGAGATTGAGTCACATGACCGTCTTTCCACCCACATGTGTGGGTAAAGGAACATAAGCATTTAATTGTAGGTTTCTGTGATATACATTATTCTGTTTATCTTCCTCAGATCTGGTTAGGTTCATCCAGATTAGCCTGTGCATTCTCGTGCAGACTGACTCAAGGTCTGTTGCATCAAAATTCTTCTTTTCAGCTCCAATACTATATATAGTAAGTTTTAGCAGAGTTATTGAGGTCAAAATGACTTGTGCACTGACTGTCGAGAACGTTTTGTTGCATTTATTGGTGATGTATACCGATGATTGCAATGTTTTGATCTGGACATATTTTGGAGTTCAGCTAGTGTTTCCCTGGCCCAGCCTGGACTACGATTCCACAGAGAGGAATGAGTGAAGCAAAGCATGTGGGGTTCAGAAGCGCCTACCATATGGTTCACCTGCCCTCTTTCTCATCCTACAATTAATCAGACCTTCTCAACAGCCTCAGAAGCCAGAGTCCGTTCTATGTGGTTAATTATTCGACGGGATAGAAGGGTGCGCCATGCGCTCCTGATCACTGCTTCTTCGTGTTGGAGTCAACAGGAAAATTGCACAGTAATTATGGGGAATTGCAGAACAGAGGCGGACTTCACGCATCAGACCGAAGCCTCAAAAACCCTGACGCCAACAAAAATACCGGTTGCATTACAGCTCCCGCGCAAAAATGTCAACCCTTTGCTGTACTGGGTGTCCTCCTCCCGCGCAGCCCTTGGCTCTGCCGTAGGCCGTGCATTGGCAGCATATGTGCTGTGTAATGTCTGATGGTGCATATGGAGGATCGTTCCTGCGGGCTAGAGGGTCAAGTTCAGCTGACCTCTTTGCTTTGGTCATCTTCAAGTTACAGGTGCCTTCAAAGAATCGAGGCACACAAGTACCTTCATTCATATTTTCATCCTTGCGGATCTTGGCTGTGTGTCTTCCCATGTGATGTTGTGTGTTTTAAAAAAGCGCTCGATCACCAGTGAGGGTATCCTGAAAAGTAAAAATGTTTCCTGTCTCAGGAGGTCTTTCAAAGTCTACGATGCCCATCCATGAAATGAAACCCTCCCACTCTTCCTGTTGTAGGTGAGACCTTTCGTTGCCGCCTAGGCTCTTAACTTTAGTAAAACCATGCTTGATGAACCTGGGGGCCATAGCTTTTTAAAATAGGAGTTTATGCTTTATATTTCGACAGTGATTAGCTTGAGTTTCCTCAAAGTTGACTGGAGACCTCCTAATGTGGGGACTGACACACAAGTGACCAATGGGTACAGTTTACTGGGCGAATCCTCATCTCCATTGCATTTTTGGAAAAGCGCCTATGCATGCAGTATGGAACATTTCTGAATTTCGTAGCCCAAACTGCTTTGTCCAGCCGGCTGTCAGTGCAAAGATGGAGCGCTCTCGTCTTCTTGACTCACGGATTGCCTTCAGAGCACAGGGCACATGCCTCTTGAAGCCAACTCCATGGATTCTGTTGTGGACATTCATGGTGTAAGACATAGATGCTACCTTGTTGACGGCAGACCTGCCTTTGTTTTCTTGCAGCAGATATTTGAAAGCAGAATGAGTAACAGAAAGCAGCCAATAACTGAGGTAAAGCTCTACACCCACCGGACTCTGCACCACACAGAGCTGACACAGCCTTATCACTTGGGGAGTCTATTGGGCAGGTTGTGCATTCATTTTGTCCTCTAAGTGAGAAGCACAGGAACAGGCCCTCAATGTTGAAGTGACACTGTGTCTTGGAACTCTGTGCAAAGGATGAGCAGCTACTACAGTCTCCGTTAGCGAACCAGTGTCAGAACTGCAACGCTTTATCAATGTTGACGAAGCGCTGTTCAATGCAGAGGGGCTATAATTCCAACAGATACAAACACACAGTTCAGGTGCTTCAAGTCATTGCTAGGTACAGGTGAAGGCTGCAAGGGTAGACTCTGCCAACCCCTACTTCAAGTATGGACGGAGATGAGCCAAACCTTCCTGAGATTGCCCTGTCCATCCATTCTGCAAGTGCTAGGGAAACGTGAAATTAACAGTGCACAACAGACAAGAGATCGACAACATACTGCTCAGAGCTTTTGGATTTTGCGACGACTAAATAATATAGCATTTCCGTTAATTATATCATTCATTTTTGGCTACCTTGTTAGGCTGTCTTGACATACCCCAAGATTGCATGTTAATACTTTCTGGTGTTCATCATAAATGTCTCTCTGTTTATTCCGATCATTGGTTTATAATGTCATTGATTATTTGTTAAATATATTGCACTTAATATTAACTAATATTTTATGTTAATGTCCATATAATGGAAATGCTACTCTAATGAATTATTAAATGAGCACAAAATGAAGTAGGAGTTAGATTTTTGTATCTGAATATCCATTTAGTAACACAAAATTACCAAAACGTTATGGAATAAAACATTGGACATGTCTGTCCAGTTAGCAATTGAGTGGGAGAAATATCCTAATGGTATTTAGAATCAAGGTGACTAGAGGTTGGGGCGAACCTAGCGTAGCCACTACAACCAAGATATGGGGCCTATCAAAAGCCTTAATAGTCAACATGGGGACAGGATGAGGCGGTCCAGCAATATCTCTGTGCCCCTGGTTGAGTTTCACAAAATACTCATTATCGATGATTCATGGTTCTTGCAACAGCAAAGTTCTAAACCCTTTCGCTGCTAGGCCTTTTTCCCCTTGTGCTAAGCTTTTTTGTGGCTATTTGAGGTAGTTCGTGATTAGGCCCCTGTAACTTTTTTTCCACACAAGGTACCCATGCCAAATTTTAGTCTTATTCTTCCGACATCATGGGGATTTTAGAGGTACCCCAGGTTTGTGGATTTTTTTTTGAAGAGGGAAAAAGTGCTGCAGAAGAAAGCGTCTGTGTTTTTTCCCCTGCAAAGGGTATCAACAAAGCGTTTGTGGTGTTGAAATTACCGTCTTCCTAGCTTTCAGGGACAGGCAGACTTTTGTCAGAAAACCATTTTTTTACACAGTTTTGGCATTTTGCTGGGAGATAGCCTATTTTTGCTACTTGTTGTTATTTCAACCTCCTTCCAGTTAGTGGTAGAAATGGGTGTGAAAGCAATAATGGAACCGGAAAAATATACAATTCTGAAATGTAAACACAATTCAGAATTCAGCAAGGGGTAATTTGTGTAGCTCCTTCAATGTTTTTTTAATAGAAACTAACAGATGAAAATAAGACAAATTGAACATGAGTTGAACATTCATTTGTGCCAACGTTTTCACCTGTCACTTCTTCTAAGTATGACAGATTTTTTAAAGTAACATACAGTTAAATCCGATGGACCCTTCTGGTTGTGGGGATATACAAGACTTGTCGGTTCATTAAGAACCCGAGGAAACCAGAGACAATAACTAAGCTGCGTCTTGCAAAGGGTTTTCATTGTGCACCGGGTATATAGCTATTCATTTGGTAAAATATAAAGAGTGAAAAATAGGTATCAAGGACATCTATGTATTTCCAAAATGGGTACGAAGTAAAGAGATTAGAAGCAATAGCTATTTGCACAACTCAGAAATTGTGGCTAACCATACTAGCATGTGAATTATGGGACAATATTCAAAGTGACTTGTTTTTTACACATTGTCTCACATTTGAAAGGCAGAAATGCATAGAAAGTTAATTGGTAATAACAGTTGCTCTACAATTCTGTGATCCCCTAAGTCTCCCGATAAAAATGGTACCTCACTTGTGTGGTTAGGCCTACTGCTCGTGACAGAAAACAGGCCCAAACGCAATGTGGACACACCTCATTTTTACAGTGAAAACTGGCCCTTTATTTTCAAAGTGCCTGGCTGTGGATTTTGCACCCTTGCTCTGCCGGCACCTAAGGAAACCCAGCAAACATATACATTTTTGAGAACTAGACACACAGAATAATCCAGGAGGGGGTGACTTGTTTTGTTCACACCAGGTTCTGTTCCCCAGGATCCCTTACAAACCTCAAACTCTGTTAAAAAAAAACACAGATTTTCCTCACATTTCTGTGATGGAAAGTTCTGGAATCTGCGTCCACACAATTCCACCTACCCTGCATTCCCGAAATTTTCAGATAAAAATGGTACATCACTTGTGTGGGTAGACCTAGTGCCCACAACAGGAGAAAGGCCAAAACGCAACATGGACACACCACATTTTTACAGTGAAACTGACCTTTTTTTTAAAAAGTGCCTATCTGCGGATTTTGAATCCTAGCTCTGCCAGCACCTAGGGAAACCTATTAAACCTATATATTTTTCAAAACTAGACACCCATGGAAATACAGAGGGGGTGACTTGTGTGGCTCTCACCAGGTTCTGTTACCCAGAATACCTTGCAAACCTCAAACTTTGCAAAAATAAACACATTTTTACTCATATTTCTGTGATGGTAAGTTCTGGAATCTGTGGGGATCCACAAAATTCCACCTTCACCACATTTCCCAAAGTCTCCCGATAATAATGGTACCTCACTTGTGTGGATAGGTCTAGTGCCCGCGACAGGAAACGGGCCAAAACACAACGTGGACACACCACATTTTTACAGTGAAAACAGAACCATTTTTTGAAAAGTGCCTAGCTGTGGATTTTGAACCTTAGCTCTGCCAGCACCTATGGAAACCTAGCAAACCTATACATTTTTTAAACCTAAACACCCTGGGGAATCCAAGATGGGGTGACTTGTGTGGCTCTCACAAAGGTTCAATTATCCAGAATCACTTGCAAACCTGAAACTTTGTAAAAAAAAAAAAAAAGAATGTAACCACATTTCTGTGATGGAAAGTTCTGGAATTTTCGTGGGTTCACAAACTTCCATCCACCACGCATTCTCTAAAGGCTCCCGATATAAATGGTACCCCTCCCGTGGCAGGGAAAGGCCCAAAACGTATTGTGGAGACATCAAAATTACCTATCACAAAATGACCTGGTTTTGCAGAGGGGCTCACCTGGGTTTTTGGCTTTGTGCTCAGCGGCCATTTAGAGAAACCTACCACACCCAGACATCTTTGAAAACTAGACACCCGGGGGAGTTCAAGGAGGTATGACTTGCGTGGACCCCCAGCCCCCCCCAATGTTTTCCTACCCAGAGTCCCCTGCAAACCTCAGCTGGCTAAATCATTTTTTCTCAAATTTATGTGTGAGGAAGTTGTAGGATCACTAGGCTGACACAAATTTCCTACCAATTGCGTTCCCCTAGGTCTCTCACTAAAAATGGTACCTCGCTCGTGTGGGTGGGCAAGTACCCGTGACAGGCATGGGCCCAAAATCTATTGTGGAGACATCAAAATTACCTATCACAAATCAACCTAGTTTTGCAAGGGGGGCACCTGGGTTTTTGGCCCTGGGCTCGATGGCCATCTAGGAAAAGCTACCAAACCCACACATTTCTGAAAACGAGACACCCTGGTGAGTCCAGAGAGGGATGGGTTGCGTGGATCGTACTACCCAGAATCCCCTGCAAACCTCAAATTTTGCTGATAAAATCAAATTTTTCTCAAATTTCTGTGTGGGAAAGTTGTGATATATTTTTGAAAAATATTCTTACAAACAGACAGACGGAGAGGCTTGCACAGACAGACAGAGGACTGCACAGACAGAGGCTTGTGCCAATAGAAAATGAGGCTTGAACAGGCAGTCAGAGAATGTTGCACGTTTAGTAGAAAATCCACTTCCTGATTACACTTGTTGCTTACCTGTTGTAGCAGAGGAAAAATATCCTGATACAAAGGCCGTTTACCACCTTGAGAAAAATGTTTTTGTTGACCCTAGGCTCATCTCCTAAATTCACACACCTCACTACATAAGCTATGCACATCATTTAATACAGCATTTTATAGGATTTCTCCCATATGGATAACATAGATAAAGCGCCCAGTTTCAGCCCTTAAAGTAAACAGCATAGCGCTTAATTAACCGATTTATTGTGCCCCATGCGTTATTTAATGTTCTGTGAGCTATGTCTATAATAATAATAATAATAATAATAATAAAAGCCTCTTATATAGCGCCTGGTTACACTAGAGAACAGTGTGTCCCCACGCTTTATGAACATGGACTGGGCTGTTTCCGGGAGAATAGAGGGAAAAGACTGATGGGGGCGTTTCCCTGAGGACCTTCTAGATAGGTTAAGTGCCAGTCGGGCAACTGCGTTTTGAACGCACTGCAGACACTGAAGACCTTTTTTGCTCAAGCCCATATACAGTGAGTTACTGTAATCAAGATGGGGTGTTACCAGAGCATGGATCAGAGTTTTCCTGTTGGTTGTAGGGAGGGACTCCAGGGTTTTGCGAAGAGTCTTAAGGATCCCGTAACATTTGCCTGCTATCCCTCTAGTGTGGTGTTCAAGGGACAGGGTAGAGTCTAATCTGACCCCTAAGTTTTTCTCCTGCTCGGAGGGCTTTGGTATGGCGCCCAGTTCTGATGGCCACCATGCAGACGACCAGATGGACGGAGTCTTCCCCAACACAAAAAGCTCTGTTTTATTTGCGTTAAGGCATAGACAGTTGTTATTCATCCATCTGGCTAGGTCACTGAGGTATGCCGAGAAGCTAGTTGAGGCTTCCTCGGGCGGTCGAGATAGTGCCACCACCAGCTGAGTGTCATCCGCATATGACACTATCTCGACCCCATATGCCTCGACTATTTTGGCCAGGGGTGCCACGTACAGGTTGAATAGTGTAGGGCTCAAAATTGAGCCCTGAGGCACCCCATGTCTGAGTGCTTGGACTTCCGATTTGAAAGGAGGGCAATGGACTTGGAATTGCCTATTAGCCAGGAATGAGCGCATCCATTCGTGAGCCAGGCCATCAATTCCAGCCTCGCTAAGACGTGAGTGTAGTATGGGATGGGAGACGGTGTAAAATGCCGCACTCAGATCTCATAGGAGGAGCGCGACTGTCATCCCCTCATCTACTCTACCTCTTAATAGCTCCGTGGAGAAGAGAAGAGCTGATTCAGTAGAATGATACGTTCTGAATCCTGACTGCGAGGGGTGGAGATGATGACCTTCTTCTAAGTGCTTTATCAGCAGGGCATTGACTATCTTTTCCACCACCTTAGCGCAGAATGGTAGGAGCGATATAGGACGATAGTTGTCCAGTTGGGTTATACTAAGATTGGTCTTTTTCTTGATATCCCTACATAATTGCAGTAGTTGCATCAGTAAAAAACCAAATGATATAATAACACCATTCTGCAGTTCCAAGACCTGGACAAAATTAATTTAAAAAAATTAAACGACTGAACGACCCACTAACTATGGGCCCGATTCACAGAAGTAATCTGAGACAAAATCATAAAATGACTACTTTTGGTATTCACAGAAGGCATTTAGTAGTCGTAAAGTTAGGATTTTGTCTTAAGTCTGTCTTAAGTCTGTCCTAAGTATGTCTTAAGTTTGTCTTAAGTCTGTCTTAAGTCTGTCTTAATTCAAACTTAAGACAAAAACCTAACTTTACTACTACTAAATGTCTTCTTTGAATACCAAAAGTAGTACGTTTAGGATTTTGTCTCTGATTAGTTCCGTGAATCGGCCCCATTGTTCCTATCTGTTGGTCTGACTCAACCGCTGTGACCCTCGCATTGTTGGGTTTAACTATGAATCTGAGCCATTTGTTTAACTTGCAAAAGTGCCTAAATTTGAGTCTTGCATACTTTGTGAACAGAATTACTTGTGCTTTTTGGTACTAATGTTTGTTTTTTGCTTGTTTCAGGGGTATCGGAAAGCAGGGTTTCCAGTGTCAAGGTGAGATCAGCTAGCATGTTGTACTGATTATTTCATCATTCTGTCCATTTATTAATTGTCTTTTGTCTTATCGCCCTCATTTTCTATTGTTTGGTTAATTGAATTACTGTTCTATTTTCCACCTTTGTGGAATGCTTTGTTACAGAATGCTATATTGTACAGTTACTTTTATACCAACTTGTTCTAATCTTTTGATTGCTTCATGAATCAATTACTTCACCATTCTTAATATCTAATATTTGTTTAATCACTTACTGAATGTTTGTTTATTTAACCATTCTATTGACCAATTGTGTGGATCTAATGATTGCCTACGGTATTATGAAATTAGACAGCTGACATTCCCAGTCTAGTAAATCCTTAAAGAATATCCTAATCGATTAAAATGATGTGCTCGTTTGTGCATAGGGAGCCAGTGGAGCTCCTTCAGGTGTGGTGTGATGTGAGTGTCATGTGGTGATGTTGAGAGTGATTCTGGTCGCCAATTTCTGAATGGTTTGCAGCATTCTGGTGAGATTTCTGTTGCTCCTGGCTTAGAGACTGTTCTCATTCTCGAGCTTGCTTGAAACCAGGGCATGTGACCGTTTTCTGGGTGTTGATTGAGAGCCATTTGATAATCTTCCACACATCTTCAGGGTATGGAAGCATGAGGCAGTGACCCCGGGCGGTGATCCCAAACGTTCTTGGATTGGGTGGTGGGGGTCCATGCCCATCCTAGCTTTGTTGACCACCAAGTGGAGTCCCTCTGGGATGTACTCCTCCTGAAGAGCATCATTTTGGTCTTGTAGGTGTTCAGCTTTAGACAATTGGTTTTCATCCAGTGGGTGATATCAGTCATGCAGGCATTGAATTTGATCCGGGTACCAGGTGTGAGGGAGTTGCGAGGATTGAGTTGCGAATAGTCGGCGTTAGAGAGGACGTCGATTTCATGAAAGTTGATGACACAGACTACAGGGATCATCAATGTGTAGAAAAGGTTGGCCTCAGGGAAGATGTTTGCAGAATTCCCCAGATGAGGTCACGGGCATCCAAGGTGTACTGTGCCAGACTGACTGACAGGGTACTCCCAATCAGGAAGAAGCAGATCCATTGGAGAGTATGTCCTTGGATTCTAATGTCATGTTGGATTAGATGAGGATGAGGTGGGAGACAGTGTCAAATGCTGCTGAAAGGTCCAGGAGGATGAGGGTCACTGTTCCTCCTTTGTCCAGAGTCATACAAATGTCATCCTTGGTGGTGATGAGGTCAGGTTCCGTACTGTGGTTGGATCGGAAACCAGACTGAGTGGTGTTGAGGAGTTGGTGGTTATTGAGGTATTTGGTGATGTGAAAGTTAACAATTTTCTCTAAGACCTTGGGCAGGAATAGTAGAAGGGAGATTGGTCTGTAGCTGGCGAGTGTTGTAGGGTCTGCAGAGAGTTTCTTCAGCAATGGGAGGACTGTTGCGTGTTTCCAAGCATTCGAGAAGGTCTTGGAACAGATGGATGCATTCAGAATGGGGTGTGAGTATGGTACTGATGGGATGTAGTCCTCTGGGTTAGTTGTGGTGGGGACAGGAATTCGATGTGACCCCCAAATGGATGGATTTCATGGTGGTGGTGGTTTCTTATGTGGGGATGACAGGCCATGTGGTTAGCATTGATTCTTTGGATAAGATCAGGAGGTGTTTAGTGAGATGTGTCGGATTGGAATGTGGGCTGCAGGCTGAAATTGCTGTAAATGGCAGTGATTTTGTTGCTGAAGAATTGAGAAGTTGGAGGCGGCCGATAGTAAGGTGAAATATTTCACAATGTCAAAGATGTTATTGCTTCTGTTGGTGCTGGCTTCAATGTGGTACGCCAGAGCGGCACGATTGGTGGCCCAGATCATTAGGTTGATGGCAAATCTCAACATAGTCCTGTCTGCATTGTCAAAGCTAATTCCTCATTTACGCTCCAGTTTTTTGCAGTGGTGGTTCATCAGTCTGAGTTCTTCCATGTACCAATTAGCCTGGGGTCTGGATTTTGTTGTATTGCTGTGTTTATAAGGGGCTAGGGAGTTGGTGCAGAAGATGGTCCAATAGTTGAAATTCTTAATGACTTTGGGGAGGCTGTGTTTAGGTAAGTGGGTGTTGAGAGCAGGGTACCAGTCCTTTTCAGTGTTACTGTTCCAGTTTTGGTGGACTGGTCTGGTGGTGGTGCATGTACATTGGATCGGGATGGGAATGCTGAAATTGAGGAGGATGTGGTTTGTCCAGAAGATGGGTATGGTTTGATGACTTGGATGTTTATGGTGAGAATAGGGTCCAGGAGGTGTCCGGGGATGTGGGTAGGTCTGTTTACTCTTTGGGTGAGGCCTAGGCTTCCAAGGTCTTCAGTCAGGGCTCTTGAATTGGGATTGGCCATTGCGTTCCAGTTGGAAGTACAGGTCTACAAGTAGGAGGTAATAGAGGATGAGAGTTGGAACAAAGTGTCAGTGAAGTTGTTGCATGATTCCAGTGGTCTGTAGATGACAGTCCCACATAGGGTGAAGTTGGCTGTAATATGAAGCTTGAACAACAGGTGTTCCAAGTTGGAGGATGGCGTGTCCTCATAAGAGGCGAAGCTGATAGTGTTCTTGTGGATGATGATGATTCATCCTCCTGACTTGTGAAGTCTGCCATGTCTGGCAATCTTGTAGCTGGGGGATGGCTGTGGTGATGCAAGGTGCTGATTCAGGGTTTAGCCAGGCTTCCCTGATGAAATGTAGGTCAGGGTTATTGTCGTTCAGCAGGTCCCAGTTCTCTGTGATGTGTTTCGTGAGTGAGCAGGTGTTGAGGAGCATGCATGCGATTGCGAAGTGTTGTGTAGGTGGTTGCAGGACTGTGTGAGTGTGAGAGAGTGGGGTGTGGGTGTTGTTGGTGTGGTGAGTGTTGGGTGTGGGTAAGGACATGAAAACTTACAGGAAGCGCAGGAAAATGCTCCCTGAGTGTTGTGTGGTGTGACAAGGCAGTTGCATGTGGAGTGGCAGCCACATTTGGGTAGTGGAATGTCGCAGTGTGATGGTGGCAGGAGGGGGGAGGACCAGGGTTCCTGACGCTGGGATTAGTTCAGACATAGATGGACGTAGACGGGTATGCCTATAGCACCCAGCCACGTTGTGGCAGCCATTAAGTAGGTCCTGGGAGAGAGCAGGAGAGATGTCACTTCCTGCTCAGGTGGAGGATGAGAATTCCAGTGATGCCACTTCCTGTGCAGAAAGATGAAAGATGATGGAAAAAGTTGTGGTGGTTTGTTATGCATTGAAACTTGGCAGCAAGCCCCCTCCAGAGGAGTGCCCCCCTCCATCTGAATGTTCTTCCCCCGAAACATTTCAGATTAAATCCCACCAGTGCAGTGATCAAGATAGAAATGTTCCCCAGTGCTGCATCAAAAAGATTCTTATTGCTTTATTATGAATCAGCGGCAGTTGGTGGATATTGCTGAAATATCTGGCTGCTGCAGAAACGTTCAGATCACGCATTTTTTATTTTCTTATTGATTCGAGTTTATACATATAATATGGAAGCAGCAACTTGTCATTATCAATCGTCCACTCCAGTAATGTGTTCTTATAATATCCCACAATTACTTGAATCAATAAATACCCTAAATATTGTTAATATGTAATTATTCAGTTGCGCAGAAAAAAACAGCAGCTTCTTTACAGTCTCAGGATTAAAGTTTCATAAGAGTATTAGTATCATGCAACCCACACATTTCCTTGTAAGTCGAAAGTAAAGCGCATAAATGTGAAACTTGCAGGTCATAAGCTATAGGTAAGCTATGGATATGCCATAAAAAGGATCAGAGTATTAGTACCCATCATTTCTTGTACTAGGTTTGAATATATTTCTCCCATATGCCCACATTTCTATCCCAAAATCTCAAGTGGAACAGTTCTTCCTGAAAAACGATATCGTTTTTTTTTCTTTTTCTGCTCTAAAATAGTAGGATGCAATTCGTCTTTCCAGTGTTGAGCTACCAAGGTTCTTGCACCCTGAGTGTCAACAGACCATAACACGGATGTGGATTTATGCTTTTGTGCCACCTCTCTGGTCATGAGGTCAATTTAAACCACAAAATGTATGCTCCTAGTACCATTCACAAGTGTGGTACTTAGGGCACCTGTCACTGGAATGGTGGAAAGCCTTCAGTAGTTGATGTTTTCAGAAATACTGGATTTGTTTCGGATTGGCCCCAAGTAGAGCCTTGTGCATGAATTAATGTAGACATTTCCACTCAGATTACGCTATCTGAAGGCCTGCTCTCCTGACATATTTCTCAAGAGCCTTCTTGTTGCTAGGCAGATGTGGGCCAATACGCCTGCTATACACATTGGAAATATACCCCCTTGATCTTGTTTCAAGGCATAGTCCTTTGCAAATCCCTGCTTCCACCCAGTCATGTGCATACTTCCTCCATCAGCTATAGAATTGCAAACATTTTTTTTAAAGCATCTCTTATGGGGAGATTAAGCTCTTTATATATGTCTGAAAATGATTTAAACTCTACTCCATTTATCACTTATCCCCGATTCACACTACATATTTCGAGCCTAGGTTCGTTTGCCTCAGCGATGATTGGTTCAGGCCTATTCTGAAGAGGTATGTACCCATGCCACAGAGGAATTGGCTTTGAAAGGCCAGCCATCCTCTTTGGGGCACATATTGTTCTTAACCACCATCCAGGCTATTTAAGTTGCCATTGATTTATTTCAATGCAGAGTTGTATCAAGTGAGTTCCTCTTCCATGCTCATGATTCTTGGGGACTTGATCTTAAATGTACCATTATTTATCACCCATAAATTATCCTTTTATTTTGCTTTGAATTTGATTGGTCTTTTGCAACACACATCTCTCTGCCACCCATTGACATTGCTACCCTCAGTATCTCATCAGCTTCTTTACCTTCTGCATCTCAAAGCAGCCTAACCCCTTCCTGCCACGCTTTGATCCATCACCCTATGAAGATCATCTCCTCCACTATTACATTGACATAACCTTCCTGGACTTAACATCGAAGGTCCAATGTCAAGCGCACAAATTCTCCCTGACTTCATCCTATCATCCAAGGATACGTCAACTAGATTCCGAACAACCTTCCAAGAGTAAAAGCTGTAATATCCTTAGCATTCTGCTAGTGTGCATGTTGGCCATCAGGTTAAGAAACTCACAGCACCGCTGTACCTTACATGAGATTAATTTTATTTTCTCCAAGTTTATCCCTTTTACATTATTTGTAAGATGGCAGTGCTTGCCATCCTGAACTGTTAACTTAAATCTTTTCTTTTGCCTTTTAAGTCTCATTTCCTTGGAGGGAAGCTGATTGCCATTCCCTGTGCAATCAATTTTCTCTTTACATCTAACTCTTAACACTTCATTAGATAGGCCCTTCATTGAGAACATATGATGGCGTCCGAGACGGACGTGTGAGAGGTGAGCTCCGCAATGGCTCCTCTCTGCTTGTGAGAAAGCCAAGTACAGAGAGGTCAGAGGTGTAAAACATTTGGGAAGAAAAATTCATTAAAGGAGAAGGTGAAGGAGCCGGTACCGTTTGCCCAGAGGCTGAAGCTGAGTGCGAAGCAGCCAGGAGGCAGGTCAGAGACACTGGAGCCAAACGGCGGACGCCCCAACAGGCTGCATCTGGTGCATTGAGGCCTCGCTGAGGTGTTGGGGGCGCCACAGCTGGAGCAAGTCGCAGGAACCAACGGAGGACGCCGTGGCGGGTTGTTCTCTGGTGTACCGTAGGTGAGGTGCTGGGAGGCACAACAGCTGCTGTGAAGGACTGGAACTGACGGAGGACGCCACGGGGCCAAAACGAAGGACGCGTCAGGTGGTGTTAATCATTGGAGTTGGAGGAGGACACCGCAGCAGGCTGCTTTTCTTTTTCTCCGCCGCTGTATTGGAGACTGCCACACTTACAGGCAGGGTGTGGTGAGCAGTGAAATTGAGCGGCTGTGTGGAGAGGGTCAGGAGGGGTGAGTGTACAGGGAGGTGCGCTAATGCTGCCCCTTGTGATCTGAACTTGACACAGCCATTGAATGATTGATTGCATTGCTGCGCTGCTTCGAATCTAAATCGGCACGCATAACAAAGCTTACAACTATAACTCACTAGTGGCATTTTATAAGGAAGATATCGGAGTGGGTAAACGCTTCAAGATGCCACCAAAAACAGCACGAGGTGGTAAAAGCAGAGGGATGTTGGATACTCCGCTGGGTAATCGACCTCCGGACTCTCAGAAAGGAGGAAGCATTAAGAAAAAGGCTCTGGAGGGAGCAGTAGGAGAGCTAAATTGCCCCAATTATAAGGATGAATATATGAGCGAGGGAAAAAGCAAGAAAGTACCACAAATGTTTGCAACATCTAGGAAAGAAAAAACTAAAGTAATACACAATACTGTGCTTCAACAAAAGCTCCCAGGGAACCAGCAAGTCAATTAAATGGCTTACACCCAGCAGGGGAGGATTTGGCCGGTGACCAATCTGAAAATGTGGCTCAATCGATAGTGCCAAAAGTACAAAACCTGGAGGGAACTACTGAAGACCAGGTTCTCGATTCTCTTACTAACCAGGTCACAGAGCCAGGATTGAATATAATGAAAGCAATCTTACCTAATGGCGAGAGTGACTCAAGTGAACCTTTCTTTTCACTATCAGACCCATCAAACATGTCAGATGAGGAGTAGGAAGAAGGTCTGAAAGGGAAGTCTCTAGAAGGGTCTATGCCGAGCTTAGGAAGTGAGTATATTGACTCAACAATGGACTGTATATTGGAAGAGAAAAATGTAGATGCTACTTTGGTGTGTAACAAACCTGTGGTGCAAAAGACTGCAAATACAGACACATCTCAAGCCAGGGCAGGCAAGAGTTCAATGTGGAATATATCTCTCTTCTCGCAACCTGCAACTGAATAACAAGGTGGTGAGGAACATCTTCCGGGTATACAGGGCCACCCTATAATATTGATGAGGTATCACTGATGTCAATTCATCAATCAATAGTGGAACATACAGCGGATACCCGTTCGGAAAATCAGAACACACACTGCCTGCCGTAAAGTTCAAAATACGGTTAGGAGAATTGCAAAGACTTGCGGTGAATTCACTGAATGAATTAATGTAGCGGAAGGGCAGATATCCGCTCTAGAGGATGAAGTGGTGGTACAAAGAGCTGATATGGATATGATAACATCCCATCGTGAGGATATGCAATTAAAGACAGTTGACTTAGAAAACTGGCTTTGACTAAATAACTTCAGGATACTGGGAATACGAGAAGAGTAGAAGGGACAGATGTCCACAAGTTTGTGCAGGAACTTTTTATTGAGGCTTTCCCGGAGTTAACAATATGGAACTGGGCTAATGAGATACAGGGAGCCCACAGATTTCCGTTTACACAGCCTGTTGGAAAAAAGGGTCAAACAGAAAACCACCCTAGAGCAATCCTGATCAATCTGAATAATTTTTTGGCTCGGCAAGCACTGTATGACTTGGCATGACCTGATAGGAAACGACAAGGCAAAGGGATCCAATTAATCGTGAGGCCGGATTATTGCCACCACACAGTGGAGAGAAGATGGCACCTAAGACAACTAATAAGCCACTTTCAGAATAAAGGTGCAGAGACTTTTCTGCTGAACCCAGCAACACTGAAAGCTCTGAATAAAGGTCAAATATGCTTCTTTGCATCGGAAATACAAGCCAAAGAATATTTGAACACTCTTTGAAACTGTATGGAAATTAAGGGTGAAATAACATAGTTAAAAGTATGAGATTAGAACAAATTTTGGATTAGGGTTTTGTGTATATGCTAGTATAGTTAAAGCAATGTGCAAACATAGATGGTGTAACATTATTATTATTATTATTATTATTATTAAGGCTTTTATATCGCGCTCTATTACTAAAAAAATAGTATCCTGGCGCGTTGAAAGGCAGAGCAAACTAGGTGGGCATAAATATCTAGGAATACAGGGTGTGAGGAGGTTTAGACTATAATATTAAAAAGATGGGTTTTTAGACTCTTCTTAAAGGAGCAGAGGGTCGGAGCAGTTTTTAGATGAAGAGGTAAAGTATTCCAAGATTTCGCTGCTCTCACTGAAATCGATTGACCGCCAAGTCTGCAAGATTTGAATTTGGGGACAGCCATTAGGCACAAATTGGCCGAGCGCAAAGGGCGATTAGGAATGTACAGGGAGAACCTATTTCTCAAGTAGACAGGCCCAGTGTGATGAATGGCTCGATACGCCAGCACTAGGATTTTAAACAAAATCCTGTGGGCAACAGGAAGCCAGTGCAATGCACGGAGAAGAGGTCGAGCACTGGAACGCCTTGGGACGTTGAACAGGAGTCTGGCAGCGGCGTTCTGAATAACCTGAAGGCGATGAATCAGGTAAGCCGGTAGTCCAGAGAACAGTCCATTAGCGTAGTCTAACCGAGAGAGTATCAGTGCCCGAATAACAGTCTCTTTAGCTTCTTTTGGTAATAGAGGGAAAAACCTGCGCACAGTTTTTAGGGTGAAAAAACAGACTTCAGTGACTTTGTTTATATGGTCTTCAAACTTAAGATTCTTACCGAACCAAACCCCCAAATTCTTCACTGGGCCCGACGCAGCTTTTGGAGGGGGTAGGTCGGTAGGCCAAAGACGGTCACTAAAGTCCTCAGGGAAAGAGCCATATAGCAAGATCTCGGATTTACATTCATATGTAGACATCCAAAGAGATAGTATGTTATGGAACGAGGGAAAACGAATAGAGAGGATACTGGAGTGAAGTCTCTCCCCATCGCAAGGGCCATAAGCCCCTTTTCAAAAAGTATTGGGCGTAGGGTGGGTGGGAGAGGGGGGACGTCACTAGAGGTGGAGGGGGTGGTGAGTGTTGGGGTCACGGAAGGGGGGAAGCGAGGGAGGGTAATAGAGGACGTTGGGGTAGGGGGTGGGGGGTGAGCAAAAACAAAAACCAGAAATCAGTTGTATGAATATGTATATATAATGGAATACACAGTAGTATGAAGGGATCCCAGAATTATTGGCAATGGCTATCTAAGATATTTATACTCGTAAAATATGGTTAAATATACGATTCGCTGATCAAATGTTGGTGATTTAAATGACAAAATAAAACGGGCAAGGGTTTTTGAGATAATTACTATGCTGAACCCGGACGTCTTATGCTTACAAGAGATGCATATTGCATGGGGTAATAAATATTTTCTTGAGTTTCAAGGGTATTACCTAGCTGTATGCTCCTCCCAAACGTCTACGATGAGAGGAGTGGCCATATATATCAAGCAACGTAGTGGGATGGCCCTTCGAACAAAATCTGATAGATGGGGCCGATTGGCGATAATGGAGCTATCCCTGGGCTTAACTGTGGTAAATGTGTATGGGTAAAATTTGAATGATCAATATATTTGGGAGGAGCTGGAGATTGAGTTAGCCCACTGGCCGCACTCGCTGATTATATGTGGTGACTTCAATTTACATATGGATGGAGATAGAGCTTTAAGTTTTTATGTAGGAAGGAAACCCAAAGTATATAGAGCAATTTTTGCTCTTCAAAGTAGTCATGGGCTAGCCGATGTCTGGTTAGAAAAGCAACAAAATGATCCAAGCTTTACATATTTTTTGCATCCCCATAAAAAATGTGTTAACCTAGATTATTTCTTTGCCCCAGTCAAATGTTGGATAATTTGGATATAAAAAAACTTCCACAGCTGTACTCGGATCAAAATCCGCTAGTTTTGGAAATTAAGGAGGTTCAGGGTTTGAACAGACAAACTCCTTGAACTTTTGATAAAAAATTACTATTGGATAAAGAGTTCTGTACCTACATTAAGTATTGGACTCAGACATTTTTTGATTCTAATAGATATAGTGCATCCCGAGCACTGTTGTGGATACATTTAAGGCTGCTTTGAGGGGTGAAATGATAGGGTTTGTAGCCCATACACGGAAAAATCATAAAATACAGATGGATTAACTGATTAATAATCTTGCCAAACTTGAAATGGAACATATCCAAATAATTAATAACTGAGCTTTAGGAAATGTACTGACACAGCATATGTGTAAAATAGCACTGGCTAAATCTGAAATCAGTCAGTATTTTCAAGAAAAGGTGGCCCAAAAATTTCAGACGTATCGCAAAGAACTTTAGGATTACGGAGAGACAACAGGGAGATTATTGACTCTAAGAATAGACAAAAAAAGTTAGGAATAATATATTAAAAATGCAAGATAAAAATGGAGTATTGGTATCAAACCCGGAAAAGATTACTAAAGGAATTCTACACTAGATTATATCAATCAGATGCCCTGACAGAGGACCAAGTGGACCAAGCAGATATTGGTAATAGTGATGCCCCACTTCCTAGGGTAAATTATGAAACTTCTCATGAACTAGAATTGGAAATAACTCTAGAAGTACAGGAGGCATTGGGGTCTCTTTCATCGGGTAAAGCAGCTGGGCCAGATAAATTACCTATTGAAGTGAATAAAATGCTTTCTCTACAAATATTGCCCCTTCTGCAAGATCTATTTATGGATATCCAACATCGCGGAATACCATTACCGTCATGGCAGGACACAGATGTTATAGTTTTTCTAAAGAAAGGTAAACCCCCTGAACTGCCCTCGTCATATCATCCAATTTCTCTTATAAATGCGGACGCCAAACTATACTCCAAAATGATGGCCACCCGATTACAAAAGAATATAGTTGCACTCAATTCACCAAGGCAACATGGCTTTGTTCCCGGCCGGGGAACCGCAGACCAAAATCTCAATAATGGACATCGCGGAGGTAGAGAAAAGAGAGGTGGCTGTGGTCCTCCTGGACGCAGAGAGAGCCTTTGATTGTGTGGCCTGGCAGTTTTTGTGGTCCAAATTGACTGAGAGAGGTTTTGGCACAGGATTTCTTAGGGCAGTACAGGCAATGTATTATAAACCCCATGCAAGCATACAAACAATGGGGCACACATGTAGGATGTTGGAGGTAGAAAGGGGTACTCGCCAAGGGTGCCCCTGCTCCCCAATCCTGTTTGCATTTTATTTAGATCCATTTATCTCCCAAATTTTGAATAATCAATTAATTAAACCAGTAGTTACTCATAGGTATGAGACAAAAATTCTTTGGTTTGATGACGAAATTGCCATAATAACATCAGCTCCACAGTAGGCACTTAGAGAAGAAGAAAAGATGGCAGAAAAATTTGGGAGGCGGTCGGGATAGCTTCTAAATAAATCAAAGATGCAAATTATCTGTTCCCCTCATTGTTTGCTACAAGATTCTCGGGTAACTGAGTAAGCAACATATTTAGGGGTTATATTAACATCTAAATTAACTAATCTATGGGCACTAAATATAGACCCAGCAATGGGTTCAATCAATAGGGAGTTGAGACGGATAGTTCATTTACATCTTACAATAATAGGAAGGATTAATGTAATTAAAACAAAAATATTTGCTAATATTTTATACCTATTTCGGGCTATCCCATTAGAGTTAGTGGCAAGTAAAATACACTGAATTGAGGAGATTTTTTCTAATTTTATTTGCAGCTATCAAAAAATCAGCTGCGCATATAAATATCTGACCCATCCAGTTGACCGGGGGGCTGGAATGCCCCCAATATTCAGTTATACTATTGGGCTACCGCTCTTCAACAATTAGGTACTCTCTATTATTTTGAAAATGAGCGAAGTGGTATGCTAACAGCTCCAAGTATTTATCAACTGCCGATAGGAGAAGCTGCAGGAGGAATATTACAGCGTCAAGATGACTTGAAAAAATATCAAAAGAAAGGTTATAAATGTATAGAGTGTGCTGTGAAATTTTGGAAAAGGATAGAGAAAGTTTGTAAAATAAGAAGTTATACTAAATATACATCACTCTGGCAATCTGACTTTTTACGCCCGACTTTATACAATGGTATGGCTAAAAAATGTGAACAAGCGGGGATCGTTACATTATCAGAGGTTTATTCGAATCAGGAATTGATGGCGTTTATTGAGCTAGTTCAAAGGTTTGGCCTACAACGGGACTCGTGCTTTAAATATTTACAAATACGTAATTGTATAATAGGAATCTCTAAGGATAGTATCAATTTGGGGCTGATACCAATTCTGCAGATTATGGGTAACTCTAAGAATAGAATCAAAGATTTTTATCCAGAGCTGCTAAAGAATATACCGGACGATGTTGAAAAGATAGAACTAAGTTGGATGAATAAGCTAAGTGATGGGGAGGTAGATATAGACAAGGTGCTGGAGATTGGGAATAAAGTTTTTATGTCGGCTAACTTAAAAGCTCAACAATATATAACAGTTTATAATCTTTACTATACACCTTCCAAACTTTTTAAGTGGGGAAAAAGACAATCTGACGAATGTCCGAGATGTCAAACCGGTCCCGCAGATATGGTACATATGTTCTACTTATGTGGAAAGCTAGATAAGTTAAAAGAAGGGACTGAGTCCTTTATGCTCCAGACATTGGGGAAAAACATAAGAATCTCCTCTATACTGATGTTATTTGGATATGATTGCAGGCTGCAGCTAGATTCAGTACAGAGGGATTTTGTGTTTGAATAGTATCAATTGCATCCCCTTTTGATTGCCACAGCATAGAAGGATCAGGAACCCCCTACATTTAATCATTGGCTGTATAGGCTAATATATATTGGGTGGCAGGAAATTGCCCTCTATAAGTGTAAAGGTCTAAAAGCTAAGAAAAATGGCATGAATATTTGGGAGCCTTTAATTGTCTAGATGGAGGAACAAAACAGACAAGATGTTGGCTAATGGAATGGACTGCAATTTGTTGTTAATGAGTAATATCGCAATAACTGCTGAAATCTGGTGATAACCTTGGGGAAAAAAAGGGAGGGATTGTTCAAGTGCAATGTAATGCCAAGTTATAAGATTGACTATAACGAGATATATACTTGCGCTATGTTTTTTCCCTTTTTTATATACTGTACTGTAATATGTCTGATTTCAGGAAAAAAAAAAAGAGAACATATGTGGCGATCCACAGAGCAGACATGTGCAATGGGTGGTCGCCAGGCATACCAAAGTAAAGCTTGTACTCACCCTTCCTCTCTAAAACCTTTGGAGAAAATTAAGCTGCTCCCTTCTCAATGTTTGGGTTAAATATTATTCAGATTTTATCCATAGCCTTTGGATGATGCATTCCCTCCCCCCTCTAAGCATGCTGTGTATAATCATAGATTTAGATCTCTTTATTACAGAGCCACTGTCTTGCTCTAAGAACCATGATGTGCCCCTAATGCCTCAGTGTTAGTACTGTGCTAAAGTTGGCACTAATAGTAGATTATTATTTTTATTCTCGATAGTGTCTGAGCATGTTTTTTGTAATGGAGAGCTAGCTGCATGAGGCTTCAGCACCAAATAGTTCCGCAGTTAAATGTGAATGTGATTGACCATTGCACCATGAGGAAATCAGATTTACTCTCCATGAATTTTTGCTCCCTCCCTCTCTCCCTCTCTCTTTCTCTCTGTTCCTTGCCTAAAACAGCACTGATATATGTTTTGTTACACCTTTCCCTTCTGACAACATCTTCATTTATCACCAATTGGGATTTAAACCCGGTTGTATGACACTACAGCGCGGGCTATTACCACGCGTGCCATTACAACGCTGTTCTTACAACGCAAGTCGTTACAACGACTTGCGCTGTAAGCACTGGATAGTGGAATAGTTTCATTTTCTATTTCAACTCCAGCCCACGTTACAGTAGGGAAGGTGTTGGAATAGAAAATAAACTATTCCCTATCCAACAGCGCCCTCCAGCGCAAGTCGTTGTAACGACTTGCGTTGTAATAGCAGCGTAGTAATGGCAGCGCGTGGTAATGCCCACGTTGTAAAGGCTGCTCATCTTTAAACCCACATGTCCAGATAAATAAATCAGTGCACCATTGCAGATTCTGTAAGACAAGTAGTATTATGTAGCTTTTAAGATTTTCTGGTGGCTGCACCATCTTTCTATGTTGCAACACATCTGTGAACACTTGTGATTCTTTTTGGACTGGAGCAAATTTGCATGCATGCAACTCGTAAAGCTGGTCATACCCCGGGTTTCAATTTTTGCGTTGCTACAAAAAATGTTCAGGATCAATGACATGTACGCCAATCCTTTGCCAGATCATATAGCAATTGTATGAAATTGGATTATTAGGTGAGTAGGACGTGAGTCCTTCACAATTAATAAGTCCAAAAGACCTGTTAGGTCTAAACATACAAGTTCAATAAAAAAATCAAGGCTCATCTCCTAGTAGCTGTGGCATAGAGCAGAAAGGATTACATTATGGAAAAGTCTGTACAGTATTTAGCTGTACTTAATTAATTAAAAAGCCAACACTCAATATTTACCCAACAATTTCTAAAAATAGAGAAACCCTTAATAAGAAAAATGACACCAAAATGACTTCAATCCAATAAGGTGAACAGGAGATATGAAAAAAGACGTCACTGTTCACTCTTGACTGGGACTGAGACATCATTTCAGGCCGACCATGATTGAGGGGAGTTAGGATACCCCAAGCGGGTTGTCCAAGTCCAGGTTGTTGCCTTCAGACTTAGAATTTTTTTATGGATGTCGAAATTCTTCAGGGGGCCTTGTTGCAGGCTGTATTTGACGAAGTCTTCTGGAAGCGTTATACTCGTTGGATGTGGTCCCACTGAAGCTATTGATTCTGGCTAGAAAAGCTCCGACCAGGAACATTAAAAGTACTCTCATTGGGGAGATACCTTTCACTCTTTTGGCAGACCAAGATTTCCACCTTGTCTCTTTCTTTTAGCACAAAATGCTCTAGCTGGGAGCAGAGCAAGCCTGGAACCTGTTTCAGATGAAGTCCACTCAAAGTCCATTTAAAATCAGACATATTTGCAATAAGGTCTAGGGTCTTGGAAGTCCAAAGATTTTCTATGTCCCAACTTTCTTTCAGACTTTTTTGAGAATTTTCTCTTGGTATCTGCTAAGGCTCCCAGGACCTCAAAGACAGCAGTTAGGGGCTAGGCTCAAGTCCAGCAGAGGCCATGAGTCCAGGCACATTTGCTACTGGACAGATGGTCACTCAATGAAAAGGTCTATTTTAGCTTGCTTTGTCCCTGAACTCCACAAGATTTCAGCCTACTGCCACCTTAAAGTCAACTTCTCAGTCCTGTGTAACAAGTTGGAGCAGGCCCAGCCCCTTGGGTCTCCATACAAGTCACAGAGACAGATCTGGTTCCCTTCTGTTCTTCCACAAGTCAAGATGTGTTCTGATGAGATGTGGGTGAGGTGCCACTTTCACAGGATTCACTAGCCAGTAGATGGAGATAACTTTGGAGCAAAAAGTTCCCAGGAGCAAACCTCCCCACTTTTGCAGCACATCCTATTTTCCTTACTGCAAACTATCTTTATTCTGAAGTAACTCCAATATGGAAGACCCATTTTGCCCATTGAATCTGGGGGTGTGCCAGCCAGGGTTTTGTTCAGGTAAATGAGCCATTTCCTCCTCCTCAACTTCATCAAATTGGTTTTGAGACCTGCTCCCCTTTTCATTGTGCTGGTGCCATATGAGCAACAGATGACCTACTGATGACCCTGGGAATAAAAAGATTCTCTTCCCCAGGTCGCCCCTCGCATATAAGTGTAAAAAGACAGACTTCAGCCTTGTACCTTTCAATACAATAAAGTTTCTGAACCTGCCCTCTGATGCCGATTGGTGGTGGTCCTGTGGCCGCCGGCAACGAGCTCACTGTTAGTACAGTCACTTTCTCGGGTTCACTTGACCTTCAATGAGAGAATCAGGCCCTCTGCAGCTGTCTCTTTGCATGTAACCACTCTATTTCTGACAGTGGTTTGTGTGAGCACTAGGCGCCTCTGTAAGCTGTCCTGGTGTGCCCTCTGCCCCAGCAGATTTGTTGTTTACGAGCTGCACCAAGGGGCCCCAGATGGCCTGCTTAAGGCTAAAATCCCCAACAGCACTAATGTGCACAGCAGCAAACCGAAAATAGGCGTAGCTGGATATTTTAAAGCACAAACAGCCAGCTAACACCTATTCTGTAACCCAGGGTTCGTAAAGCGCATGCTGTGGAATGCCATTTAACCAGAGTGCCCTTTGCTTTTATATACCGCAGAGACTGATGTTTGCTTTTACACGATGAAGGAATTGTTTTTTTCTTCAGATTTTTAATGTTGTCTCTGCATTTAACAGAAACGCCGTTGAATGTATGCACCGACGTCATCATTGCATTTCTGCCGCTGTGAACCGAGTTCTGACTCTGCCCTTCTATTTGGCCACCCTTTATGTGCCGCTCCCAAGACCATCTGTGCACGTAAACAGGTGGCACATCCGTCCATCACCAGGTGGTGTGACACTCACTGTACACAGACAAAGGGACTTTACCCTCATTTTACACCACTAAGGGGCTTTTATCGTCACTGACTGCACGTTGACAGTGGCATTTGCCCCCACAGTACACCAGCAAGCGCCTTTTGCATCATTGCATACCGCCAAGGGCATATTCCCTCAGTGCACACCCACAGGTGCCTTTTTCATCACTGTGCACCATCACCCATTCACCCTCTCTTTACACCATCAACAGCCTTAATCCTCTATGTAGACCATCAACAGCCTTCATCCTCTCTGTACACCCTCAACAGACTTCATCCTCTCTGTACACCATTAACAACCTTCACCCTCTCTGTACACCATCAACAGCCTTCATCTTCTCTGTACACCCTCAACAGCCTCCAACCTCTCTGTACACCATCAACAGCCTCCATCTTCTCTGTACAGTGAAGTAGTGTGGCTCACCGGTTAGAGGCGGCAGACCCGAGAGCAGAGGACGGCCCGGGACCAGGGTTCGATTCCCGGCGCGGCAGGTTTCTGGACCAGGGTCAGCGGACTCGATAATTCTCTCGCCTCGGTGCCCACTCTGATCAGCGATCACACTCTGCAACTCTGGGCATTAGCTTGCCTCATCTTCACTAACGGCCCCACCAGACCGCCGGGGATGCCTGGTCTCACCCTGGAGATACCCATTAAGGGACCATCTCTCAGGGAAGCCAGGAAGGGTTTCGCAGCGGTCGAAGCGCCTTGGGACCCTACGGGTAAGTAGTGCGCTATATAAATGCCTATACATTTACATTTACATACACCCTCAACAGCCTCCATCCTCTCTGTACACCCTCAACAGCCTCCAACCTCTCTGTACACCATCAACAGCCTCCATCTTCTCTGTACACCCTCAACAGCCTCCACCCTCTCTGTACACCATCAACAGCCTTCATCTTCTCTGTACACCCTCAACAGCCTTCGCCCTCACTGTGCCCAACGAAGTGGCTTCACCTTCGCTGGACAGCACCAGGTGGTTTGACCCTCACTGTACACAGCCAAAGGGAATTTACCCTCACTTTACACTGCCCTGGAGCTTCACCTTCGCTGGATCCTGCCAAGGGCCATTTACCCTCACAGAACACCACCAAGAGACTTCATCCTCACTAAGCAATGCCAAGAGGCCTCGTCTCACCCATGCTGCATACTGCCAGTGCTCTGATCCTCACTTCTTTCCGCTAAGGAGCTTCGCCCTCACCACCAAACATCTCCACCCTCACTCGTACATCACCACAGAACTTCAGCCCGAGCTCCAGGTTCTTTACTCTTGTGCTATATTTCAAAGTCATATCCTTCACGATGCACCACAATGTCTTTTATCTCACTCTACTTCTCTGAGGGTGTTTCCCCTCTCTGTTCATTGTGAGGGTGTTCTCGCTTACTCTACTCTGTCTCCAGCAAAGGTTTGGAACAATGCAGGCCATGATCCATGGGCGTCCGCAGAAATGTTTCCAAAGGGGGGAGGGGGGGCAAAATTTCAACTTCATCACCATTCTCCGACTGTTGGCAGATAACAGGGTTCTGTAGCGGAGCCCTTTCCCCGGGAGCGAAGATAATGCCCCCTCCTTTCTCAGAAATACAGCCTCCCTGTGCTACATTAAGAATACATGAATGGGAGCTAATTTCTCCAAAAAATGAAGGGACCAAGAAGAACCATCAGAGAAGTCCCAGTAACAGCCAACAGGGAGAAAGTCAAGTCCCATAAACAGTGTTATGTTATGTTAAACTTTATTTGTATAGCGCACATACACCAGGTTGGTTTCTTGGCGCTGCTCTGAAGACTAAGGTGTTACTAGTATGCCTGTTTAAATAGCCAAGTTTTTAGGAGTTTGCGGAAGCTCATGATGTTTGTGCAGGATCTGATCTCAAGAGGCAGGGAGTTCCAGATTTTGTGGCCTAGGGTGGCCAACTTTATCCCTCCAGCACGTTTTAGCCTGAAAGATGGTATGCTTAGGAGGTGCATATGAGTAGATCGCAGGTTGCAGGTAGGAGTATATCTATTGATCAGATTGTTGATGAATTTAGGGCTTTTGTTATTCAGGGCTGTAAAGATGGTGCATTTTACCTTAAGGGCGCATCTTTGGTTAATTGGAAGCCAATGTAGTTTCTTCACAAGGGGGGTGATATGTTGGCCCCTGTTTTCTTGGAGGATCAGCCTAGCCGCCTGGTTTTGGATCATTTGAAGGCGGTGGGTGAGGTAGGCTAGAATGCCCAGGTAAAGGGAGTTGGAATAGTGGGATTTTACCAAGGCGAGTACTGCCTGTGCTTTTGCTTCCTGAGAGAGAAGCCTGCTGATTTTCCTTATTTTCCTTAGTTGAAAGCAGCGGGTAGAGGTCACAGCTCCGATTTGATTTTTCATGGTCAGGTCATTCTTAATTATGACTCCCAAGGTTTTTGCAGATGTAGAGGGAGTAGGGGGCTGCCCCAGTTCTTTAGGCCAAAAGTGGGAGCTCCAGGGATTTGATGAGCCTCCTGTGAGTATTACTTCCGTTTTGTCCGGATTCATCTTAAGGTGGTTGCTGTTCATCCAGTCACGGATAAACAGCATAGTCGTCTGGAAATCGAAGATGCTGGTGGGGGAATTATTAATCAAAAATATTAATTGACAATCATCTGCATAATTAAACGTTTGGATTTTCCTCTCTTTTACTGTATGGATCAGGGGGAGGAGTTATAGATTGAATATGTGCGGGAGAGAGAGGAACCCTGGGGAACCCCGCAAGTGTTCTTTATCTTGGGGGTTGTGAAGTTTCCCAGGCGGACCGCTTGATAACGGTCTGTTCGAAAGGATTTTATCCTTTACAGGGCCGATCCCTGGATTCCTGCATCCATGACACGGGCGACCAGGATGTTGTAGTCGACCGTGTTAAAAGCGGCCCAAAGATCCAGTAGCGCCAGGGCTTGGGGAAGTCTTTCGTCCGCTTTCTCTCGCAGGGAGTCCAGGACAGATAGTACCACTGATTCTGTGGAATGAGCTGGCCGGAAACCTGATCGTTGAGGGTCTAGATAATCTGACTGTTCCAGGAAGGTGGATAGACAGTGGAGTGCTAAAGTAAAGGAAACAACAAAATATATATCAGTAATGACATTTGATTATCATCATACAAAACTAAACATTACGTCTACCAATTGTGCACTCCTCCACATTTACTTGTCTTTGAGGTCTGGTAGGTTGTTGAAGAGATGGTCTCTTGAAATCAAACAAAAGATTGAAGTATTTCTCTTGCTGTCCGTAGTAAAAATAAAAAATATGGTGTGAGTTTGCTTAGTACTAATTTCTTCAGAATGAGCATGATGACAGTCCATGAATAGAGTCATACAATGTCCATGTATTTAAAGAAAGTTCCAGCGCTCCAGCGCTAAACAAGGAAGAAGAGAATTGCGGGAGGAAATAAACAAACTCACCATATTGCCCAAAAATACGCGCAAACACGCGTTTGAAATAAACAAAGATCAAAGCCGAACTCTGGGCTCAGTTAAAAGATGGCATGGACTGCTCCTCAACGCGGAGCTCAAAAACGAAAGGTGGGGCGTCCCCCACTGAAGTCAGCTACACTCTCGCCAGACACCGCGAAAACACTGTGCATCAACAAAAAGAATGAGTGGCAGCCGAATCAAGATACAAAAAAATACGAACTAAAAAAAGGCACCAACCTGCCACCAAGAACGGAGAGTAGGATGCAGTAAACAACAGTGTGGACCACACGCGTTAAGGAAAATTCAGAGGGAACACTCGGTGGTCCCGAGTAGGGATTACAACGGGGGTCGAGGCACGTCCTCGCGCTACAGGAGAATTGCAAAGTCCCAGAGTGCAATCACGCTTCAGGAGACGGCAGGATAACAACGTCCAGAATAACAATAGAGCAAATGAGGCAGTGCACAACACCTCAAAGGACCAAAAATCCTCAGTGACAGGAACAGGAATCCAAAGTGATCAAAAACCAGGAGAGCAGGGCAAAACACCAATAGAGGAAAGCCAAGCACTGAGTCACCACAGCTGCTGGTTTAAATCCTCACAATCACCTGACCAGTCCCAGGGCAGTATGGGAGAGTGCACAACCCACCTTTCCCTTTAAGCTTTCTGGGGGATGTAGTTTCAGTATTGTACATGAAGCATGACTTCTAACAGTTCTACCCTCTAAAGGCCGCCTCATAGGTCTAGGTTTGGAGGGATGGAGTGCATGAAATCTCCACACTAATAAAGGCGCGATGTACATTTTTTGCAGGTTCCCAGGTTCTGTCCTCAGGTGTATATCCCACCCAGTCTAGCAGATATTTTAATCTACCCTGGTGCCTTCGGGAATCAACTTTACGTTCAACTTCATATTCCAGTTCTTCTTCAACCTGAATAGGAGGAGTGGGGGTTCAGGGCAAGAGGGAATCTTGTATGGTTTTAATCAGAGAATTATGGAACACAGGATGTATTTGCATTTCTGGTGTGAGGTCTAGTTTTATTGCCACTGGATTGATAACCCGGCTGATTTTAAAAGGACCTAGGTATCGGGGTTGTAGTTTACGAGGCCCTGGTAGTCGAAGATGTTTGGTGGCTAACCAGACCTGTTCTTTTACCTTATAACTAGGAGCAGGCTGTCTGTGTTTGTCTGCTTGATCCTTCATACGCTCCATGGCTACCATCAATTCTTGTCGGGCCTTGTCCCAAATGGATAAGAGGTGCGTATCATGGTCTGTGACAGCTGGTGAGTGTAGGTCAGAAGGGGGTTAATCCAAAGGGAGGAATTTAGGATTCCAGTGGTGAAGAAGAAGGGTGATACCTTGGAAGCTGAGTGTGTGGAATTATTACAGGCAAACACGGCCAAAGGTAGAGCCTGAACCCAGTCACTTCACAGGACAGGAACAGGAATCCAAAGTGATCAAAAACCAGGAGAGGAGGGCAAAACACCAATAGAGGAAAGCCAAGCACTGAGTCACCACAGCTGCTGGTTTAAATCCTCACAATCACCTGACCAGTCCCAGAGCAGTATGGGAGAGTGCACAACCCACCTTTCCCTCTAAGCTTTCTGGGAGATGTGGTTTCAGTATTGTATATGAAGCCTGACTTCTAACACCGACATGATTGAGCACAAGTATTAAATACATTTAAAGAAATCTTATAAGACAAGCAGCTTAAATAAACAAAGAAACCCATAGGGGGAAGAGAAAAATATTGTGAGGCGCCACAGCAGACAACTTGGCAACTACAATGAAACAGAGGGAAAAACTAAAAATTGCCTGAAAAAAACTACAAAATTCTAAATCAGGTTGATGTGGTTTTAGAGAGATCCACATCAGCAAACATTTCAATGATGATACAGTGGACGATTGTTTCAAATTCAAAAGCTAGTAGGATCAGCCTCGCTAAGCCACATCGTATCAAACAATATTAATGAAGCAACTCATTAAGTACCAAAGCCATGACTGATTCCATCTATCTACTTGGACAGAAACTTACAGAGGAGTGTCCAGAGCATTGAATTCAAAGTGGGTAGCAGCACCATGAGATCAAAGTTATAAACATTTGGAACATCCAAACCATCTTTTGAATGCAGAGGGCTAACAACACTGGATTTCCAAGCTTTGGGGACAAGTCCAGCTGTGAACAATGCATTGATAATATTGGCAATTTCCTAGACACTGGCAGTAGATGTTCCTTTTAATATTCTCACACAGCACAAGTCATTGGGAAAGCTAGATTTCAACATGGACAGAAGATTCCCTACCACCTCTTTAGAGTCAGTGGAAAAGCAAGAGAGGGTGCAGAAGTAAAGGCCAGGTACAGGAAAACTGAAACAAGGAAAGCAGGGGACTGATACATGGGTAGGTTTTAGGTGTACGCTGCAAGTCATTGAACATGGAAGTGGCAGGACTACATGTTCTCCAATGCACACCTCTTTTGAACAGAGGCAGAGACCAAAAGGCAAACAATAAGGATGGACATAATGGAGTTCATGAGCTGGTGAGATGGAGTTCTGAGAGACTTGAGAGTTACATTCAGCTAGAAGTAGGGGTGCAAGAAAATGGAGGACGAGCTTGAAGCCGTATTTTACGTTATTCAGGGGCCTTGCCCATTTAGGGAAGAAACCATGTTTTGAGGTCACTTAATAAAAAGGTGATGTGGTGAAAGTGAAAAAAGTACTGTAGATGGAGCGGGGGTTATGAGGTAGCCACAGCTCTTTCTGGTGTTGCTAAAGCAAGGACACAGATGCCCACGGATAACAGATACATTTAGGAGAAAAGTAATCTGCTAAAGAGGCAGGCCAGAAGCAATAAATCATATCAAGTAAGACTTGCTGGGGATTGATGAGAGATGACCAAAAGGTAGAGATGGACAAATACAGTTGCTTCTAGTTTTAACAAAAAGGGCGTGGGGTAGCCAGTCAAGTGAACATTCTACCTCTTAATTTGTCTAGAGGGTCCAGGACAGACATAATACCTGTAATCACTGAGATATGGCAGTGCTGGACTGATACCGATAAGTTTGAGCAAGGACTAAAGATCAGTGTGAAGAATGTGTCTGGTAGGCCTAAGAGGAGACCAATATGCCAATGCAAAGTGGACAGGGTCTAGAACCCAAAGAACTAAGTAAAGTGGTGTGGTGAGAGAGAGATAGCTTAGAGTCACATACAGGCTAGGTTATTGCATAGTAGATGGTAATGGAATGATGTATTCGTTTTTCGTTGACCGTTCTATTAATTTAAAAACTAAAGTGGAGGGGAATTATTTTTAGTTTTTTCTTGTCTCAATAATAACACAAACTTTATTCAACTTTAAAGTTTGTCTGTCCTGATTTCATTGCTCCTTTTCGTCATTTAATGACAAGGCAATTAATATGATCTCAAAGAGATACTTCTCCAGGTGCTAGCACAAGAGAAGTGGCTTCAAATATGCACACCCCATGTTGACACCATTGCAAACACACACATACGTAGTCTCCACACCCATTCCTGCCTAAAGAGCTACACTTCACACTGACAATGCTCCTATGGAGCTGCAAGTTACATTTTGTTCAAAATAGTGACACCTCACACAGATCCCAAAAGAAGCTTAGCGCTTTGTAGACACTTCTTCAAAAGAACTGCATCTCTCAAATACACTTGGGAAGAGTTCTTCCATTCTGAGACACTGCACGTCGATGCTACATATGTAAGGTGACAAGATGCCTGCAAGTTACGGGGAGAATTACTTTTCCAGACCTAGGCTTTGCTTTTACATTATTAGCTAGGGTGTTTGTCAAATTGGTTGAACTAAAATGTACCTATACTACAGCTCCCAGAATGCACTGGTATGGCTAATCAAAACTGGAAACGTTGTGCCCTGGTGTGAGTCATCTGGTCACCCTATACACGACTGACACTGCCTGAAAAATGTATATTTGCAGTCAGGGCCTAACCACCACAACGTCACCAAAGTTCACACAAACAAAGACCCACATAAAGGGTGAGCCTCACTGCAATACGTATTTCTTCCAAACAACATTAATATCGACCCCCGCCAAAAAAGGTCAAATAACAATGGAGTACATAATACCAGCACAGTACTCCCAGAGACGTAGCCAACACAAGTGGATTTAGCTGCAACTCCCCGAAGAGGCGCTCCTCAGAAATAACCCCCAAAGCACACACAGAAAAGAGTGAAACGTTAGGATATGTGGTGGATGTGCTGTGCAGCTAATATTATGAGTGAAGTGTAGGCCAGGTAAAATATAGATGTAGGGTTCTGCCCCAAAAGTTCAAGAAGGGCTGAGACACGCAACCACTTGCAGTGAAATGGCGGCAAAACACGCAATATAGCAGCAGATTATGGCCAGGCCTAACGATGGGGCCCGTTCAGAAGCTATTAGACAGAGAGTATGCAAGCTGAAGCACTTGAATGAACAGGATTTTTAAAAAATAACTTTTATATTTGTCTGCATGTGAGGTTTGGTGTTTGATAAAAAAGCAAATAGTTGAAAAAATGCATATTGGTATTCTAACAGCAGCAAGCTTTCAACGTTGATAGTAAGTACTCTGTATGTAGTTTGTTTTATGTGTGTGTATTATAAATGTTTCACTAACGTTATGTTTAGTAGTGTTTTTAAGTAGGCTTAAATAACTCTTAGATTTAAAATAAAGAAAAAGTTGAATTGAAACTGAGGTGGAGCGCTGGTGACTCAGAGGATGTGATGACCCTTGGGAGGCGAGGGTGATGGAGCTCGGAGTGGTGTTCGTCCCAGGTGGAGGGAAGTGGGTGGCTGCCTCCCTGCTCAGAACACATGGGCGTCCGCTATAGCAACGTGCGCTGCCTGAGCGATAATACCACATTGTCACTGGGCCCTCACCAACGATCCAGTGGGATGCTATCGGCCCACCTTGCCCCCTGCGAACGCCCAGGAGGCCATCCCCAAAACCTGCCCACCACTCGGCTGTAGCAGGATTGTTATGCCTCACAGTGCACAGACTGACACTTTCCCTTCACTTTGACGGTGTTGCCTTCTGGTCATTATTGCGAAGTTCTCCCTCAACAGACCCCCTGAAGACATCATGCTCTCTGCCCCACAACCGTGGTTTAGTACTGCGTGCATCGCCAGAAGTCCTTTCTCTCTGTTCACATTGGAAAGCTACCTACCTGGGACACAAACAGGGTCTTTCTTCCCTTTCTAACTATGGAACAATTAGGAACACTGAGCGCTAGTGTGTGCAGCTCTGTTGGGAAGTGTTTCCGCGGCCCACCCTGTTGGACATTCTTTTGTCTCAGTAACGCTCATGGTTGGGTGTGTGAGTAGATGTGCACTCTTTCGGATGTAGAGCAGAAGATTGCACTCTTTGGCCCTCAGTAAGGGTGGCCCATAATAAATCCAGTTAATCTCCGTCCTGGATTTAGCCCTGCCAGAGGTCCTGGTGATTCTAGGGGCAGGGAAATAACGGGAGCTCTGAGTTTTTTTGGGAGAATACTGTGTAAATTGGATTTAACGTGGCCGTTTTCTCATGCTTTTCCCTGGTATTCCCCAGCATACTTACTAGGGGCCTTAGAGGTGGCCAGCTTTGATTGTCACAAGGCAGTCTTCTGAGTGCTATGCAAACAAATGATGGACAAAATGCTGAATAAATCATACATTCATCCCCAGTCAAGAGATCTGGGTTAAATCCATCGTTCTTTTGCTCACCATGCCACCCCAGTTTAGATCCAGACATATGCAAATCAGTCTTGGACTGTTCGCATTGGGCACAGGGTCAAGACTGATTTGCAAATTTTAAACTGGAATGGCATGGTGCGCAAAAAATGATAGATTTAGGCCCAGATCTCTGTACTGAGGTGAATGTATGACATTGTTCTGCATTCTGTCCATCAATTGTTGTTTTTACGTCGAGCTTAGCACAGCGTGCATGCGTTGCTCTATGGGTAGGCTTCTTGTGATCGCTCTTAATTCCTTCTTGTGGGTCTGACTCTTCCCATATATTGGATTGGCCTTTGCGTGTGGCTTTCTATCATGAAACCACGCAAATGGCCAAAGATGGGCGCATGTCCCACCTCTTTGTTTACTGGTCTCTCTCACCAAACTTTTAAACACCTCTGGCAAAACACTTATAAGGTCCTAAAGGCAAGACCTATTGGCTTTGCAAGTGCTTGTTGCATTTGTCACCCTGAGTGGGACGGGTATGCCCAGACGTGGGTCCTGTGCTCTCCATGCCACTGGAGTCAAGCTATCCTGCCTGATGAGGGGTGAAACCCCGAAACCGGTCCTAGGATGCTTGTTTCCAGTCCAGGGAGATCCTGGCCTGGCAGTTCAGGCTGGACTGTTGCCATTGGGCACAGGGTCAAGACTCAGGGCCGGCGCTAGGCATGGGCAGAGTGGGCGGCTGCCCAGGGCCTCGCGGCTGATGGGGCCCCCCCCACGAGCCCATCAACTTTTTTTAAAGTGTGCCATTGTTAGAGTGACAGGGGGGAAGCCGCCTCCCTTGGGGTTTACAGCCATGGTGTAGTGTGCGAGGCCCACGGCGGGGCCCCCTCACCGCGCCATGGAATGAAAAAGCAATATGACACCCCATCCTTTCAGATGCTGCAGAGTGGGCAAGGCGGGTTTGTGTTTGTGGCCGTGATCAGCCTAATCGCTGCATCTCCATAACAGCAGTTAGGCAGCTACTTGAACTGTGAGGTGTGAAGTGAGCCCTGCCCCTGCATGAATGAAACGCAGAGCATCCTGCAGGGCTCACAACACAAAAACACAGAGTGATCTCACATCACAAAAGGCGCTGCTTCTTCCATGGAAGGGAGAAGACAGAAAATGGATAAAGGGCTTATTATTCTTTTCTCTTTTTGCAACTGGTTTTTTCTCAAACAAACATGTTCATACAAAACAAACATAAAAGGAGTTAAACATAAATAATAAACTCCAGTTACAAGCGCTTGGTGTTTTTTATTTTCATGTAATTGACATGAATTGAAAGAAGAATGAGCAATTTGGTCTTTAAAAGTTTAGTGGAGATGCTAACATTCAGTTATGGGGAGGGATGGGGGGTGATCCCACACTCATTCTTATCACCCCAAGGGGAGTGCAATGAACCCTCCAAGATACACCCAAGTAATTAAAACCCCCAAGCCACTCACCATTCATTGCTTTACGCATCTGAAAAGTAACACAAGAGCAGTTGTGTAACACAAAATGATGGGGTCCCCGTTCTGCAGAATGAAATAATGGACCCCAGAGTCTCCCACATCTCTCAGATATTCATTGGCCCTAGGCTGAATGGGATCCCCCTGGTGAGATGGGGCCCTCAGAATTGTTGTGTGCCCATCTGTGCTGCAGGGACCTGTATTGCGTCCTGGCACAAGAGGTGAAGCAGGGTAAGAGGCCGGAGAGAAGAGTGGTGAATATCAAGGCATGTAAGGGAGAGGTGGAAGCTTGAGAGGCAGAAACAGCGAATGGAGGGTAGAGGTGAGAGAGAGATAAAACATGAAGGGGGAGATTTTCAATCCTTTTGCGCTGGTTTTGCATCACAAGAGTGACGCTAACCAGCACAATTTTTTTCTTTGCTGCTATTTTCTTTCCAGCGAAAACTTGTTTTGCGCTGGAAAGGACCCTCTAAGTAATGCAAAGCAGCGCAAAGCACTGCTTTGCGTTACTTTGCACCGAGGGAGTGGTACATGGGCGTTCCCATGTAACCACCCATACACTTTGACGCCAAACCATATTTACAAAGATTTGTGAACATGGTTTTGCGACAAAAGTTAACGCCCCTTGAAAGCAGGCGCTAACAAGAGAAAAGCTTTCATTTCTCCATGCTTTTGTGACTTTGCATGCGCGCTACACTGTGCAGCACGTATGCAAAGTGGGAAAAGCTATGTATCGCACCCAGCAGAGTATTTTGCACAAGAAGGGTACCCTTCTGTACAAAACCTATGCTACACTCATGCGCACACCCTAGCGCTTCAGGGCTAAGGTGTGTGCATGGCGCACAGAGCTAAAACGAGTGACCGTGCAAATTAAATGCATCTGAGAGAGAGTGTAGTTATGGAGACTTGAGGGGCACTGTTAATGGGTGGTAGTGAGGGAATCCGTGGCTGAGCAAGTCATTGGGGGCACCAACATTGTCGCACAGGGCTCCACCAGCGCTAAAGCTGGCCACTTCTACTTCCTACAGTTCTACCACCAAATCAAAAACGTTGATTTGACAACCCCTTGAATCTGTAGCATACCTTCAAGTCAATGTATGATTTAGCAGTGGTCTAGGTTGTTCTAAGTCTTTTTTTGTTTATGTACAATCTTTATTTGTTTGCAATTGTGTCTTGTAATTTTGTACTATATGTGTTGTGTTTTTGCACTTAACATAATTCTGGCGAGTAAAGAGCACACACACAAAAAAGATTTTCCTACGTCTCTTAACATGGGAGTGTGGGATTCTGGTGAGAGGACTTACGTTAAAACAAATTACGAAGCATTAATGTCATCCTAAGGTAGCACTATAATGGCACAGAAAGATAAGTGAGCCTTTTGAAATGTGCAATTATATCCATGGCGTGAGAGGTTTTTTCTTGTGTAATTTTATATTTTGAATGATCCCGCCCCTCATTACCTCAACAGGATCTCCCCCCTTTATGAGGCAGAACTGGAAAGTGTATCATGCACTCATCTGGAAGCAATCCTTTAACGAGGAGTAAATAATATACATCTTTGTGAGACCTGCACCTATCTTTTCCATCTAATGAGACAAATGTAATCCATTTAACAGTTTTAAAATATATAGACTTATTTCATTTGTATATTTAGCTTTTTGTCCATGTTACTGATATCCACGTTAGGTCTCTTCAGTGATGCCAAATAAGATCAATAGTCCTGCAATGTCATTTTCTGAGATGTCACTTCTTGTGATCTTACCAAGGGCGGGACCTCCACTAGGACGGAGGAGCGTCGCCCGACTACTTTCTCGCAAAAGCAGAAACACAAAATGCTAAAATGACCGTTTTATGTTTCTACTTCTAGCACTGTGAGAAAGCAGAAGTGTTTGGTTGGGGGCGGGCGGGTCTGCTTTAGGGCAGGGGGAAGTGCCTTGCCAACTGCTAAGGGCGCTGACTGTTCGACCAAACCAGTCATGCACACTCTGGCCTTTCTCTATGTAGGCTGCAATGCCATTGCAGCATTGGGATTGGCTTAGGGGAGGGAGGCTGCCTGCTTCCTGTTCCCCACCTCCCGAACTCCCACAAGACCCTCCACACGCGAGTCATGCCGGCTGCGACTGGAAGTTACATGCAAATTAGAGGGGCCTCACATCTTCCCTTTCGCCCGGGGCCCCAGGAGTTCTAGGACCGGCCCTGTCAAGACTGATTTGCATTTGGCTGGGTTTAGACTGGAATGACATGGTGAGCAAAACAACAATGGATTTAGGCCCAGATCTCTGCACTGGGGTGAGTGTATGACATTGTTCTGCATTCTGTCCATCAAGTGATGTTTTTGCATTAGTCTTCTTCTGAGGCCTCACAGCGCTTAATTCTGATAACGCCTTTTGGTCCTCAGTTTGCAGTTGAAATGGCGCCATTTAGATCACGACTGACTCGTGGATCTGCTGGTATATGTTTTTATATCGCTGAGATAATCTTTTACATAGTGTATATAAGTGTGTGCATATTTTCTTATCCTTCGGAAGCCTAATTTTTTCCATGCTGAACAACAAGTCCTTTTTAAGGTCTTCCGAATTGTGTGCAAGTCCTTCTGTCATTTTCGGGCGCCTGGGCATTGTGGAAATTAAAATTAACCTTTTCATAAAGCGCCCCCACTCCACTGCCTACTCGATACCGAAGCGCGGCTACAAGTTTGCCCCTACACGAAGGAAGCACGAAAAAAAAACCTCCCCCGGCAATTTCTCACCACTCCATCAGGCTTCCCACATAGGCAGTGCAGACACCGGAGTTATTTATACGATTCTGCGGCCGTGGCCTTTTCCGCATAATTATGGCTATATAATCCATTTTCTATTCCACAATGAGCGGATTAAAAAAATAAGGTTGTTTCCAGTTCAAACAGATGGGCACGCCCATAGTGCAGAGCATGCTCTGTATCTATTTTGGCGTATGCACGTCACTATAGTCAACCTTCTAAAATGCAGATAAAAAGTGCTCCACTGACTTTTTTGCTAGGTTTACTCTGTATGAACACCACACATATTCAGTTCTAGGCTTGTGCCGGGATTAAATAAATGTAGTTCCATTGCCAATTTAGCCGTAGTTCAAACACGTGCAATTGCTCAACTTTGGAAATTTGAGGAAGCACTCCAGTATTTAGTGTTAAGTGGTCATCTATGGCGTCACGCGGCGCCATCACAATCGAAGAGTGACGGAAAAGTGGTGCAGTGTGGAGAAAAAGTATAATTATTGCAAAGAACATTATTAGCAGGCACAGATGTGTTTTTTGCACAAACGTCTGTATTGTTTATATTGCGTATTTTGTATATATGCACCATGATCAATGTCATATTATTCATTTTTATATAGTGCTAAATTGGCAAAGACCCATGGATGTGGGACTATTCAGACCCAGTCCGGAGCACACTTAAGTGATTAGCACTGCCCCTTAAACACCTTGGATCTACAGTCCGACTTTCACTGCCTCGCAGAAGGGCAGCACAGTTCAGCTACCACAGTCCTCGACGGATCTCTGTCCACAGACACTAGCTTTTCAGGCGGCTACATCTGTCCCAGAACTGTGGCCAGATCCTTTCCGGATAATCTCAACTGGCTTCTGTGTCTACTACAATACCTTTCACATCCTGGGGTCACATTTACGACTGTTTTTAGAGGTCCACATCGGAGCTGTTTGCGACCGCTAACAAGGGTTGTAGCATGTATCAATCCTATTTTGCGAGTCAGTAACCTGTTACCAACTCGAAAAACAGGGTTTGTAAGTCGCTATTAGGAAGGTGCGTCTCTTCATAATAGTGAGTTGCAGGGGGTGTTCGATTGTTTTGCGACCTGGAATATGGTTGCAAAACATCCGCAGTTTACTGCCTACTTTAAATAGGTGGTAAGCCACCCACAAACAGGAAGGGATCCCCAGGGGATCCCTTCACAGCGGCGGCTCCTCCGCAGTGGCAGAAGAGCGTCAGCCCACCCCCTGGCTCAGTGCCAACAAATGAAAAATAAACCAATGTTCCAGCATTGTTTTTTTTTTTTCATTTGCCAGCTCTGAGCCAGCGCTGTAGGGAGCTGTAGGGCCGAGGCATGGGGCGGAAAAGTGCTATGTGAACTCCCAATGTGTGCATATGTGTTTGGCCGGCCATCTTAGGTCGGCCAAAACACACATGCGCATTTAGGATTTTCCAGCTTGGCTGCATTGAACAGTAGCGCTGGAGAAACCCCACAGAGTCCCTGGCCTGAGAGGAGCATCTTTTCAGCCAACTTAGGCCAATCACTGTGCAGCTTTTTAGCACGGGGATTGGATTTGATTCTGCCTCAGGGGCTGCTGGGACTAGGCAGAGGAGAGGAGGCACGACACGGGAGGCGGCCAGAGGCTTCAGGGAAGTTCTTTAAAAAAATAAATATTATTACTAACACCCCTGCATGACCCCACCCCCCCACACGACCCCTCCCACTTTCTTTTCACCTTCCCTACCACCCTTTATTTGTGGCGGGCGCCACTGCCCCTTCACCTTTGCGATTGTTTGTGAAAACATTTTTAATAGCAGGCAGTGGTCCCACGGACCACTGCCTACTCTTAAAAAAATGAAACATTTTTGTTATTGAAACACATTAAAAAATCGCTTTATTTAAAAAGCAACACACAGATATGGGGGTCTGCTGTCCCCAGCAGGCTACCATCCTGTTTTATTGCCCATTCTGAATGGGGTCGCAAATTGTGACCTGCCTCATGAATATTGATGAGGCAGATAATTTTAGACCTCACTTGGAATAGCAAAATGTTTCTGAAACACATTAGTACATTTCGTATTGGGACTCTTAGATTGCGACTCGCAAAAGGAAATGGTTGTTTATGTGGCCCCGACCCCTTATAGAACCTTGTGCCGCATGTCAAGTACTTATAATTGATATTGCTTCTTTTTTGCAGTCTGGCTCAGCACTTATCAGGTGAGCCACTGCTTATTAGGGTTTTTTAATAATCCATTTTTGTTGATGAGAGACTAATCCCTTGGAGCTCCATTATGGTAGAAATGTTTCTATCCTCTTTAAACTTACCACACCAAAATAGCCAGAAGAAAAGAACAGTTTTTGCTGATTTGAATATGATCGGCTCTAGTTCACTCTTTCCTTAGTCTTTTCCGGTTCTTTTCCCAGTATTTCCACATGTGGAGAGGAGATGTGCTGTAGTGCCCTGGGTTCTAATCCCTACTCTCTCACATAGCTAAAAAATGTGTGACGCTGGGCAACTCATGTGCCATCCCTGTGCCTAAAACAGGAAGGGTGTGTGAATTGTAAATATATTTGTAAAGATGACTGATTCAGCTTTTGGGTAAGAAGTACTTTATTGGAGAGCAAGCTGGAGCGTCCTCACACTAACTAACCACCTTCCAAGTGCCACCCCAAACACAAGGTAGTTTGTCCAGGTCCCCAGTTGATGTATGTGAACCTCAGTTGTCTCCCAACATCTCCATTATTGTATTGTTTAACCTGTATCACCTTGGGCTTTGTCGTGGAGCAGAGGACGGGGTTCATTATGAGGCACCATGGTGTAAAGGTAAGTAAAGCCTATGAATGCGTGGTCAAGTTAACAATGTAGCCTATGTTCCTACAGCAAGTTAAGTGTACTGACACATGGATTCAAGATAGCCTGGCTGATGAGGGGTGTTACCCCAAAACAGGTTCCAGGATGCTTGTGTCTGGTCCAGGGAAGACTTGGCTTTTCATTTTATGCTGGACTGTTCCCATGAAGCACAGGTTCAAGACTGATTTACATATGGCTGAGTCTGAACTGGGGTGGCGAAGTAAGCTATAGAACGATGATGGATTAAACCCAGATCTGTGACTGGGGGTGAGTGTCTGAAACATTTCAGCGCTCGGTCCATCATTTCCCTGTGTTTGCTAATTCATGTTGAGGACTACATATCAAGGAGGTCAAGATTCCCTCATCCCCACTTACAAAATCATTTACACTCTATGGAGCTTTGAGTTTGCAACCACATACAGATGAATGATATGCCAACCATGCTCAAACTGAGCTGTTCGAGAACCTGCAAGGGCTAGACAGCTACTGTCGCTTCAAGGTAAAGCATGCTTCTTATAGATACAAAAAGGTGGCAGAGTGTTTACTTTCTGAGAATGTTTGAGTTTTCCCTGCTCACAGGTTCAGTACCATGAGATATGCAATGTTTATAGACCAGGTGAATGTATGTATGTATGTGGTATCTGTATAGTGTAAACCTAGCCAAAAAGTCATTGGAGTGCTGTAGAAAGTCAAAAATAACCATAGAATCAACCATTGATAGGAGCAATCTGCTATTGGACTGTAATTGCAGTGTGATGTCGTTTTCTTCAAAGTGTGAGTGTTCAACTGTTTTCTTAAATGTTCTCCAGTTGTCAAGGTCAGAAACCTGGAGGTAATTTTTGACAGTAAACTGTCATTCATGCATCATGCACACGTGATGGTTTCGTCTTCATTTTTTACTATAAGAATGATTAAGAAACTTCTCCCCTCTCTTCCCACCGACGTAGTTAAGACTCTAGTCAGTACCGTTGTGATGTCACTTATCGACTACTGCAACTGGCTCTTCATTAAGGCTCAAGAAAGAGTCTTGAACAAGCTGCAGCTGGTGCAGAATGTGGCAGCCAGATTGATCACCGGGACCCCTAAATTCAAACTAATTTCTAAAATCATCAGACAGCTCCACTGGCTACCAGTAAGAAAACCGAACAAAATTTAAAGCTCTATGTATTGCTTTTAAAGCAATTCATGCTTCTGGACCTGCATTCCTAAAGCAATCTTTATGTCCTTACACTCCGGCACGATCTCTACGCTCTTTCACAGCAGGCCTCCTGAAGGTCCCAAAAACAAAAAAGTTTCATGGGGTGATAGGTCTTTCATAGTTACAGCCAACAAACTCTGGAATAGCCTACCATACCAAATTGAGACCAGCACTTCCTTGTTAACATTTCGGAAGCAGATAAAAACATGGCTTTTCAATCAATAAAACTGCTCTCTACTGTCAGTGTATCCATAACGCCGAGACACCTGCGGGTATTTGTGCGCTCAATAAATCTCTTAAATAAATAAATGGGCCTGGAACAGTGTGGAGGTGGTCCTGATGGACATGGGATGTTGTTCCACATCTTGAGTGCATAGATTGAAAAGGTCTCCTGCTTTCTTATTTCTTTTTCATAGTTCTTAGCCGCCATTCTGATGTGGCCTAGCTGCTGGTGCGCAAAGAGCTATAATTGATGATGAGCTTGTCGATAAGATAAGGTAGTGTGATGGTCTTGATAGATTTGTAAATGTTTCAGCTGGTTTTGAAGATGATGTGAGCTGGTAATGGGAGCCAATGAAGTTCCATTACGATGGTGATAATGTGATAACATTTCGCCTGGTCCTGGATACGACATACTGTGACAAACAGGAATCCTTTAAGGGGTGCCGGTATGGAGTATGGGAGGCCATGGAGAATAGCCTCCAAGATTTCACCGCCTACTATAATCCAGGTGCGAGAGCATGAGGGTTTGCTATGTTATGTGTAGTGCACTAATCACCTGAGAGGTAATCCAGGTGCTAGGGCAAGTGTATAGGTGTGTGGTCCCCAAGGTGCTTACATGAACTGCCAGATTGTCAGCTTCTTGAGGAACTAAAAAAGTGAGGAGGAGGCTCTGATGTGTTGAGGGAGCTCGTTCCATGTCTTGGGTGCAATGTAGGAGAATCAGCGAACTCATGTTTTGCTATTGCAGATGCAGAGAGTGTGTGCGAGTGAGAGTGAGGCAGAGCGTAGGTGTCTGGTGGGTTGGTAAAAGTGTATGTGGCTGTTCAGGTATTTTGGTTCTGTGTCATGTACAGCTTTGCATTTGTACGTGAAAAGTTTGAATCTGCTCCATTTGTGAGTGGGGAACTAGTGAAGTATCCTGAGGTGCACTGTGATGTGGGAGCGGTGTGGGAGGTCGTGTATGAGTCTTACTACCATTCTCAGTCAAAAACAGAAAATCACTAAAAACCTAGCTATTCCAAGTAGACCTTTAACTCGTCCCTGCACCTATTCTGGCTTCCCCTTCTTAGTCCTCAGCGCCAAGACGCCTCCGGGCATTTGTTGAGCTTTATAGATTTAAAATCAAATCATACTGCGGTGTACTGGATGGTCTGGAGTCTTTTTAGAAGTTGTTTGGAGATTTAGGCATTGAGTGTGTTGCCGTAGTCCAACTTGCTGCTGATGAGTGCTTGCGTTCTGCGGGGTTATGAGGCAACCATGTCAAGATCTTTTGCAGTATTCGTAGGATGTGGAAGCAGGAAGTGCACACTACATTGACTTGAACTGTAATGTTACGATTATCATCTAGGAAGCTCCCTAGATTTATTGCGTGGTCTGTGGGTGTGGATGTTAGTCCAAGCTCTGACTGCCACCAGTTGGGGAGGTCTTGTTGCCAAATAACAGTACTTCAGTCTTGTCAGAGTTGAGCTGCAGGCAGTTGGTTCGCTTCTAGTCCGCTTCCATAGTCATGCAGTTGGTAAAGTACATTCTGGCGGTAGCTGTCTTGCCCATCAGGAGAGGATAAGTTGGTTGTCATCGGCATAGGAGATGGCAGTGATGTCTTGTGATCGGATCAGGTGGGCAAGCAATGTTATGTTTATGTTGAAAAGGGTGAACTGAGGGACAATCCCTGTGGGACTCTGCATTTCAGTTTCTTGGTCTCTTATGTAATGGGTGGAATCCTGACCCTGTGGGTTCTTCCCATGAGGAAGGAACAGATTAATTTGAGAGCAGATCCTTGCATGCCAATGTCATGGAGTCTTCTGGAGTGTTCTGATGAATGTTGTCAGTGATCGCGATGAGTGCTGTTTCGGTGCTGTATTACTTTCTGTGCTGGTTTAGTGTTGTATAGAATATGGTGGAGTACGAAGTGGGTTGTGAATTGCTGCTTGTTGATGGCCTTCTCAATCACTTTGGCTGGCTAGGGAAGCAGGGAGATGGGTCAGAGGTTGCTTAGTTGATTCACGTCAGCTGTGGTCTTCTTGAGTGGGGCATTGATTTCTGCAACTTTCCATTCATCCAGGAAAGTTGCAGATGTGATGGAGGTGTTAATGATGTGGATCAGATTGGTGCTGATTGATGATGTTCCCAGGTTGTAGATGTGATGGGGCATGAGTCCTTTGGGGCCCCTTATTGAATGATCTGCATGATTGCAGCTGTGTCTTTTCTGGTGAGGGTTGTCAATCCAGCCAGGTGGCCATCTTCTTTGGTAATGGGTAGGTTAGTGATGAGTTCTCTAGGGTTGGGTTGATGTGCAAAGTTGCTGAAGATGTTTGAGGTTTTGCAGTTGGGGAATCTCGAAAGGTTTTCAAGGCAGTGTTGTTGACAGTGGTTGAGGGAGAGATGCCATCCTTGATGATCTCCTTGGCTGTTAAAGCTTCCTTTGATGCGGTCCACTGGTGATTTTTTCTTTGTATCTTATATTTTTTGTGATAGCGTCAGAGTGCAACCTTGTAGGTAGTTCTGTCGCGGTGTCATGGTTGGCTTTCCACTTCCTTTTTAGCTGTTTACAGTGTTGTTTGGTGTCTCGGAGTTCTTCTGACCAGCTAGTCTGGTTGTTTGATTTACTATACTTGTTGGATATGATTTCTGCAAGGGAGTATGTGTAGTTCTTGATCCAGTTGTTGATGTCCTTGTTGAGATTGTCTGTGGGGCTAGGTTGCTCTATGCTGATGGTGCTGAGTTAGTCTGCTTTTGTCAGTTTGCCCCATCTACTGCTTATAATGCTGAACCTGGTAGGGAGTGTTAACTAGAGATGTGTATGATGGAGTGGTCGGTTAATATGAACAGTGTGGTGGAGTTGTATTTGATGCTGTCGCTTGTGGTGAATTTGGGTTCCAGTCTATGTTCTGTGGTGTGTGTTGGTTCTGGGCTTGAACAGTAGTTCTGAAGTTGCTTAATGGAAGGCATAGTTTCTCATGATGTACTTCCTGGATGAGCCCCATAAGATGGAAATGGAATTAAAGTTCTGTGCTTCTCGATATTGAGTCTTTGTGTCTGCTTGCTGAGCTCCTCCTGTCACTGTCTTGCTGGATTATTATACTTCAGCCAGTGCTTAATTTGTAAACAAAGATGTGCCAGGGCCCTTGTCAGGAGTCCACTTCCACTTGCACCGCCTGTTGCTGTTGTCAGCGCTGCCAATTACAGTATCACCACAGCTAATAACCAGCACACTCCTGCAAATGGGACAATTCTGACTATTCCAAGCCCCAAATCTATAAGAATGGCTTTGGCGGCAGGTATTAGTAATTTTTAATGTATGGTGAATTAATAAACCAATGTTGTTGTGCTAGACACCAAACTAGACAACCATCACCACCATATCTGTCATATGTGCTGGTGTTGCCAATTAAGTGCCAATGCCGCGAACCGAAAACTGTTGACTCAGATTAAGCACTGCCAGTGCAGCTACTGAATTGCAAGTTTCCTAAACAACTGCTTCCTGGCATTGCAATTTGGTAGTGCCAGGAGAGCTGGCATGATAGGTCAATGCATGTTCTGCTTTGAGGGCCTGTTTTCTTATCTGGTGTACTAGTTATTACTGTCGATTCCATGAGTTAAAGCAGACATTGACTGCTGCAAGCATAATTGCATGCAGTTTACCATATCTTTCAAAAGACCTCTACAGTGTGTCTTCACAAGTTTAACACTGCCGACGTTTTAAGCTATCTGATTCATTGGTGGGGGCCACTTCTATTTTGGTGCCCAAGCTAATTTTTTGTCCCAGTCCAACCCTGCTTCCTGAGAAGTTATGGTACTTTATTTGCATTTCTCGATTATGGGACTAGCGAATTCCAGGCAATCAAATTCTACAAGGACAAGGCCTTGTTTGAAAATTGTTGTACAGTTATTGAGCCCCCACCTGTTGTAATTATATTTCTTTTAGGTCAACATATGCACTTTGTGTCTTGTCAATCTTTGGAAAATTGAATCATTGTGAGACAATAGCTCAGATGTCTCCGGTTCTAGTTGGACTAACTGGAGATTTGTGTCCTGTCTGCATGATCTAGAGCATCACAACTACTTGTAGAGGTCATAGGTATGGTCTCTTCTAAGTTTCAGAGGCCAAATTAGGAGTTTGGTTTATTATTCTGGAAGCCACTTGTGGTATATTGATGTATATGACCGCATCTGTTGTTTAATGTTCAATCAGGTACCACCTCCAGCATACTGTGTTGAGTTATGGAGGGAAACTGTCAGATATTTACTCGAGCACAGTGTTGGCAAAAATTATTTTCTTTAAGGTAAGAAAAAGGAGTCACTCACAGATTTGGCAGAGGTGTAGGGGAAAGGGTTCTGGATTGGGAATATTTTTTCCCAGCAAAGAAACAAAATAAGTGTGCATTTGCACAGGATATCATATCCATTTGTGCAGAGATCTCAGCTCTGGAGAACTCTCCTCGGTGGGAATAGGATCCTGATGGGACTGTCACATGGCTTTCCCAGGAATCTCCATGGAAATATGCACCTGGCACAACTTTCCATGTGTATTATTGGCTATTCATGTGGATTTCTGTGAGTTCACGAAAGTAGTAAATCTACACAAAGATGTCAATCTGAGTGCATATTGACTACTTTCTTTGTGAGTTAGCTCAATGTTTTTATTTCCTGAGCCCTCAATAGATTATCATGCCCAAATTCGGAGACATCTTCAGAATTTTGCATCCAGTTCTGGCGATCTCATTTGTAGCATTTTATCCAGTTCTGAAAGCTTCATGTGAAGTGTTGTATCAAGTTCTGGAAGCTATCTCTTTATATTGCATTGAGGTCTGAGAGCCTCATTTGGACCGCTGCATTCAATTTTAATTCAAGAGGTCATACCTTAAGTAGTTTTCATTTATGGAGTACATATGATGGGACAAAAAAGTCCTTTGCATGGAGATGGACTTGCACCCCTGCCCTGAACGCCCGAGCTTTAATGACTGGATCACTAATGCTGATTTTTGTTGTCATGGGAGACCATGGATCATGCGTGTACACCATGACAGAGGCGTGTTTCACGGATTGTGGTCTTTTTGTACCGGAAGGGGTGCCCAAAGTGCTCCACTCATTGGTGAAACGCTGTTTCCTGCAGTTAAGCAGCGCAAGTGCTATGGTGACAGTATACCATGTAGTGAAGAATAGGAGTGAATATGGCCTTTTTACCTGTGTCACTATAAACAATGTCATTTAAAATTCTGCTGTTATGTGCTTAAATCACCCTTGGCCTACATTGGTTTTGTGTGTACTTAAGTGCACTGCGTGTTGGTATTCATGTGCCTGGTGTATGTGTATGGTACAATGCAAAGAAAAAGCAGTGGTGTGCATTGCGTGTATATTATATGCATGTGCTAGGAGTATGTGTGGTTGTTAATGGCACAATACATGGAAGACTCCGAGTTCCATTTTGGGACACTCAGGGCTGAATAGAGGAACATAAGGAAAGGAGGTAGAGGAATCCTCCTTGGCAGATTTGTGTTTTGCTGCATTCCTGTAAGCAATGGAGGAAGGGAGAGACAGGTTATTAATTACACTTCAAAGGGTGCTCTTTGATTCAGAGAGAGGTCCCTGGGAAGGGCTCTGGACACATCTCCAGAGGAAGATTGGGCTGATAAGAGAATCATTTAGAGTAGGGCTGAGTCCCTGGGGTGGCCTCGTGATACAGTTATCACAATGGATGACATCCAGGTGTGAACCTCTAGTTGCCCCTATGGCCTGTGTTTTATGACTGTTAGATTTGAAGAAACTACTGCTGTGATAGACAGCTTTCTGGAGGAAGGGCAGAACATAGGAGAGGGCATGTCAAAAGGAAGCAGACCCCCAACATAAACTTCAAAGACTGAGACTCTATATCCCATTTGGTGTCTGGAGATAGATGATACTAGGTGGAGCTTTAGAACTTGGAACTTGTCAACTGTCAAGCAGCCAGTCTGTCTGTGCAAGGAGTAGACACTCTGTAAGACTTCGAGGACTGGGGGCTAAGGCCTGCAAGACTCCTAGCTGGGTGAGGGGACATCACCAGGGGAATCCAAGACCACCTGCCCTTGGAGCCTAGAACACCTGCCTTTTTGCTAAGACCAGTGTGTGGTGAGGGAGAGGAGAGCGTTGGAGGGAGCGAGGTCCAGTGAAGGGATCCCGGTGAGTGGATCCCTGTAGCGAGGTGTAAGGAGATGGGTGGTGCTCCAGCAGGTCATTGCCCATGTGCAAAGAAAAGTCGGTGACCCCAATATGCCAGAGGAGGGTCGCAGTGAAGCGAGCCATGACCATTGCTGCACCGATCGGATCATCACCCGTGTGCAGAATGGTGACCTCGTATGCCAGGTGGGGCCACTTGCAGATTGCTGCCTTGAGCCTCGTGGGATATCAAGTCAGCTACCCCATATGCCAAGTGGAGAGCCGTGAAGACTTCTGCTGTGCAGATCGGGCCGCAGCCCATGTGCAGTATCAGCATCTATAGGAAAGAAACCTAAAGAATATACCAAGTATTGGAGGAGTGTCAAGAACCCCCCAGCAGCTGCTGCTGCAGAACTGCTTGTGAGGTACTCAAGGACATCCAACTGGTGCCCTCCTGGGACACTTGTGTAAGATTTACCAGAGGCACACTAAGTGAGTCTGGTCGCTTGAGTCCTGCTGGTGCGGGTAAGACTGATTTTCAGGCCTGGGGGTCAGGGTGATGGGTTGCTTGTCAGATAGCTCAGCAGTTCTAGAACACGTTTGACTTTAATCAAGAGCCGGAGTTGGACTCTTGAGACTCAGACTACTACTGGAGCTTAACCTGAACGTTGCCTATTGTGCATTGGGAAACACTCGAACTCTGACCTCAGGGGACTGTGTGCAGTGTTTGTAAATGTTGGATTTAAATTTGTAGTTGTATATAAATACTCCTTTTTTCATAAAAGCAAGCATTTGAGTGGACAACTATTTACTGCTGCAGCTGCACATATTTTGAGTTGTGAGCCTTTATATATGCCCCTGTGTCTACGCCCCTCCACCCGTAGAAGCTTTGGCAGAGTGAAGTGCTAAAGGTATACTTGGCCCACTTGCTTAAGACCATAATAGGTCGGGCCCGGGGACATCTTGTGTAAAAGGCCTCAATGCCAAAGTTGGGCCCAATAGCTCCTGCCTGCCCGATGGCCCTCTGAATGTGGTTCTGACACCATACTTGAAATGTTTTGTGCATTTTTGAAAGACACATCTGGATTTCTTTGTAAAAGTAGCTGTTTATTTACAGATGTGTTTGTGTGTTTGCCTGGATGTGTACACCAGGGGATCTAAGAATGAGTGTGTAAGTGTGATTGAATGTATGGGTGAGTGTGGTAGTATACATAGGTGGAGAGATTTGTGAGCTGGATGTTGGGTGGAGGGATGGATAGATGGGTGAGTGAGCAAATGGATATGTGAGTTAATTCATGAGGTCAATGAATAACAAGATTTGTGACAGAATGGGTGAGCTAGTGGTTGGGTCATTCGGTATTTGTTTAATAATAGGTGAATCTGTGTGTGGTTTTTGTGCGGGTAGGTATATGGGTGAATTGCTGGCTAGCAATAAATTGGGTGGATGAATAAGTGATAGAAATGTTGGTAGAGCCACGAGTGAGAGAAATTATAATTAAATACTCTTTATGAGATATTGGATGGGAAAGTGGACATAAACTTAGAAACGTGAGTGTGGAAGATAAGTGCAGAGATAAAGTAGTAGATGGATGACTACATACGTGGGGGGATTAATACGTGGGTAGATGGATGAATGACTGAGTAGGTGGATTAGTGGATTTATGGGTGGGTGGATGGATAAATGTTAAACTGTTTTCAATTAGAGGAGTGGACTTAGGACAAAAGGTGCTGCTGCAGCGGCAGACAGCTATGCTCTGAAATAAAAGGAGATGAGCAAAGACAATGAAGCAAATTTGCATGTCAAACCCCTGACACACTGTTCCTTCAATCTATAAATATTATGTCAGTTTACTCTTGTGTAAGGATTCTTATTCTCAGAGATGCTAATTCATTGTAATTGTGGTTTCTGTGTTTTGGCGTTGTGAATCCTGTGTGCACATTGTAGCTGCTGTGAAAGTGGGAAGCAGTCTTTAATCTGCACACAACTGAAAAGAAGCTTGCAACTCAAAGGGCGCGAGTGCAGCTGCCCTGCTCCCAGGCAAGACATGCAAGGAGAAAAATCTCTGTGCTGCAACCAACTGTCTACTGCTCTCTACCTAAATCCAGTTGCGTTTAAGTGTAGCAGTCTAAGGGTCATATTATCAAGTAAGGGGGATACAATATCGCCGCTTTTATCGGCAACAAACTGCCGCTAAAGCGGCGATAATGGGCTTGATAATATGCCCTTGTGAATTCCCATAGCAGCCCAGGTTAACACCAGATAAAAGCGGCAATAATGTATCGCCCTTTCTTGATAATATGGCCCTAAATCTTCTATTTCTCTGCTCATTAGAGAACCAACTACCGCAACACCTTATTTATTTATTTATTTATGAAACTTGTAAAGCGCGCAAATGCCCAAGGGTGTCTCGGCGCTGCGGACGTGGCAGTGGAGGGAGAAGCTATTGATTAAATAACCAGGTTTTAATTTTTCTTCTGAAAGCTACCAGTGTTTGGCAGGATCTGATCTCCAGATGGCGGGAATTCCATAGCTTTGCTATGGAGACAACAAAACGTCGATCGCCCCAAGAGGCGGTTTTGGTCCTTGGTACTGACAGCAGGTATGCGTTGGAAGAGTTTTTGTACGAAAAAGCAGCAGCGGACCTTAAAATGCCGCACCTAAGCTCCAGTGCCAATGAGTCTATGATCAAGTCAGTTTGATATTGTGCTGCCAACCCCGACACCAGCTGCTGTTTGGCGTCGCTGTGCTCTCCAGATCAGTTAAACAGTTTTTAGATACTCAAGGGGGCGCACCAAAATGAGAGTCCAAATAGAATAAGTAGAGAATAAGTAGAGAAATGTTCTTTATTTATCTTTGTTCAGCCTGGAACCAGCCATGCCGAGACGCCGAAACTGACGACGGTCATTACAGCACTGTACCCACCTAGAACAAATACAACCAGGGACGGGTAGCTTTTTGAAGTACCAGGACTACTTTTTCGGACGAGACCTACAAAGTCCATGATAACAAGAAAAGATAAGGGAAGAGAGATACTTCAAAGGTTTTTAAAGAAATAGGCTGGAATAAAGAAACGACCGAAAAAATACCAGTGCGATCACAGAGGGATCTTACAAAAGACAACTTACCGAAAATATTCGCAGCGCCCTGAAGAAACTCCTTGGTAGGGAGTGAAACGCGTTGGCTGATCTCACTACATATTTTATTGATGTGCCCTTTTTGTTGCTGAACAAAGATAAATAAAGAACATTTCTCTACTTATTCTATTTGGACTCTCATTTTGGTGCGCCCCCTTGAGTATCTAAAAACATGCGTTGGAAGAGTGTAGTGACCTGTTGGGGACATGAAAGGCTAAAGAGTTTAGGAGAAAGTGGGGTCCTAAATTCCGAGAAGCTTTGTAGGCAATGCACAGTGACTTAAACTTTATTCTGTTCTTCACCGCGAGCCAATGGTAGCTTTTAATTACATGGGCAATAGGTTTAAATATCGGGGTACCTGACAGCATTCTGGCTGTGGCATTTTGCACTGGTTGCAGTTTTTGAATGACTTTTTGTTGAGCTTTAATAAAGAGCCCATTGCAATAGTCCAGAGTGGACATCACAAAAGCAGTGACCAACCTTCTGTGTGCATGAGCCCCTAGCAGATCCAAAGTGAATTTGAATGCCTATTCCTGCAGCACCGACTGCATGCATGTCGCCACAGAATATGTAGTGCAAGTTAAAGCTCCCAGTCCAACACCACTGCCACCACATGTGTCCCCAGGAGATCCAGTGTGAGTTAGAGCACCAAGTCCCTCAACACTTTCAGCACGCACAAGTTCCAGGAGATCCAGTGCGAGGAAGAGCACCAAGACCCTCAGCCCCGTCAGCAGGCATGAGCCCCCAGCAGATCCAGTGTGAGTTAGAACATAAAGTCTAACTGTACCATCGGCAGTCACGAGTCCCCAGCAGATCCAGTGAGAGTTGGAGCACCAACTCCCAAGCACCGTCGGCACTCACAAGCTCCCAGGAGATCCAGTGCGATATGGTCTGGTACTTAACTACGTCCCTTACTCCAACAACAGGCTCTGGCGTTATGGATGGCACCTCCCTCCCCCATTCTAACAGTATTGGAAACCACACCAAATTGTTATAATGTTTAGAGTAGGGGGGTGTAACCCTCCTGGCAGTATTTATTAAAAATTAACAAAACAATTTTTAAAACATTGGATACCGAAATGTATGCAGAACGTACAGATACATTGATAGACAGATGTTGTTCCAAGGGCTAACCTTAACAGAGTCTCATACAGAAGACACTCCTACCGTAAATCTAACAATGCATGTATTTACCTTCTGCGTGTCCCATCTAGAGCCTACGGCAAAGTCAATGACTGGTAGCTCCCTCCCCGGTCCCAGGGTACTACCAATGCTACTCCCGGAGTAAGGTTGCGCAGGGAGTACAGCTTATCAGACGGATACTTTCCCCTGGGCCCCCCCTACGCCCTGTGCCTTAAGCTCCATTACAGGGACTGCAGACTTCTGTATATTGGCGCCTTGATGCGCATGCGCATGCACGTGCGGGGTGGCCACAGGCCCACTGGGAAGGATGACTCCCCCGGCCCCCACACCCCGACAGCCTACTTACCAGCTGTCACTACCCCTGGAGTTACATGGTGCTGACCGCTAAGGACCGAAGACTATGCTTACCAATCATGACCTTACCGCCTGACCAGAGACTCCACTAAAATACGACAATATTAAACTGCAAGAGAAATTGAACCTTTCTACTTTTATTTACACATTAATACAGAATTATTCACCTTCAATACTTTGTTACCTGAAAATAAAATGATTACAAGGGAAACAAAAGAATGTTCCATAGTACATGATATAAAACCTTAGATCAAAACTCTACCTTGTGGGATGGTTGGTGGGCAAGAAAAGATTATGGGCCCGCAGCCGGCACGGTGGATGTTCTTGTGGGGAGCAAGAACAAGAGACTGTTCTGCTCCCCACTTCCCCCTTAAAAGGGGGAGCGCCCAGGCAGACCAGACCAGATCGGTCTACCTGGGCGCAGCCTGTACGTTTGAGCCGGAAGCATCGAAGTGCTTCCGGTTCAAAAGAGGGGTCTCCTCATTATATTGGTTGTAACGCGGGGGGAGTGCCACTTCATTGCTGACGCGGCCTCCCCCCTTGTCTCACCTAGCCAGGGACAAGTGCGACCGCCATAATGGCAGCGCGTTCTATTCTAGCCCTCGCCTTTACAAGTTATGTTATGTTAACAGTATTTATAGAATGCACATACCCAACCGGTTTCTTGGCTCTGGTTACAAGAACATAATTTATAGCTCATAATCCTTTTTATATGCTCGTTTGAGCAACCAAGTTTTCAAGAGTTGTCTAAATTTGGACTAGCACGATGCTGCTCTGATATTAGGTGGGAGAGAATTCCGAAATTGAGGAGCCAATACAAAGAAACTGGCTCCTCCATTCCTCTTCTTCTTGAAAGGAGAAATGATCAGAAGGTTGAGATGCAAAGACCTCAGATAATGAGAAGGAGTATAACTATGGATGCATGAGGGAATGAACTCAGGGCAGTTGCCATACAAGTATTTTAAATGGTACAACCAATCTTAAAGGCAGAGCTCCTTTTCACTGGAATGCAGTGAAGCTTCCTCAACAAAGGAGTGATATGACACCTACTAGGCTGTTGGTAGATCAGTCTGGCCACCTGATTTTGTACCAATTGTAGTCTCTTTAACGAGCATTCAGGGCGATCAAAGCCAAGCAAATTTGCATAGTTAATATGTGAGATGACTAATGTGAGGATAACTTGGAAAAGGGATTCAAAAGTAAAACATCTTCTGATTTTCCTGATCTTCCGGAGCGGAAGGGAACAAGAGGAGACTACAGACCATACCTTATGGTTCAAAGAGAGATTGTTGTAGGCAGGGGAGGAATACCCATTTCAGCAGGCCAAAAGTTGGAATGTAACGGATTTTGGAAGCTCCCCATCAGAATAAGCTTTGTCTTGTCAGGGTTCAACTTAGTTGATTGTTGTTCATCCAGTTGCGGATAAATAGCTTGGTGTTTTGTAAGATCAAAATAAATAAGTGCAAAAAGAAGTTGCATATTGTCGGCATAGTTGAAGGTGCTCACCTTTATTTTCCTTAGAGATTGTACCAGAGACCAGATATATAAGTTAAAAAGATGGGGGGACTGGGACAATCCCTGGGATACACCACAAGTCAGTTTAACCTTGGGAGAACGAAAAGGGGATAGTCGAACCATCTGAGAGTGAACTTTCAAAAAAGACACAAACCAATTGAGCGATGTTCGCTGGATGCCTGCAGCCTCGACACGGTCCACCAAGAGTTTATGGTCGACCGTGTCGAAAGCCGCAGAAAGAGCTTCCCTCACTTCATCCAGCATAGACAGAATGAATGTCTCTGTTGAATGAGACGGGTGAAAGCCCGCCTGATGAAGATCGAGGAAATTAGATTGCTCAAGGAAGGAGCAAAGGCAATTAGCAACATAAACTTTCAACAGTTTGACCAAAAAAGGAATCGAAAAAATTGGATGATAGTTCATCAGAACAAAAGGGCCCGCTCAGTTTTCTTAAGAAGAGGAACCACATTGCTTCCTTAAAAACTCTGTGGACCAGGCCCTGTGTTAAACAGTCATTAAGTAATGATAAAACAGAGCCAGGGAATACAGAAAATACTTCTTTTAAAAATGTAGGGGGGCAACTATCAGAGGGAGAACCAGATTTTACTTTAGCCAACAAGTTAAAGAAGCGTTCCTCACTAATAGTAGGTAATTCTGTCAATTAATTGGGGTTTTTAGCTGTAGAGTTAGAGAGCATTAAGTCCGGCCGGACTGCCAGCATGGAACAGCCCCCAGCAGATCCAGTGCTGCAGTTGCCCACTGTGCGCACCAAAATCATTCAGCCAATGCCTATCCCATGAAAGGAGCTCTAACAACCATAAACAGTTATGTAATGGAGGTGTATGCAGCATTTGGTGCTTCAGTGGCATAAGCCAGTCGAAGACCTGTTAGAAATCTTTGTTGGTGTGTGGAACAAGCTTCTCCTGCCCCAACAAATCCCACATGCTTCTTCTTCTGAAGTTCTGACTGCCATAAAAAGGATCACTGGTCCATGCTTACAGCAATGAATGTTACGAAACTCTCTGCTTTGACCAAATGTGAAACAAAACAAGCTTATATAAACCAATTAAAGCACTTTGGGATCCAGCATCCTTTGTGCTTGAGCTTTGTTTCAATTGCAGATAGGACCACCCTTGCATCAGTCAGATCAAAATTGCTGAGCTCCATCCGGGGTGCATAAACCTAAGCAAGCAGCTCCCAGCACCTCTCGCTTTTACTGGGGCATGACTGTGAAATGCGGCTTACATCTCTGGAAAAGGGTGCGTGTGATCCATGTCTGAGCCAAGAGTCAACAGAGAGCAGAGACTGTAATGGAAATGCTGGCCCTTATACTAGGAATCGCTTGTAACATCAGTTGAGTTGCACAAAAAATCCAATAAAATTTCTCTTGGGAAAAAAAACATATAAAGTGCAATTAATTATTAAACTGGTGAATTTCCTCAAAGGATATGTAATATATGCTGTGCATTCCTTTTTACTGCATATATATAATGTAGTCCTAGGATGAAGAAAACTTATGAAGGGCTCTGAAGTTCACACATGATCATACATGGGTATAATGAGTATATTAGACAATACCCACTGAGATGTATGAAAAGTGTCTGCATCCTTTTTTAGGTCGAAGCCTACCAGACAGCACAGCTGTCTGCTTTGCTAAAGACATCTTGAGGACATTCAGAAAGCGAACCTAGAAATGTGTCCTGCCCATTACTTACCATTGCCGTTGTGGTTTGAAACTCACATTTACTGGCTTTCTATTTGCTGGCTTTATTTGCTTTAGGCTGTCCAGATTCAGTTTATCCCTCTGGTTGCCCAAACTTGTTTACTGTATTCCTCCACAAACTCGCTTTCTATGAACAGGCTTTAATATCTTGTTCTTATCTTGTCACATTTGCTGTGCATTCAAAAAAATAACCTAGGAATGTGTCCTGCCCTTTGCTTACGATTGGCTTTGTGGTTTGAAACTCACATTTTCTGGCTTTCTATTTAGTGGCTTTATTTGCTTCAAGCTGTCCAGGTTCAGTTTGTTCCTCCCATTGCCCAAACGTGTTTACTGTAGTACTCCACAAACTTGCTTTCTATAAACAGGCCTTAATATCTTGTTCTTCTCTTGTCACAATTGCTGTGCATTCAAAACCCAATCTACCCCACTCTAATTTACCCCACTTCAATCTACTCCACCCCATCCTAATTTACTGCACACCACTCTATCCTAACCCACTCCAATCTATTCCACTCCACTCCAAACTACCGCACTCCAAACGACCCCACTCTTATCTATCACACTACAATCTACCCCACTTCACTCCAATCTACCCTACCATATTCCACCCAATCTACTCCACTCCACTCCACTCTACTCTGCTCCTCCTCTCCTATCTAATGTACTCCATTCTAATCTATCTCAAGTCACTGCACTCCACTCTTCCCCAATGTAACCTACTCCAATGTACCCCAATATATCTCCCTCTACTCTAGCCCACTCAAATCTAGTCCACTCCACTCCAATCTATCCAACACCACTCCATTCTACCCCACTCTTCTTCAAATCTACCCCACTCCACTATAACCTACCCCATTTCAATCTAACCCCTCCACCCCAGTCTACTGCACTTCACCCCAATCTACCCCATTTAATCTACTCCACTCCCCAATTCAATCTTCCCCAATCTTCTACACTCCAATCTACTCCACCCCACCCCACTCTACTCCACTCCAATCTGCCCTCCTCCACCCCACTCCAATCTGCTCCACCCTGTGCCAATCTACCCCACTCCGCCAATCTACTCCATTCCACCCCAATCTACCCCACTTGAATCTACCCCAATTTACCAAACTCCAATCCATTCCACCCTACTCCAGTCTACCCCACTCCACTCCAGTATAACTGACTACACTCCAGTTTCACCAGTCCACTGCAATCTACCTCAATCTACCCCACTCCACTCCAAGCTACCCCACTATAACCCACTCCACTCTACCCCAATCCACCCTACTCCAATCTACCCAAATCTAATCTATCCCAATCTACTCCCCCCCATCTACCCCACTCCACCCCAAGCTACCCCACTGTAACCTACTCCACTCTACCCCAATCCACCCTACTCCAATCTACCCAACTCTAATCTACCCCAATCTACCCCACTCCACCCCAATCTTCCCAATTCAGTCAACTTCACTCCAATCTACCCAAATCCCCTTCTCTTATCTACCCCACTCCATCACCCTACTCCATTGTACCCCACTCTGTCCCACTCCACTCTATTCCAGTCTACCCACCTCCACTCTACTGCAATCTACCCATTACACTCTACCCCAATCTACCCCAGCACACCAGTATTTTTAGCCATTCTGAACAGTAGGCCCATTGGTGTACATAATGGCTAAAACACATTGCCAAAGCCAATAATTAGCTCTCGCATAGGTGAGACATCTTGGCTTTGCCAATGCTTGTTTCTTATACCTCTGGAAATGGGTCGCTATGTGTTTGTGTTCAAACTCTCTACAATTTCTTTCAGTTAATCTAAAAGGCCTCATCTGAGCTTCTGCAAACATATCTACCTCCTCCTTAATGCTTCGATAAACAAAGGAAAAGGTCTTTCCGGACACCCATGAGCACAGTTTCCCTGTCTCTTTAGCAATGCTGTGCATGAACGTTTCTCACTATTTCTCCAATCCATGTACGAGACCTGTTAGAGCTTTTATAATCACGTGTCATAGGTTCAAGCTTCTGCAAACATTAACGAAGAGCCTACTTGTCTGCTTCTATAAAACATATATGACAGAAGGAACCGATCACTCCTGACACACGTTTTTCTGCAAATTCTATCAAAATATACAAGACATCTCCCTACTTTAGTAAACACACCAGAGGATTCCTGACGCTACAAACAAATGAAATGGTACCTGTAACGCTGTTATTAATTCTGAACATTAAATGAAGGTATCCTCGACATGGTTTTAAATTTTTGTTAAAAGACTCTACCTCTGGAGACATGATTCTGTGCGCTACATTTAATATCCACTGCTTCGTTTGATCTTCTTTACACATTACTGAGATGGTCTTAAGCATTTATGATCGTATGTAAAGTTTAGCTGATTTTACTCTGTTCCATCAGGCCGCCAGAAGATGTGCTCCGCCGTCCTAGAGGACCACATCCTGCCATACTTAGAGTTCCGAGGCCTTGAGCGTGTTTGCCAGCACGGAGCTGGTTCATTCATCCTCTTCACAAATTGATGCCACCAGGCTTCACCTGGTAGACCAAACAGAAGCAAGAATCATGCCGGAACCACTGCCCACAATGTGACCCATAGGCCTGAGCTGGTCGGGTTGTTGGTCCAAGCTTCCTCCTGGTGGACCCAGCGGAGGCTCTGTCGTTGGAAACATGGCAGCTCCCTTAACTCTAAACAGAGTGTGAGAACAGGGTGGGTGGTAGACTGGGTGCCCCATTGACTTGTGGTGGACCCCGTCTGCTGAACACTCAAGGAGCTCATTGGACTGTAAACATGTATCGTTTTTACACCTCAAAACACCTAGACAAGTGTCTTAGAACCAGATGACAAGCTGGTGAATACATTCTGATCCCTGCAAGATTTTGCACAGGAATCCTAACTCTGAGCTGTGTTCTAATTATTGCACCCTTCTGTTTCACCCTGAACGATTTTGGCAATTTAGACCTAACAAGTTTATTTGGGAAACGGTTGAAAATAAGCAAACATGAAGAATGTGTTGCTTTAAATGCTGGTTCTGCATGTTGTCTCATTTTCAAGTGAAAAACTTAGAAGTGTAGGTATTTAACACACATCAGTAAACCCCCAAGGGTCACTGCATTTAACATGTGAGATAAATATCTCACTCCCATTCGCCCCACTAGTAAGTAGGACCTTTGCCATTTTCTTCCAGCTTTGTAGAGACATTTCCCCAGCACTACTGTAAACATATATCTGAGGTCTACTTAACATTTCTGTCAGCGTGCACACCCCCATCTATCTTTCAGTGCAGTTGTTTGCCTCCTGCTGTGAAATGGGTGCAATCTACAGAGGGGAGTTTCATCTCCTGCATCGTTAGCCCTTCCTTTCATTCTGGACACGTCTACTGTAGGTATCCATCAACAGCATCTGCCCTCTGCACTTTGTGGAGCAAGGACTGGATGAAAGATTCATTCAGCGCGCTGCTGTCTCATAGCAAGAGGCAGCCGCTGCTCATGGGGGACACAACTGAGCAGTCTCCTCCGGAAGTCTTTTCATAACGCTGAGAGGATTTCAGGGCTTCTTTAAATACACATTTCATGAGAATTTCTGCTTCTTTCAACGCGGCCTCTCCTCGGAGAATTCAAAAGACATACATCAGACGTCCCCCTAGCCACATAAAAGTATAGATTAGATGCTGCCTTGGAGCCTAGATAAACATGGTCTATTTATTTATGAAGATGTTCGTACACACATACACCAGAGTCTTCCCGAAAGCATCATTCGACTCACACCATATTTTATTTCGATATTCCACTGTACGTTGCGTATCACAGGATAAACTTGAAAAGTCAGAATTCATTCCATTTATCACACACTTAAAGTAGTGAATAAAAAACATTTCAAAGCAAGTGATTAAATGTCCCCACTGGCCATATGTCAATCAAGGAATTTATTTTATATGTTACTTTTTTTACACTATTTGCACCTTATTTATAATAATGTCACCATCGCAAACATACATATGATATAACTATTGCACAGTTTAGGAAAACAACACAGAAAGAAATATATGACGTATTTGTATACATAGTTAGGGTTACCAGAAATAGAAATTCCTCAGATTTTTCACCATTACTAACTTAAGCCCAGTTGACGAATCTCCACTAACTTTGCAGACCTATTCTAATTTGTACATTGGGGATGATACAAAGTTTTGTGGTGATTGGTTAAGGGGGTGTAATGATTAAAGGTGGGTCTGCAGTCGCATTTTCCCACCAATGCGTTTTCCACATACCTTTGCATATCGTGCAGCCTGAAAACAGCTAAACAGATCTACATGAAATTTGGCAGGATTAAACATTATGGGGCATGGGTGATCCTTTTGAGTACTCAAGTAAGTAGGGTATTTTTTTCCGTTATAAGGCATTTCAACCCAGCGATATCTGTGGCTGTAGTATTTCCCCCAAATTTTAGGGTATTTCGCAGTACATAGCAGTAACAATTCATTATGTGTTGAACTAAAAGACCATAAGATATCCCAAATCTATTGCTCCCTGATATACAACACACCAGAAAATTCTGCAACGTTGCATGCAGCATGTCAGGTAAACCTCGGGACTCTGGATGATGAAGGCTAAGCAGAAGGTGTACCCAAGACATGCCGCAAAAGGACCACACTTTTGCCTTATCCAGTTAACATACACACATAGGACCTACCCCACATGGCATAGACTTATGCAGATGGGTGCATTCACCTCCCCCCACTGCCTCTGAGGTAAAACACAAGATATGGACTTTCTACACTCTACATGGGGATGCACAAAACAACGCCCATTCTGGGAGGGAGTTTTATCCTGCTTAGAACATGTACTGGGTCAACCAACACTACGCAACCCTAAACTGTCCCTCCTCCATATTACCTCTGATCGTGACATGAATCGTTACAGACTGGTGCTCCTCTGGATGGGCCTCAAGGTTGCAAAATGAGACATTGCAAACCATTGGAAGGCAGAAGCCCCACCTTCAAGGGCTGAAAATGTTTTACATATATATTGTGAGGTAGTGTGGCTCACTGGTTAGAGGCGGCAGACCCGAGAGCAGAGGACGGCCCGGGACCAGGGTTCGATTCCTGGCGCGGCAGGTTTCTGGACCAGGGTCAGCGGACTCGATAATTCTCTCGCCTCGGTGCCCACTCTGATCAGCGATCACACTCGGCAACTCTGGGCATTAGCTTGCCTCATCTTCACTAACGGCCCCACCAGACCGCCGGGGATGCCTGGTCTCACCCTGGAGATACCCATTAAGGGACCATCTCTCAGGGAAGCCAGGAAGGGTTTCGCAGCGGTCGAAGCGCGGAGATACTCCCCCGGGAGTGATTCTAGCGCTATATAAACACGCAAATTAAATTAAAATTAAATGTATTACAGTGTATTTTCTAATTTAACATATTTAAATCCTCAGTAAAAATCAACAGAGTAGCATGGTAATATCTGCAAATTACTGCACTACTTGGATTGAGTACTACTTGGATTAAAAAAAAAATAGTTAGAAATTTGGCTGCTTTATAATTTTGTAAGCGAAAAATTATATTCAGCCCGCACTTAAAGGTCGATTGCGATTTCGTTCGGAAAGCATACCGACCAAATCGGTATCGGAATGGTTTCCGACCAAATGGATTTGGGGAGTCCGATCGACTGATTACAATTGATCCAAATACGATTTGTTGGACTCCCATTGTCTTCAATGGGAGACTGTGTTCTAACTTAGTACACAGGCTCCCATTGAAGAAATGGGTGGGTGGGGAAAATCATGCACCCATGGTGCCTGCCACACTGTGCATGATTGCAAAGAGGGGTCCCTTGGGTACCCCCACAGCCCCCATTCAAGAGGCTCCGGGTAAAGGGGGGCCTGCTAAGGGCCCCAAAGTCTAATTTTGACAGGGGAACAACTGATTCAGAAAGGCTGTCCGTATCTGACATCATAATCGCTCGGTCGGAAACGCAGACCGTTGATCTGTACGAGTTGGCTGCGAACGACTCAGTTCCTCCAAATGCCATTCGCAACCGAGCCGGACCGACTCGTACAGTCCGAATGCTTTCCGAACATCGTAATCGGTCATTCGAAAAGCTTTCCGGATCAGTCGGAAAGACGGGTTCTGAATCGAATTCGGCAAACCCGAATCCGATGCGGAGCCTTTCTGAATGACATTGTAATCGACCCCTAAGTCTGCACTCTGGATTTTCAGGGGAAACATTGTGTGGTGCACAGTATTTTTTAATTTTGTACATCTTTACATATTAAGTAATTTCTGTGAGTACCGAAGTACTTTCTAGGTGGTACTGCTGTACTACACAAACTTAAAAAAAAATGATATTTACAGTAAAAAAACAACGTTTGCCTACCTTTACACATTTATATAAATGGACTGATCCCTTCCTATTCACTTATAAAACAGTAGTACACCATATTTGCACCAAAAATCCAGAATGCAGACAAAGGGTGGTCTAAACAATATGGATGCCTTTTAATTTTGTATAGGCAAACTATTCTTTAGACCACACTTAATCTGGGTTCTGGATTTTCAGGATAGATATAGTGTAGCACACTGTATTTTTAATTTTATACATCTTTAATTAAAAAAACTATTCTGTAGGTATCGCAGTACTTTGTAGGCAGTACCGCTGTACTCTGGCTAACTTAAACAAAAAACGTATACTAATAAAATAAAACTACTTTTATTTACCTTTACGCAGTTATATAAACTGACTCATCCTTTCCTATCCACTTATAAAACATAAGTACACAATATTTGCATTTAAAATCCAGAATGCACATTAGGGGGCCGATTCCGATCCGGTAAAAAGCGCTCCGAATAGCCGTTCGGACCGTTTTTCCCATACGAATCGTACCCTGCAACGTCCCCCGTACGTACGACGAAGTACGACGAAGTACCAGGAGCTGGACTCCGTACGAATCGTACAGAGACCGTACGACTCTAATCTCCGTACGAGTCTCACTCGGAACCCGCTGTACGCGACATCTGTACGATTCGTGGCTGGTTTATATGATCCAGCAAGTACGATACGTGTCGGGTACGCACCGAACGACCCTTTGTCTACGGGTGCTGAAAACAGCCGTAAAAGCAGAGTTCACGACGAACCAGGTATGGAACGGCCCCCCCGGGTATGGCACGTACCCCCCATGATCTGAGGGGTACGGCGCGTACCCCTGCGATCATGGGGGGTACGCACCATACACCTAGCGTACATGGGGTATGCACCGTACCCCATGTACGCCGGGTGTACGGCGCGTACCCCATGTTTGCTGGGTGTACGGCGCGTACCCCCCATGATCACAGGGGTGCACGCCGTACCCCTACGATTCTGGGGGGTACACATCGTATGGTGTGTATGTGATTGTGCACTTTTCCGTACGAATCGCCCTTACCTGACGTGGCCCATACGACTCGTGTCCTGATACCCCGGTCCGGATCATACTGGTCGGGTTGTACGACGTGTGTACGAGTCATACGGAGACGGCTCCGGATGCGAATCGTACGGACGGTAATTTTACCGCATCGGAATCGACCCCTATGTGTGGTCCAAACAATATGGCTGCCTTTTAATTTTGTAAGGTCTTGCATTACCCAATCATATACTGTTTTGTGATTGTGATGTGCCGCAGTATACAGCAATATTACTGGGGTATACCGTGGCACAATATATCACTATGTTTTTAGCATTACGGGTCTGAATCACAATGGCAAATGTACAGTTTTTCTCTACGCCGTTCTATTCTACACCACTTCACTTTATGCCAGTTGACTCCATGCCACTCCACTGCACGCTATCCCACTCAACACCACTCCACTCTGCGCCAATCTACTCTATGCCACTCAACTCTTCTCAATGACGCACAACTCCATGTCACTCCACTGTACTCTATTCCACTTTACAAAACTCCACTGTACGACACCACTCTATGCCAAGGCACTGTGCACCACAACAGTCTATGCCATCACACTGTATGTCACAACATTGTACACCACTGCACTCTACGCCACTCCACTCTATGTCACTCCACTCTATGTCACTCCACTCTATGTCTCTTTACTCTATCAATCTACTCTATGCCACTCAACTCTTCTCAATGACGCACAACTCCATGTCACTCCACTGTACTCTATTCCACTTTACAAAACTCCACTGTACGACACCACTCTATGCCAAGACACTGTGCACCACAACAGTCTATGCCATCACACTGTATGTCACAACATTGTACACCACTGCACTCTACGCCACTCCACTCTATGTCACTCCACTCTATGTCTCTTTACTCTATCAAACTGTACTCCACTCTATAGCTCATCGCTGTACAACACTCTACTCCACTCTATTCCAGTCTATGAAACTATACTCCACTCTATACAACTCTCTTCATACCACTCCACCCCAATTTACTCCACTCTATTCTGGCACACTATTCCACTCTTCGCCACTTCATGCCACTCGACTCTGCTCCACTGTATGTCACTCCACTCAGCTCCACTGTATGACACTTTCCGACACTCAATAATACTCCACACAACTTCATTGTATGACATGCTACTCACTTTATTGTTATTGTTATTGTTAACTTAGTTTTCTATAGCGCCAACTCACCTACAGGTCTCTAGGCGCTCAAGACCAGATAACAAACAACAGTGAATGAGGACAAAAGAGGGGCAGAAGGCCTATAATACAACTTATTTAGATGAGCTGAGTGCCTCCCTAAATAAGAAGGTTTTTAACAGCTTGCTGAAACGCAGGAGATTCGCTTCTTTCCGAAGTGATTCTGGTAAATTGTGCCAGATCTGTGGAACCAGAACCGAAATGCTACTCGATGCTACTGAACTCCACGCTATGCCACTCCACTTTACTCTACAGCATGCCACTCTACTGTGCAACACACCACTCCTCTCTGACACTTTACTACACTGTACGCTACACTACTCCAGTCAACTTAACTGCACTTTACTCCACTGTACAACAGTTTGCCCCACTGTATGCCGCCCCACTGGACGCTGCTCTACTGTATGCCTCTCCACTCTACGACACTCTACTCCACTCAATGCAATTATACTGCCAAGATTCTACTACAATTCATGCCACTGTATGACACTCTACTCTACTCTGTGCACCTACCCTCCACTCTACAACTCTCTACTCCATTCTACGACACACTACATAGCTCCCTCTATTCCACTCCACCCCAACTTACTCCACTCTACTCTGAAACACTATTCCACTACTCCACTCCCTTTTTTGTCTAGGTACTGTACACCACTGTATACTTCTCCACTGTATGATGCTCCACTCTATGACTCTATATGCAACTCCACTTTACAACACTCTACTGCACTCTATGCCACTGTACGACACTCTAATCCATTCTATACCAATCTGTTCCCCTCTATAACACTCCATGCAACTGCCTCTACACCACTCCACCCCACTTTACTCCAGTCTAATTTGACACACTACTCCACTGTACTCCACTGTACTCCATTACTCCACTCTACAGCAGTCTGTGCCACTCGACTCTGCCACACTCTATGCATTCCACACTACCCCTCTCTATGACACTTTACTTTCCGCCTCTCTACTACTATGTATGACACGACACGACAGACTATTGTTTGACACAGCACTCCACTCTATGACACTCTCATCCACTCAACTCTGACACTCCACTCGATAATAGTCCACTCTACAACACTCTACTCCTAGATCCTGCAATCCTGCCAACAGGTGGCACTATTTCAAGACATTCTGTGAGCCTGCTGTCTTCTTGAATACTAGTTTGGAACCTGTCCTGTGCTGAATTACAGTATTTAAACCATCCTGGGAATCAAAAACACTCTGGATTCCATTACAGGGTTTACTTATCAACCACTAATGCATTATTGCACTTGAATGCCTTACCTTGCCATGAGAGCTGGAGAGAAGACTTTTGGTTAATCATATTATACTTGGAACTCTGTCTTACCTCTTCCAGCATACCCATGTGCTCCCTCCCTTGAATTCTGAACATATTGCGAAACTGGATCCGATCCATGTTCCACTCCAGATTTTCAGCCTGATGTTGTTTCTAATTATTCTGCATCAGATAATGCTCATTTGACAAAACACAAGCAACCCATAGGCAACAAGCTTATGTTTCCACCAGCTTATGCAACTAACCGTTTAATAGTCACAATAATGTAAATTCCTTACCGCTCACTAGCCCTGTGACCACTACTCCTACTATTTACAAGCCCAGTATAGTTACAGATCAACAATATTTCACTGATCAGTACACAGATGTTCATGCTCGGAAAGAATCTTCGATGTCAATTTACACTGAGACACTATGATTAAAGGGTGAATGGATCTCTAGTGATAGTGTTACTATGCCTGTTACAAGTATGAGCTCTATGAATTCCTCATATTAAGGTAAATTCATTCAACCATACAGAACCCAGCTAAGTCCCCAATAAGGGATATTGAGTTAAATGAGTCAGGACTCGCTAGACCACCTCTTTTTATTGAAGAAAAAGATCATAGATCTCTTTGATGAATATGGATGCCTTTACTTTTAAAATATTACAAAGGGATACATTCCCTCTGAAAATAACCCCTGCTGTCCTAGCCCAGGCCTCCTCTCTTTGCATGATAGTTACATTAAGAATCCAATAGATGTGCTTAAGTGGAAAAAAACATGCATTGAGCAAGTAAGAGAGCTGAAAATGGAATATAATTACCAGTTACAGATTAATTTGAATGACACTTCCTTTCATGCTCAGGAGATTCACATGGCTGCCTCTAGTCCTGCTAAAACTGCAGACACTGCTATTGACTCTTCTGTGAATGTATTTGCTGAGCCTAATTCTGCTACAGTCACTAACCTGAGCCCTGGCACAACTTCTGCTTTGGTTCCTGTACCAGTGAAAGGTTTTGAAATGGATAATACAGGCAATGTAGCTGAATCTCCTGTTGATCCAATCAATACCTTTTCTGAAATCTCAGAGACTGTGTTTCTATCTCTGTTCCTATCCATGACATCAAAACCGACCTAGTCTCCATGCCTAATCCGGAGCCACATTTCAATTCCGATTCACTCATCATACTTGAAATACAGCTAGAAGAGACTGATGAACTTTCTCCCATGTTCCCAACCTTCCCTCTTGTAAAAAAAGAAGACATCACTTTGGATCCTGTGTTTCATGACCTAATGATCAGTACAGTTCTTAGTGTAAAGCTACTCAATGTTGTCAATCAATGAACTGAAATACACAGATTTCCTGTGCATGTCCACAGTTTTGATCTGTCTACAGTAGAATCTGATCCCACTAATGTTCCCTCCAGTGATGCCATCAACCTTGTTACTGTTAAAGCTGTGCATAATCATCCTGCTTTTTTGCCACAGAAGAAATTCCTGTTCCTGCCTCAGAGATGACTTTGCCTATCGCCCAATCATTGAGTGATTTCATGCCAGTACCTTTTGAAATATCTACCCACGACAATGACATACCAGAAGATCCTATGAGCAGTGTACTTGCCCTACAACTGAATCTGCTTAAGGAGGCTGCTAAACCTATAGCACTTAGAGAGACCACTGTTCAGATGTGTATTTGGAAGGACTGTGGAACTATTTTTAAGGCTTTGTTCCCTTATTCTATTACTCTTCCATCCCCATCTACTTTTGCAGTCTGATGAACTTTGGGCCACATATGTCATGCATTTTACTGGTCACAAACGGTCCGATATGCAGAGTACGGGCATTTGTTACCAGTAAAATGCATTTTGGTATGTTTGAATTCCAATTTGCAATTCGGTAACATGTTACTGAATCACATTTTGGAATTGCGAATACATAACGATTAGATATTAGGAAGGGGCATGTTTAGGGTGTCCCTTCCTAATACCGAATCACAGTAGTATGTAGGAATATTTTACAACCTAATTGTAGTCACAAAACATTTGCATTTACCCACCTACTTCAAATAGGTGGTAAACCACCTGCAAATAGGAAGGGGCCCCAAAGGGACCCCTTACCATTTGTGAATTCTTGTGAAAAGCTTTTTTGAGAGAGGGCAGTGGTCATTGGACCACTGTCTTCTCTTCAAAAAATAATTGAAAACTTAGAATTTTTCTTTTTTAAATGCACCCGTTTTCCTTTGTACCTTGACCCCAGCAAGCCACCATTTCTGTGATTTTAGTGCTTCGTAATAGGTTGCAAATTGCGACCTGTCTCATTAATATTAATGAGGTAGGTCGATTTGCAATCCATTAAGAAATGCTAAATGAAACTCTTGGAGCTTCAAACCTTCAAATAGCGATTACCTAATTGCGATTCACAGAGAATCGCAATTAGGTAATCACTATTTGAAATAATGATACATGTGGTCCTTTGTTCTCACAGAGGGGAGCTTCTTGAGGGGGGCACACTGTCAGGATCCTGCCATCATTTGCGGTGCTATTTGAAGACCATCTGCGAGCCTGCTGTCATCATGAATACTAGTTTGGAGCCTGTGCTGAACTTCAGTATTTAAACCTTCTTGGAAATCAGATCCACTCCAGATTCCATTACTGGGTTTACATGTCAATCACTAATAAATTATGGTACTTGTATGCCTTACCTTACCATGAGAGCTGGAGAGGAGACTTGTGGTGAACTTACCTCTTCAAGCATGCCCATGTGCTCCCTTCCTTGAATTCTAGTCAAAATACGAAACTAGATCCGATCCATGTTCAACTCTGAATTTCATTCTGCTCACTGGTTGCCTCCTTAAACTTTTATGCACTCCTTCAAGCAAAGGGCTGGAGGAGGGACTTTAACTGCTCTCACTTGGATTGTGCTGTAGCTCCTTTATTGTACACCACTCTACTCCACTCTTCCATACTCCACTGCTCCACACGGTACTCTACAAAACACTACTCTATGGCACTACACGATACGACAGTCTGATCCTCTCTAGTATTTGACACCCCACTCAACAACATTTCAAATCTACGATACTGTACTCCACTCTATGCCACTCCACTATACAACACTCTACTTCACTCAATAAGATTGTACTTGACGACAGTCCACTGCACAACACTCCTTGAGACTCCAGTCGATGACACTCCTCTGTACCACACATCACTCTACTCTATGCCACTCCACTCTACTCTACGACACTCCACCACAGTCCAGTCTAGAACACTGTACTTCACACCACTCCACGACACTCTACTTAACAGCACTCCATTCTACTCTATGCGACTCTACTCTACTCTATTCTACTCTACTCTTCCCTACTCTATGGCCCTTTAATCTATGACACTGTGGTCCACTCTATGCTACTCTAATTTACTGTATGAGACTCTACGCTATTCAGTCTATGCGACTACACACTAATTTACTCCCTTGTACTCTTAGGCACTCCACTAGTCCACTCTACACCACACCAATGGAACACAGTGTACAACACACCACTCTGTGACACACCACTTCACTCTACACCACTCTGCACAAATCCACTCTCTGCCCTTCACTCTACACCAGTCTACTCCACTATATACCACACTATATGACACTGGATGACACATTACCCTCACACACCACTCCAATCTACTGTATAACAAGCCACTCCACTTTACAACACTGCACTCTACAACACTCTACTCAACTATATACCCCTACACTCCACGCCACTGTACTCCACTCTATGATACTGTAGAAGATGCCACTCCACTCTACGACATGGCACTCCACTGTATGACGTGCCACTTCACCATATGACACACCACTTTGCCACTCCACTCTGCGACATGCCACTACAATGCAAGCCATTCCACTCTACACGCTAGAACTCTAAGACAGGCCACTCTGACACGCCAGTAAAATCCACTCCACTCTAACACACCATGCCACTCAATTCAATTACACTTAACTATAACTATACACTAACCACTCTATCAAGCACAAAGTTCTCACAGATGATGTCAATCAAAATGTCATAAGTGTTATGATTTCATGTGATATAAGCAATGTATATGGAAGGATATACGCAGTGCATTGTAAAGGTGTGAGGTATAGTTAATGTAGCCTGTCTAGCGAGTTGACAACACTGTGTACGGAGGTACGTGAGTTATAGTAATTTGAAGGAGGTGCTTAAATTATACATTTAAGGTATAACTATACTTTTAGAATTTCTAATGTCTGTGTAGTTTATGTTTGGTTTGCATAGAAAGAATGCATAAAGTTATCCTAACTATAACTAAGATTTAACTTTGGTTTTTTTTCTGGTGTCCTGAAATTCAAGTAGTGGTATCTTTAAATGCAATTTATGAAGCACCATTCTGAGGGTTTAAGTACTTTCAAATAAGGCCTACTGTTTCAAAGTCATTCAGGGTACTACACTTAATTAAAACTCCATGAATGGGTGCAGACTCTTCAGATTTCTCTGATGTGCTTCCACTAGAACTGTTCAGTATAGTCATTATATCTATGTGTGATAATTTGCATACGTCATAGTCCTACAACCATTTTCTTAATCCTTGGACTATATAACGTGTAATACATACAAATCCATGCAATGCATATTTTATGCATTCTTGGAGTTAGGGAATGCACCTGTTTAATGACTCATTTCACTTAGCATGTATTTCCCCCAAATAAATCTTTACTGGACTTTCTGTGCAACTCAACAGAGGTCACAATCTACTCCTAGTGTAAGCGCCTGAATTTCCATTACAAAGATCCCTTGCTCCCTTTTCCAGATGATGTAAAGTGCTCTGACACCCTACACTGGTATGAGAGGTGCGATAAAACAAATGAAATACATGTGACAGAGGGACTATGGAGAGATGAGAGGCACTGTTGGAGGGTGAAAGAGAGGGAATCATTGAAGAGCCCCAACAAAAAAATGTTCACCCTGGTAGACAGTTCGGCCATCGTTTACTATGCTTTAAAAGTTGATACAGTTCAATATATCATGGCAAATATGATGTAGAATGCACGGGACGGAGGAGAAATCCGAAGATCGGGATAAACGTGAAGCGGGTGAGTGAACGGCATTGTCATCCTTTATCGGCTAACCTTGTTAGGTCGGAAATGAAAGTCCCTGCCAATTTTACATAATAGTGTTCTCACAACAGAGAATGTTTACTGACACGGAGAGAGAAGAAGCTGCAGGAAACCTGTTTGTTTTGAAAGCAAGCGGTAAAAATAAAGCGAAAGTACAAGAAAAAACAATACCAGGAACCTTAATAACTTTCCACCTTAGAGAAAACCTACGAGAAAGAAATTCGTAAATGGTAGGAGGCAACAAGTCTTAAAAAATATTTAGAAGTCGGGCGGGTCCCGAGAGGACTTAGGATATTCATTGTCCCTTCATATGAAAACCCGAATACGGAACTCCTTCTGGAATGGTCGGAGTTCATGACGGAGACAACACACCAAATGTTAAAGATACTCATCAAACACGAGTATCAAACACGCCTGGAGAGATAGGGCGAAATTGCAAGAAGAAATCAAAGAAATTGAGATCAAAATCAGTGAGGACAAGGATACGAAAAAAAGCGAAGATTTACGAAAATCAATAAAACAACGCCTCATTGACTACGAAAATGTTATTAAAACAAGGAAACAAGCCAAATTTATTAGGGACGAAAAGGATTATGCAAATAGACGCATACTAACATTTGCGATAAAATATGATGTCCAGCGGAAAAATCAGCAATCTATGAAAACAAAGCAATCTGCGGTCTCCCAGCACAGCACAGAAGAATCCGAAGTATCGGAAGACGAACTAACAAACCAAAATAGACAAGCTAGGGCGGCAGCAACAGGCAGAGATAAAAACGGCGCTGAAGAAGAACAGCCATCCACATCCTCTAATTTTTTTCAGGAATACGAGCTAATAAGAGTTCTGAGACAAAGACCTGCCGCACGAACCCACCCCCCCAGAAGCCACAAGAGGAAAACAAGGAGGGGCAAGAAAAGCCGAAACGGGTCGTTCCACCCCAATAATGACTCGCAGCAAACGCGGGGGAAGGTGGAATTAACTGGAATGGGAATGACCAACGACAGTAAAGAGAAAACCATCTATCGGATAGAATACTATCAGAAAAAGAACAAAGTATATTACAGCTGGGACCGTCATTTTGCCCTACACCGGCTTTTAACTACACGCAAACGCGGATTGACATTTACAAATTCGTGAGAAAGGTGAAACTAATGAAAATCCATGAACTTCACCCCAAAGACAATACTCTTGCAATAAGAGAAGAAGAGACAAGTTTGAGCACCTTAACAGGAAGAGATCTGGAAGCTATAACTACAGCACAAGGACTATTGGAGGAGACGGATTCCCAGATGGATCCCACAATATCACCAACACAAATCTTGGAAGAAGGTGGGATTATTCAGCAAGACTGTAAGAGTAAGATGACCATCAAATCGAAATATATCCCGAAAAGCAGTCATGATGCAATTGATACCTTCCAAGAGATAGTGATTGGAGAAATGAAAAATCTACAGAAAAAGAGATTCAATGACGCAAAAAGAGATTTCAATAAAGAGGAATGGGACATCATCAAACGCCTGAGAGAGGACGAGGACATAGTAATTAAGCCAAGTGACAAAGGGGGGAATGTAGTAATTTTTAAGAAACAACAATACGAAGACGAGGCACTCTCGCAGTTAAAAAAACTTGATCACTACACCCCCATCAAAAGAGAAAAATATCTGGAGAGCATAATAAAGTTCCATACCCTAATTAGTGAATGGAAAGATAAGGGTATAATGGATACAAAGGATTGGGCAAATCTGAGATGTGAACATCCACAAATAGCGACATTCTATCACTTGCCCAAAGTTCATAAGAGTAAGATCTGGCCTCCGGGACGTCCTATTATATCAGCTAAGGACAGTCTTTTGGAAAAAACCTCGATTTATATTGACAATTTCATTGCACC